>NC_139955.1:23525528-23810528 GCF_963454915.1 Gymnoscopelus microlampas | reverse complement strand
CGTAAAATGAAACTATTTAGTCTCATTTTACACTCTCAAGAGTTATAGATCCATAAAGGTCCATTTGATTACCAACTCTCTATCATTTAGCTGGGGGCCACCTGGAACCCCCTCAACTGGACCCCTGGTTGAGAACCACTGAGTTATCACAATGGAAACGGACACTGATTGAGTTGTTAGATCTTACACTCTTTAGTGTGGCTTATTCTAAAACGAGGGAAATGGAAAATGTCTAGAACAGAACGTACACTAGCATTTTAATGGTATGGACATTTCTGGTATGTTGTGGTAAATGTCTTTTTTTTTAGGTACAATCAACGTAAGTGTTGTCTTTTCCTGGTTTCTAATCATTTAAAGCCCTAATTAGAAAAATTACCCACTTTTAAGTGCTAATGTGATGCGTTGTGGAATCTAGATCTACTATTTCCCTCTATCACCCTCATCCAGCACTACTTATTATGAACTCTACCTCCAATAACATCTGTTCATCACTGACACTGATTATCTATTTCTTCTGACTGTGTTGCTATTTGACGTGTCAGTGACTGTCCATCTTCCGCATTTCAGGCTGGGAGAGCAGTATTACAAAGATGCTATGGAGCAGTGTCATAGCTACAATGCCCGTCTATGTGCAGAGCGCAGCATCCTTATGCCTTTCCTGGACTCCCAGACCGGTGTGGCCCAATCCAACTGCTACATCTGGATGGAGAAGAGGCACCGAAGTGCAGGTCAGTGTTGCTGGATTTTGCGAGAGAAATAAGTGACATGGAATATTTTTGAAACATTTTAACAACTCAAATCTGGTATGGGGGTCCCTGGCACAAAAAAAAATCATATGGGGGGGGTCCTTAGACAAATACATATTCATTTGGGTGTCCTAAACATGAAAATGTTTGTGAACCATTGATACAAACAACTCGTTTAAGCAATATTACACTGCGATCCCAAAAAAGTAACCACACTTTAGAAACAAGCCCAAAAAAACGCAACCCGCAACTACCAATATTTACAAGCAACTTAACAGAAAAACAATCCCAAAGTAGCTTCTAATAAGCGGACATGGCAACACTGGTGCAGGTGTGGACAATTGTAGATTTAAATGAGTAGAGCGTTTGGCAAAAATACACACTGCGACACGTTGTGAGCTTATGGATAAGCTATTTTTGATGAAGAGATTTGGTGTAGACAAAAAAGACTCAGGTCTGTTTTGCTAAGAATAGAGGGTTTAAGTGAACAATTTATTTTAACAGGTGTGGCTCCAGGGCAGCTATATACCTACCCAGCCCGCCGCTGGAGAAAGAAGAGACGTGCCCACCCTCCTGAGGATCCACGGCTGGCCTTCCCACCTCTTAAAACAGGTATTTGAAACATTCAGCTAGACTTCCTGGCCAGCAACAACTTTTGTCCCCTCACAAATTTAGTTGTGGGTATACAACTGTCTGCTGTAGTTATATAGTGCCAAATAACTACAGAAGTATTCAAGCCTTTTTTCTCCAAATGTTTTTGACTAGTAACTACGACCTTTTGAGTACTTCTATCAGGGGTTTGATAGAATGTATAATCATTCACGAACAACATCAAGCAACGTGCCACCAATCCAATAGTGGAGTAAATCTGTGGGGGAAAAAAGTTGAATATTAGGTTTACAAATATGGTTTAGTAATGTATATAGATGATTGCTAATAATTGACATTTCATAACACTTTTTTACGTTGTTAACAACTAGCTGTAAGTACCCCCTCTCCCCACCTGTGGACAATCACTCAAATCACTGCACTGAGATGTACTGTATATCCCCAATTAGCTCAGAGCATCAAATGTTAGCCAAACTTAATGATACGAAGATGCATGATAGTTGGCAGTCTCCGTCTCTTTGATTCTGTCAGTGTGTGTGTGCTTGTGTTGGTCTATTCGTATTTTTGTCTCTTCTTTTGTGCTTGTCCACAGCTGATGTGGAGCTGGGTCTGAAGCGTGATGCCTTGGGTGCAGTGGATGGCAGCAGCCTGGAGGCCTTGCTGAAGGGGGAGCCGCTGGAAAGGAGAGGGGGTTTGACAGATCCCCGTGGCCCTGAGGATGACCAGGCCGTAGCCGAGCCTGCTGCCGCGGCCTCTGCATCCACTCACACTTCCTCTGGACGTATCCGCAAGGTCAGGATATGGGGTCCAACTGGGCACCCCCATGAGTTTCTATGGTTCCTTTGAGTTGGGTTGATTGGTCCTTTATGGTTCTGTAGGTTTTGAGTCAGTGCTGAGGCCAAATTATTTGTTTTAAAGGTAAGTTCATACATAATGTTCCTCTTGCATACCTGTAGGAAATATAACAACTCAAATGTGTTTTATCCACTTTTATGGCATTAAATGTAGCTAAGCTAAGGAGGAGTGAGCCATCTCTCTTCCCTTACAATCTGCTGAGAGTTGCACATGCGCAATAGCAACCGTGAAGCACAATTTAGCACATAATAATGGTGGCACCGTATGCAGAAACACACCGCATCAAAAGAGTCTTACAGCATTTCACCCTAAACATCGTAAAGAAAATAATTACCTGCAATATTTGTAAGATGGATGTATTTTGCTGCTTGTTAGCAGCAATTGGCTATAAAAGAGAACTTGTCGCTGACTCTGTCTGGAAGTCAATATTCTCTGCCAGTGCTACAAGTACTACAGGTACTGTATTTAAGAGGCACATTTATGTAAAATCACATAACTTAACCAACCAGCTGTCTCCTTAGATGTACTACATTTCTCTAAGATATACACACAGGTCATAATACAGCTAAATACGAAGAAGGCCGAGGCAGAAGGCGAGTAAATCATTTTAGGGCTCTGTAGCGCCCAAGGGGTTAGCATTTTCAGAAACATGGAAGTGTTCATATGTGACAGAAGGCTAGAATAAAATGTCAGTGTGCTTCCATCACTAATCTTGATCCCCCCTTTTGCTGCCTCTTTGCAGAGAGTCTTGGACCATGATGACTACCTGGATGACTTGGATGACGAGGACTTTGAGGACGAGACTCCCAAGAGGCGAGGCAAGAGCAAGTCCAAGGTGAATTTCATGTACTGTATCTTATGCTTTGAGCAGTATCAGTTTGTTGCACATGTTGTGGTTTAAAAATGCAGCATTTAGGGTTATTGTATTGGTATTATATTGTACTGTATTGGTTATTGTATTGTATTGTCAAGCCCAGATGACAAGTGCTATTTGTTTTAGTTTATACTTTTTTTTTAGTTTATTCTTTTTAGTCTTTGCCAAATCTTTTATTCACTTAAACTCCTGGGTTCGGCAGAGTCGCAGTGAGAGGAACGGCAAGAAGAAAACAGAAGCAGCTGCTGCAGCTCTGGAAGAGAGGGACAAACCTTATGCCTGTGACAGTAAGTAGAGCCTTTCTGTGTTAATATTCCTGCTTGTGTGTATGTGTGCGTGCGCATGTGTGTGCACGTATGTGCATGTCAGAGAGGGGCAGTTTTGTGTGCTCCTTTTTGTTACGTTTTGTTTGTGTCAAAAAGCATATCCGTAAAAGAACAGCCTGGTGCTATGCATGCTTTGACCTGAAAGAGCTCATCAGGAAATGCTACAAGTTGAACAACATAGGAATTGGAGCAGCCACAGGATATTGTTGTTCTGCTTTTCGTTTGTTCTGCTTATCGTTTTTTCAATTCTTTTTTTTAAGTTTTAATTTTTTTACTACTACATGTGGGTATGTCATAGCTTGCACAGACTGCACCACTCAATGTATAAGCTGCAAACAGTGTTGGGGAAAGTTAATCATAAAACCTTAAAAATATAACAAATATAGCCGACTTTGGTTTTTGAGGCATTGATTGTCGTTGTTCTTTTCTTCCGCCTTTTTGCTGGTGTCTTAACTACAGCCGCTACCGTAACACTGCTATATCACTGTGTGTGTGTGTGTGTGTGTGTGTGTGTGTGTGTGTGTGTGTGTGTCAGTTTGTGGGAAGCGCTACAAGAACCGTCCGGGCCTGAGCTACCACTACACACACTCTCACCTGGCCGAGGAGGAGGGCGAGGACCGAGAGGAGATCGAGGCACCACCCACTCCTCGCCAGCCTGAGGAACCGAAGAGTGAGTCGCACTCAATGTCGAGAGAGAGGGAGGGGGTTATGTGTTTGTGCGCTTGCACAGGGGCAGACTTGATGTTATCCCTCTGTTTCCATGAATGAAAAACGCTGTAGGATTAGGGTTCCTAGACTTCCCAAATCTTTGTCCGTTTGTCAACAAAGCTGGTGCATTACATCTATTATCTTTGGTGTATTCAATGCTGTGGTATTAAGTGCAAAGAATATGAGAAATGTCCCAGAATAGCCCCAAAAAAGGCAGTGCATTTGGCTGACATGGCATGAACCAAGAGGTTGTTAAAACAAATGTACTCTCATGAAGCTGTTGATTTGTAGGCTACACTAGACTACATTTTAGATGTAGGACTTCCCTGCTATAGCTGCAAGCAGTGCACGTTGTCCTATTTGCAATGGTTGCAATAGGAAATATAAAAGGAGGAAAGGATGTAATAGATCAGATATCCTTTGATTACATGTTTAGATGAGGAGGCCGATAGCCATATAGTGTAGTGAAGTGTGTGTGTGTGTGTGTGTGTGTGTGTGTGTGTGTGTGTGTGTGTGTGTGTGTGTGTGTGTGTGTGTGTGTGTTTTCTTTTCACCCTTGTTCTCAGCACCTAAAAAGGGTCCAAATGGACTGGCCCTACCAAACGACTACTGTGACTTCTGCCTGGGAGACTCCACCCTAAACCAGAAGACTGGTCAATCAGAGGAGCTTGTGTCCTGCTCTGATTGTGGACGCTCGGGTATGGACCAATATGTACTCCCTCTTTGTTTGCTTGCTGCGCTTACCTTGTACTATAATTTTCTATTACCCATTCATTATCAGGGAAGCCAAACAGTGCTATTAAACCGTGATGTTTTTTAATCAAGTTTAGTCATGTTTCATTGTTTTTGCTGAATCTCCTTGTGTTCTGAACATGTCTCTCTATCCCCACCCCAACCACCAGGACACCCAACATGCCTACAGTTCACAGCAGTGATGATGGCTGCAGTGAAGACCTACCGCTGGCAGTGTATCGAGTGCAAGTGCTGCAATGTCTGTGGCACCTCTGAGAATGATGTGAGCGCATCTGCCTTTCTTACTGCTGCACCTTTCCAGTGTTATGCACATAATCAGCTGTACTTGATCACAATGGCAATAAAGTTGCCACTACTGCTAGAGATGGTGCAAAAGAGAATGCATTCCTATTTTGTCCCAAAAAAAGAAATGGGTCTACTGTTAAGAAATTGTGTTTTCATTATAACGAGGAATTCATGTTAATAATCCTAAGATACTGCAAATAGATGTAGTACATGTAATAATGAGCTTGGAACTAAAACCAGCAAATTACAGTTAAATGACCTGACCAGCTCCACTTAAACTAATCCCATATGGACAGGGCGTTTAGATCCCCTTTTGATTGTAAACTGTATTGCCTAATAAAGTTTTTAAATGTTTAGACCGTATCTCATGCCGTCTCTGTTTACAGGATCAACTGTTGTTCTGTGATGACTGTGACAGAGGCTACCACATGTACTGTCTCGCCCCCCCTATGACCGAGCCCCCAGAGGGTAAGTTTTGAAACTGAAATTACATGTTTGGGCCGATAAATAGTAGAAGTATGAATGTCTGGCACTATACTTAATGTTTAATTGTGTGTGTGTGTGTGTGTGTGTGTGTGTGTGTGTGTGTGTGTGTGTGTGTGTGTGTGTGTGTGTGTGTGTGTGTGTGTGTGTGTGTGCGTGCGTGCGTGCGTGTGTGTTTCCAGGGAGCTGGAGTTGCCACCTCTGCCTGGCTTTGCTGAAGGACAAGGCCTCCATATACCAGCAGAACCAGAGCTCTGCCCCTGAGTGAATGTCACTACAACAAGGTTCACCCTCGGCAATGGGAACCCATTCCTCCTAGTCCGCTGCTGCAGGGGCTCCGTCCAGATATGGCCTCGCCTCATAAAGAATCAACTACAGAAGCATTGTTTTTATCTACTGCTTCAAATGGGGTGGGGGATCATTCCAACATAGACCAACAAAAAGGGGGAAACTTAATTTATCAATATTATTGCCCTGTCAGCAAGGTGTGCTTTCATACAATTAACACAGTCATATACACACAAGTGTGTGCACCCGCATATATATATATATATATATATATATATATATATATATATATATATATATATATATATATATATATATATATATATATATATATATATATATATATATATATATATATATATATATATATGTATATATGTATGTATATGTATATATATGTATATATGTATATATGTATATATATATATATATATATATATGTATATGTATATGTATGTATATCTATATATATATGTGTGTGTGTATTTATATATATATGTGTGTGTATGTGGATATACACACACACACACACACACATACACATCCATCATATGTGTGTGAGATATATATATATACATACACGCACACACATATATATATATATATATATACACACACACACACACACACACACACACACACACACACAGTATATGAGAACTGTGCATGAGATTGAATAATGAAGGCATCAACGAATGCCGGGCGATGATTTGATCACATACCCGTAGCCATATTTATTCACCAAGGCAATGAGAAAATAGCATTTGATTAACAAGCAAGGTGGACTGCTAACGGTTTGTTTTGTTGCCAAATATCTATTTTTACTCACTGGATGGGGACGAAAGAAGACCATCAAACAAATGGGTTTTCAATATAGATCCCATTTACAAGGGATATTGTTATTACTAGTGGACTTTTGTAGTGGCGTTTGTCTGCGTACTTCTGTTAAAGCGTTTCTATATTGGAGAGGTCTTCTCTGTGGGGAACCTGTTGGTGCCAAGGTACCTAGTCTGAAATACTCATTGTCATCACTTCATTATATCACTCTGCTGCTCTGGATGGTTATTCTCAAAAGCATTTTTGGTCATCTATAGTTTATTCAGAATCAATGAGACAGAGATTACTTAAATATGCCTTTGAATAAAGCAGAGCCCTATTCTTGGGGCTAAACTCTAGTTTGAGCTAATCATGTGGACTCTTCCTCAACAAATATGCAGCTGGTCAGACAACTTTTGTCAATGGCAGTGCTTGAGTGTATTGCCATAATAATCCACTTGGCTCAATAGTGTCACTTAATGACCTTGTTGTTTAGGAATGTTTTTTTTTTGCCAATTATTAACCTATCCACTTTTTACATTTTTGCCATTATGGTTGAAAAGGCCAAAAGCCAGGTCAGTTCGTTTTGATTTGTGTCTAGTTACCTGAAGCTCTTGATCTCAGACTTTAGTGTCAACAAACTTCTCTGGCACTGAAACCCTTTTCAAGAAATCATCCAATTATGTGAACAAGCATCAATCCCATAACTTTATATATATATATAAAGACCTTGAGAAATCCATTGCTGTCAGACTGGTGACTCTAGACTGAATGGTCACATCGTGTTTATTATGTAACTGCTTTTTATCATTTCCTTGTCCCACTGAGGTAGATTTGCATGCAAATCACACCCATATGAATGCACACAGACACTCAGACTATTATTTTTATTTTATTTTTTACATTTTGTATACCGTATATTACTTGATATTCCATTGGTATTGGGAGTTTTTTCTAGTAGAATTTTGTAAAGTATACAGTATAGTTAACGGCATCAATTGGGGGGGCGGGGGGGGACTAATGCATTGTATGTATTGTATTGACTTTTTCTATTTTGTTATGACGGTGACATGTCTGAATTTTTTTTTGTGGTTCTGATTCCATAATATGAGTATTTGTACTGGTAAAATGTACTTTGTCGTACTTTTATTTTTTACATTTCTTTTGGTATTGAAACTGATTTAGCGCTACTAAAATAAAAATATCCATGTATCTGAATTACAAGTGATTTTTACGTTTTTGTTTGTGCTTTAATTCAACTTCAATGCATTTCATCACACTACTGGCTCCAGTTTGCTTCTCAGTGGCAGGTGAATCTGCCAGCTGGAATAGCCGGACCAAGAAAGTTACTGGGTCTGTCTGTCCCTATTTTTTAACTGTATGGTCTGTCCTTCTGGTCTTTCTGTTCTGCTTCTACCTGTCCACCAGATCAGTGGTTCTCAACCTTTTCAGGCCGTGACCCCCCAAAATATTCATATTTGCACTGGGAACCCCCCACCCTGACAAGACAAGCACTTGGAATGTAGGAGTTGAGGCATTACATTTTGTTTGACTATGTTCCACATATAAATATTATGAAAATAGCTTATCTACAAGCCCACAACGCCTCATTCTGCGTGTTGTGAGCTTGTAGATTGGCTATTTTCACAATTTTTGCGTCTTATGGGCCTATTATTTGACAATTTGGCCAATGTTTGTTCATTTATTATAGTACAGACCGAATTCACTACCGAAACGAAGTTAAATCCGAAAAAAATCACTAAGTGTGGAGGCCAAAATTGTTCCCCCAAAAACCTGTTAGGAGTACGTTTCAGGCAATTTAAAGTTGATTGGTAGTGATTTTTTTTTTGGTCCCTAACATTCATCGAGCTCTGGACTTAGTACATTTTTTTCCGTTTCGGTAGTGACACTACCGAAACGAAAAAAAAAAATTGTTCCCCCAAAAACCTGTTAGGAGTACGTTTCAGGCAATTTAAAGTTGATTGGAAGTGACTTTTTTTTTTGTCCCTAACATTCATCGAGCTCTGGACTTAGTAATTTTTTTTCCGTTTCGGTAGTGACACTACCGAAACGAAAAAAAAATTGTTCCCCCAAAAACCTGCTAGGAGTACGTTTCAGGCAATTTAAAGTTGATTGGTAGTGACTTTTTTTTTGGTCCCTAACATTCATCGAGCTCTGGACTTGGTAATTTTTTTTCCGTTTCGGTAGTGACACTACCGAAACGAAAAGAAAAAAAATGTCCCCCAAAAACTTGTTAGGAGTACGTTTCAGGCAATTTAAAGTTGATTGGTAGTGACTTTTTTTTTGGTCCCTAACATTCATCGAGCTCTGGACTTAGTAATGTTTTTCCGTTTCGGTAGTGACACTACCGAAACGAAAAAAAAAAAATGGTAGCACTTTACAATAATGACCCGTTATAAAGCATTTATAAGTAGTTTGTAAACTATTAACAAATCATTAACAACCTGTTTGTTGACATTCGTAAATGATTACTAAAACCTTTATAACTACAGTTACAAATCCTTTGTAAAGTATTAGTAAGTAGTGAACTATTCATGAACAAGCCATTTATATACATCCGTAAAAGATTATTAAATCATTTGTAACGACCCATTCTAAAGCATTTATAAACGTTTATAAGCAGTTTGTAGACTATTAACGAATCATTAACAACCAGTTTATTGACATTCGTAAATGATTACTAAAACCTTTATAACTACGGTTACAAATCATCTATAAAGGTATTAGTAACTATTCATGAATAAGCCATGTATAATACATCTGTAAATGATTATTAAATCATTTGTAACTGATGTTACATAATATATACAAGCTATTGGTAGCTTGTTCATGTTTAACATATGCTTTGTTAAAGGGTCTACACCATGAATTTTAACTTTTTCTTCATTTTTGTGTGTTTTTGGTCTCCCCCACCTCTCTTCTGTTCCAACAAATACCCGACTTCGAGCATGCAGGCTTTCATAGGCTATCTGTGGTTTTTATGTAAATTGGTCTGAAAACAGTCCGTCAGATTTGTTCCCCCACCCTACGTCACGTCTGGGAACAATTCCTCCCGTTTTTCAGTTCTAACCAACAAAAACAAATCAAAAAAAATAAATAATATTTTTTTTTTTCATTTTTAATGTTTTTTAATTTTTTTCTTATTTTTTTTTTTTACTTTTTCCACACAGAACCAGGACATAACATGCATACAAACTGGCTCAATAGCGCCCCGTGCCAAACAGGACAATGTGGTATTGCAGGCGAAAGTGCTTTATAAGCCAGAGAGAAGTTAGTTGGAATGAGTATATCTGAGGCTTGATTTAGGCTCAAACCTTTTGAAAAACGTTTGAGGGACATAAACAATATGATATTAAATATTATTATTATTTTTTAAATTCATGGTGTAGCTCCTTTAACCATTCCTAAAGTATCTATAAATCCTTAGTACATGTTATTATGTGCCCTATAGTAAAGTGAAGACAGTTCATCATTTACAACTGTCTGTTAATGTGTTTGTTCATGTTTAACATGCTTTGTAAAACATTCCTAAAATATCTATAAATCCTTTGTACATGTTATTATGTGCCCTACAGTAAAGTGAAGACAGTTCATCATTTATGACTGTCTGTTAATGTGGACTTTCTCCTTACCTGTTGCAAACTACCTGGCTTTCATGAATGCAGACACCAAACAATTACTAGAATTATCATTCATGTTAAGCAAATGATGCGTAACACATTCGTAAAGAGTATGTAAACCATTTGTGGTGTTAGGGACCAAAAAAGTCACTACAAAGTACTACCAATCAACTCTAAATTGCCTGAAACGTACTCCTAACAGGTTTTTGGGGGGACGATTTTGGCCTCCACACTTAGTGATTATTTCGGATTTAACTTTCGTTTCGGTGGTGACCAACTTTCGTTTCGGTAGTTTGATTACAAAATGTAAGTTGTGTAAAAAATAATCTGACTATACTAAGTTGTTATTTGTTTGTTTAAGTCAGGCTATACTCTACTCAGAGTCATAAGTTTACAAAATGTACTAAAGTACAGTGAACGTCTGTGCGGTTTGTCTTCATCACTGAAAATAACGTACATGTAAACTGATGTCATGTGCAGTTGGGGTGAAGAAACACAACCATTTCACTCCTAATAATACCTATTTGATTTGACATCCTGACTTGCTGCTGTAGCTGAGGCTTGAACCTGTTACCTGCGGCTCACTAGTCAGTGACTCTATCCATTCACCTACAGCTGTTTCCTTGGAATCTGTGGTTCTGAAACGTTTTGTTGTCAACCCCCCAAATTGACATGTATTTGGGCAGTGGACCCCAATGTGAAAAGATGTAGTGTCAGGGCCCCCCATGACAAAGATTTATATTTATGCTGTAACACATTTTTTTAAAGTTATTTGTCTTGTTTGTTGTTCAAGTCAAAGCACCAGGAAGGCTGTACTTGTCAGCCATCTGTTAGCTCAATGGGTTGAGACGCAGTATTCATGATCCAGAGGCCATGAGTTCAAATCCCAATGATGTCTTTCCTATGATTCTTTCCTTTGCAGACTGGCTTCCAGAAGATCAACTGAAAACTACCAGGAAGGCTATATTTGTCATCCAACTGTTAGCTCAATGGGTTGAGACGCAGTATACATGATCCAGAGGCCATGAGTTCAAATCCCATTGATGTCTTTCCTATGATTCTTTCCTTTGCAGACTGGCTTCCAGAAGATCAACTGAAAACGACCAAGAAGGCTGTACTTGTCAGCCATCTGTTAGCTCAATGGGTTGAGACGTAGTATTCATGATCCAGAGGCCATGAGTTCAAATCCCATTGATGTCTTTCCTATAATTCTTTCCTTTGCAGACTGGCTTCCAGAAGATCAACTGAAAACTACCAGGAATGCTGTACTTGTCAGCCATCTGTTAGCTCAATGGGTTGAGACGCAGTATTCATGATCCAGAGGCCATGAGTTCAAATCCCACTGATGTCTTTCCTATGATTCTTTCCTTTGCAGACTGGCTTCCAGAAGATCAAGTGAAAACTACCAGGAAGGCTGTACTTGTCAGCCATCTGTTAACTCAATGGGTTGAGACGCAGTATACATGATCCAGAGGCCATGAGTTCAAATCCCACTGGTGTCTTTACTGTGATGCTTCCCTTTGCAGACTAACTTCTAGAAAAACAAGTTAAAACCACCAGGAAACCTGTAACTCTCAGCCAACAGCATAGCTCAACTGGTAGAGCATCTGTCCAATAACATGACTTGACTTGACTTGAGTGGGTTCGATTCCCACTCGAGTCAAGTGTCCCCGGTAACTTGGGGCAACGGATAAATTGACTGATATCCTTAGTGATGCTTCCCTTTGCAGACTAACTTCTAGAAAAACAAGTTAAAACCACCAGGAAACCTGTAACTCTCAGCCAACAGCATAGCTCAACTGGTAGAGCGTCTGTCCAATAACATGACTTGACTTGACTTGAGTGGGTTCGATTCCCATTCGAGTCAAGTGTCCCCGGTAACTTGGGGCAACGGATAAATTGACTGATATCCTTAGTGATGCTTCCCTTTGCAGACTAACTTCTAGAAAACAAGTTAAAACCACCAGGAAACCTGTAACTCTCAGCCAACAGCATAGCTCGTCTGGTAGAGCGTCTGTCCAATAACATGACTTGACTTGACTTGAGTGGGTTCGATTCCCACTCGAGTCAAGTGTCCCAGGTAAGTTGGGGCAATGGATAAATTGACTGATATCCGTAGAATAACTTGTAGGAGTGTGCTGGTTCAAATCCAGTACAACCCAGGACCGAGCGATCCTGGGTTCGATTCCCACTAACGTCAAGTCCCCGGTAAATTGGGGCAGCGGATAAATTGACTGATATCCGTAGAATAACTTGTAGGAGTGTCCTGGTTCAAATCCAGTCACCCCCTTAGTAACTGAAACCGAATCTGGCCAATTCGGTCTCAGAACCCACTCAAGTCAGGTCAAGTCATGTTATTGGACAGACGCTCTACCAGTTGAGCTAAGCTGTTGGCTGAGAGTTACAGGTTTCCTGGTGGTTTTAACTTGTTTTTCTAGAAGTTAGTCTGCAAAGGGAAGCATCACTAAGGATATCAGTCAATTTATCCGTTGCCTCAAGTTACCGGGGACACTTGACTCGAGTGGGAATCGAACCCACTCAAGTCAAGTCAAGTCATGTTATTGGACAGACGCTCTACCAGTTGAGCTAAGCTGTTGGCTGAGAGTTACAGGTTTCCTGGTGGTTTTAACTTGTTTTTCTAAAAGTTAGTCTGCAAAGGAAAGCATCACAGTAAAGACACCAGTGGGATTTGAACTCATGGCCTCTGGATCATGTATATTGCGTCTCAACCCATTGAGCTAACAGATGGCTGACAAGTACAGCCTTCCTGGTAGTTTTCAGTTGATCTTCTGGAAGCCAGTCTGCAAAGGAAAGAATCATAGGAAAGACATCAATGGGATTTGAACTCATGGCCTCTGGATCATGAATACTGCGTCTCAACCCATTGAGCTAACAGATGGCTGACAAGTACAGCCTTCCTGGTAGTTTTCAGTTGATCTTCTGGAAGCCAGTCTGCAAAGGAAAGACATCAATGGGATTTGAACTCATGGCCTCTGGATCATGTATACTGCGTCTCAACCCATTGAGCTAACAGTTGGATGACAAATATAGCCTTCCTGGTAGTTTTCAGTTGATCTTCTGGAAGCCAGTCTGCAAAGGAAAGAATCATAGGAAAGACATCATTGGGATTTGAACTCATGGCCTCTGGATCATGAATACTGCGTCTCAACCCATTGAGCTAACAGATGGCTGACAAGTACAGCCTTCCTGGTGCTTTGACTTGAACAACAAACAAGACAAATAACTTTTAAAAAATGTGTTACAGCATAAATATAAATCTTTTTCATGGGGGGCCCTGACACTACATCTTTTCACATTGGGGTCCACTGCCCAAATACATGTCAATTTGGGGGGTTGACAACAAAACGTTTCAGAACCACAGATTCCAAGGAAACAGCTGTAGGTGAATGGATAGAGTCACTGACTAGTGAGCCGCAGGTAACAGGTTCAAGCCTCAGCTACAGCAGGATGTCAAATCAAATAGGTATTATTAGGAGTGAAATGGTTGTGTTTCTTCACCCCAACTGCACATGACATCAGTTTACATGTACGTTATTTTCAGTGATGAAGACAAACCGCACAGACGTTCACTGTACTTTAGTACATTTTGTAAACTTATGACTCTGAGTAGAGTATAGCCTGACTTAAACAAACAAATAACAACTTAGTATAGTCAGATTATTTTTTACACAACTTACATTTTGTAATCAAACTACCGAAACGAAAGTTGGTCACCACCGAAACGAAAGTTAAATCCGAAATAATCACTAAGTGTGGAGGCCAAAATCGTCCCCCCAAAAACCTGTTAGGAGTACGTTTCAGGCAATTTAGAGTTGATTGGTAGTACTTTGTAGTGACTTTTTTGGTCCCTAACACCACAAATGGTTTACATACTCTTTACGAATGTGTTACGCATCATTTACTTAACATGAATGATAATTCTAGTAATTGTTTGGTGTCTGCATTCATGAAAGCCAGGTAGTTTGCAACAGGTAAGGAGAAAGTCCACATTAACAGACAGTCATAAATGATGAACTGTCTTCACTTTACTGTAGGGCACATAATAACATGTACAAAGGATTTATAGATATTTTAGGAATGTTTTACAAAGCATGTTAAACATGAACAAACACATTGACAGACAGTTGTAAATGATGAACTGTCTTCACTTTACTATAGGGCACATAATAACATGTACTAAGGATTTATAGATACTTTAGGAATGTTTAACAAAGCATATGTTAAACATGAACAAGCTACCAATAGCTTGTATATATTATGTAACATCAGTTACAAATGATTTAATAATCATTTACAGATGTATTATACATGGCTTATTCATGAATAGTTACTAATACCTTTATAGATGATTTGTAACCGTAGTTATAAAGGTTTTAGTAATCATTTACGAATGTCAATAAACAGGTTGTTAAACTGCTTATAAACGTTTATAAATGCTTTAGAATGGGTCGTTACAAATGATTTAATAATCTTTTACGGATGTATATAAATGGCTTGTTCATGAATAGTTCACTACTTACTAATGCTTTACAAATGATTTGTAACTGTAGTTATAAAGGTTTTAGTAATCATTTACGAATGTCAACAAACAGGTTGTTAATGATTTGTTAATAGTTTACAAACTACTTATAAACGTTTATAAATGCTTTATAACGGGTCATTATTGTAAAGTGCTACCAAAAAAAATCCCCCAAAAACCTGTTAGGAGTACGTTTCAGGCAATTTAAAGTTGATTGGTATTGACTTTTTTTTTGGTCCCTAACATTCATCGAGCTCTGGACTTAGTACATTTTTTTCCGTTTCAGTAGTGACACTACCGAAACGAAAAAAAATAAATTCCCCCAAAAACCTGTTAGGAGTACGTTTCAGGCAATTTAAAGTTGATTGGTAGTGACTTTTTTTTTTGGTCCCTAACATTCATCGAGCTCTGGACTTAGTAATTTTTTTCCCCAAAAAAACCTGTTAGGAGTACGTTTCAGGCAATTTAAAGTTGATTGGTAGTGACTTTTTTTTTGGTCCCTAACATTCATCGAGCTCTGGACTTAGTACATTTTTTTCCGTTTCGGTAGTGACACTACCGAAACGAAAAAGAAAAAAAAATCCCCCAAAAACCTGTTAGGAGTACGTTTCAGGCAATTTAAAGTTGATTGGTAGTGACTTTTTTTTTGGTCCCTAACATTCATCGAGCTCTGGACTTAGTACATTTTTTTCCGTTTCGGTAGTGACACTACCGAAACGAGAAAAAAAAATTTCCCCCAAGAACCTGTTAGGAGTACGTTTCAGGCAATTTAAAGTTGATTGGTAGTGACTTTTTTTTTGGTCCCTAACATTCATCGAGCTCGACTTAGTAAATATTTTTCAGTTTCGGTAGTGACACTGCCGAAACGAAAAAAAACAAGTATGACCAAAGTCATAATAAAGCCGCATGTGGCAGGCTTTTTTGGCCCCAATCTTTTCATAGACCTGATTACTTGTTTTTTGGATTGCTTGTTTCTCTCGCCAAACCTGGCAACATTTAGCGTCGCAAATTAACGCTCTAATGTTTTTTATATAAGTGGTGGCAACATTTTGTGACACCACACAGGTCTTCCCAACAATAGCTAAGATTGAAGTCAGTGTGAACATGGGCAAATAATAACTTAATAGCCAAACTAGGTCTAATGAAGCACGCTAGCATTTAGGCTAACCCTCCTGGCTGAAGCTGTCTCCCTTTCTCTCTCTCTCTGCTGTGTAACTCCGTGCGTTGCCTTGTTGTGATTTGTGTTCGTCCATGCTGGCCCCTAATATGGTCTGCTTCCGGGTGGTTCAACCTAACTTAACAATGAGGATCTTTCTGATTGGATCCTTCCCAACTAGTCCCTCAAAAAGAGTCATTCTGATTGGATCTCTTCTCCATTCGTCCCGCCCTAACATTTTCGTCTCGTCTAATTCGTTGACTAACGTGTCCATTACATTTCCGTCTCCCCATTGGCTTAAAAGGGGGGCTTAAAAGGGGGGAAGTGTGATGGACAGTCAGGACAGCCAATGACACTTAGGTGTCGACACTTTTCACTCAGGTGTCGACACTTTTCACTCGGGTGTCGGACTAAGACTAGTGCTGTTTATAGAGCCGCGCTGCTAGCGCATGCGGCTAAAAAAAATCCCCCAAAAACCTGTTAGGAGTACGTTTCAGGCAATTTAAAGTTGATTGGTAGTGACTTTTTTTTTGGTCCCTAACATTCATCGAGCTCTGGACTTAGACATTTTTTATCCGTTTCGGTAGTGACACAATGGTGTCACTACCGAAACGGAAAAAAAATTGTTCCCCCAAAAACCTGTTAGGAGTACGTTTCAGGCAATTTAAAGTTGATTGGTAGTGACTTTTTTTTTGGTCCCTAACATTCATCGAGCTCTGGAGTTAGTAATTTTTGTTCCGTTTCGGTAGTGACACAATGGTGTCACTACCGAAACGGGAAAAAAAATGTTCCCCCAAAAACCTGTTAGGAGTACGTTTCAGGCAATTTAAAGTTGATTATGCAGTAATATTCTGAGATAGGCCTATTGAAAAGGTCTTAAAAGACCTTAAATTGCGACTTCACTGTCATCTGGGGATCCCGACCCACAGGTTGAGAACCACTACTTCAGATGTCCCCAGTGTTTCCTTGTCAGTGTCTTCCTGCACCTGTGTTGATTGTTCATTGTATTTATTTGCTCTTGTTATCCCATGTGTTTGTATAATACATGCCCTGCCCATTGATACTCTGATGATCGTCACATGTTGATTATACTGTAAATAAGCCTGTCGAATTCTAGTGTGTGTGATCATGGGTGTTATTGATGTATGCTGCCTGTACCAACAACCATGCCAATCTCTCTCCGAGGTCCGTCCATGTGGCGAGCAAACTAGGAATCTATTAAAAATGCATAGCCTTTATTTCCACGCGACTTGTCATGGAAGCTAGCCCTGAAACATGATTGTCATAAGATGACAGACGAGCGTAATGTGAACAATGGCTATCATGGAAGCAGGCTTAACCCTACACCAGCAGTAGCTATAATTCACCAAGAAAAATGAAGATTGGATTATGTTCAATGGATATTGCTTCAACACTTTTGGAGCAGCTATAGAATAGAGGTAGGTTGTCAAAATATAGCCTAACTATTGTTGATTATCATAATTCTAAATTTATTTTTCACACTTTTTTACTTGTTACTTAAGTAAAAGTATCAATACTGCAATGTAAATAACTGCATAATTCTAAATTTATTTCCCCCATTTTTTACTTTTTACTTAAGTAAAAGTATCAATACTGCAATGTAGATATACTCTGTTTCAAGTGGAAGTCCCGTATTCAAAATGTACTTGAGTAAAAGTACAAAAGTATCGGCATCAAAATATACTTAAAAGTACCAAAAGTAAATTGTGCAGAATGTGCCA
This sequence comes from Gymnoscopelus microlampas, assembly GCF_963454915.1. Taxonomy (NCBI): domain Eukaryota; kingdom Metazoa; phylum Chordata; class Actinopteri; order Myctophiformes; family Myctophidae; genus Gymnoscopelus; species Gymnoscopelus microlampas. The sequence continues at coordinate 23,792,706 of NC_139955.1, read as the reverse complement.
TTTCACAAGTTCATAATGTATACACACATCTTTTGAAAATAGCTGATCTACAAGCTCACAATGAGCTTCTAGATCTGTCATTTTCAAATGGCCGAAATATATATTGGGCTGAAGTGGTTAATGTATGTTTTGTAATAATAATCTAAATCTACAAAGTAACTAACTAAAGTTTTCATATAGTGGAGTAAAAGTACAATATTTTATTATAAAGTATTGGAAATACTCCAGTAAAGTAAAAGTCCTTAAAAATTGTACTTAAGTACAGTACTTGAGACAATGTACTTAGTTACTTTCCATAGGGCCAGTTAGGGGCAGGTGCCCTGACCCCACACTCACAATGCTGTGGTTCTAGTGAATTCTGACAGTGAGTGACAGATCAACCCGATCGCCAGAGGAAACGTTCTCATTGAACGTTTTTCAACGTTTCTCAAAATCCGTGCATAGACTACTGGAAAACCACAAATTCCGTGCATAGCCGCCTCGCATCTCCCCCATTGTGACTAAACCATTTCGGAGCCGCGCAGTCTCAAGGGAATTTTCGCCGTGTGAAGGACTACCGAGCGAGCTAAAGCGAGCGAGTTGCCGTCCTGAACATTGCGACATTCCCTTGAGCCTACTCAGCGGCGTTTGAGTTACGTACCGATAGGCACAGAATTCTCTGGCGATCAGGCTGAGTTATGTGAATAGGCTGTCCAGCCTGATCGCCAGAGAATTAGTATACATTGCACGGATTTGTGCACGTCATTCCGTGCATAGTCGCCTAGAAACCCCCGAATTCCGTGCATATGTACGGGGAGTCCCACGGTGGGCGTAACCAGTCGCAGCCCGGAAAAAACAGGAAGTAGAGCAGTCCCCACAACAAAATTTACGATTCTGTGTAGGGATGTCCGATATTATCGGCCTCCCGATATTATCGGCCGATATTAGCATAAAAATTGATATCGGGAAAATATCGGTATCGGTTTTTTTTTTTGCTTTATAAATAAGTTACAGGAGTTCTTACTGTATATGGTGTGTGTGATATGAAATTTGAGCTTACCCTAATCACAATAATCCCCGCATATATCGGTATCGGTTGATATCGGTATCGGTAATTAAGAGTTTGACAATATCGGTATATCGGTTATCGGTAAAAAAGCCAATATCGGACAACCCTAATTCTGTGCCTATCGGTACGTAACTCAAACGCCGCTGAGTAGGCTCAAGGGAATGTCGCAATGTTCAGGACGGACAATAAAAAGCAAAGACCAGTTTAAAAGACAAAAAAGACAATAAAATAATAAAAGCAATACAACCAAAAAGAAAAAGAAAGCCAACTCTCATACTGTATTAAAAGCTAAGGAATACAGATGTTTTAAGACAGGATTTAAAAACGGGTACTGTAGGGGTCAGTCTAACAGGATTATAGGGCAACCTGTTCCAGAGTTTGGGGGCTACAAATGCAAAGGCAGTATATTCAACCTTGATTTTGGGACAAACCAGTAGAAACTAGGTACAAGGTACTAATGGTCATAAAAGGCCAGAGAGATAGGTTGGAGCTAGCCCATTTAAATATTTGTAAGCAAACAATAAAATCTTAAAATCAATCCTAAAACATACAGGGAGCCAGTGAGTCAGTGAGTCCAGTAGGGGGCAATTGTTCTCTCGTTAGCTTTTTCAAGATGAGCTGCAGCATTCTGGACCAACTGCACGAGTGCACGTGTGAGAGGGAAGACAAACAACATGAAGGGCATTACAGTAGTCAAGTCGGGTCGAGATAAAAGCATGTATAGCTCTTTCATATTAATTAAATGATAAAAACAACTTGACCTTAGATAAGAACCTTTAGAAAGAGGTTTCTTAAATAAGGTGCCAGTTTGTTTATTTAAGATAAGGTCTGGGAAAGTGGATTCAAATATTGCTGTATCCGATATGGAACAAATGGCTGACTTGTTATCATTTCTGGCAATTACATTTTAATGCATTTATTTATTTATTATCACTAGCCTATATAAGACAGATAAACTGTTAGATGTTCATGACATTCAGTTGCTGCAGTCTGAAGGATGTATGACCCACGGCCACAGAGTAGAACTGACCCGATGTTGATGTTTTAATGTGACACTAATTTGTGTAATGGTACCGCCAATTTTGTTTGTGTGCAATGTGGTAATCACTTACAGCACCTTACCACGGCTTCATTTTGATTAAACTTTTTGCAGTGTCATTTCAGCAAATGAGAAGTGGTGGCAAAAGTTGTGTACGTATATTTTCATGCCTCTCTCCATGGTGCTGAAAAAGCACCAAGCTTATAGAAATTCTATCATATAATACTGAAAGATTTGTCTCTCTTTTTGAACTCGATGTAAGTGCCAGTGGGGGAGCGGTATATCTAGGGTTGGCCCTCGGCAAACCCTTGTATGAAGCTCCCGGCAGCGGCACTTCCTTTGTGCACACAGGGCATAGGGGGGGGGCAGATTTTACAAATCAATGAATAAAGAATATGACATAGCTGTAGTAGTGCCTGCATAGATTCAAGCATTTACTTGGGTTCTGTGACTGGAGGTGCTGAGTGCTGACTGGACCGGCTAACTGCTGGTGCAAGTTGTGCAAGTGGTGTTTCTGGGCTGGCATGTATCCTAAAAGGGAGAAAATAATGATACATGTCAACAATGTAAACAACCATGAGACTAAAGTAAAGGCAGTGTATGTTCTGACATTGGAACGTGTGTCTTTTCACACACAACAGACACCACTACATTCCTTTGAATCCTGCCATGCTCTTCATAACTCATCATGTAGCCTATTTAAAATCTTAAAACACACCTCCTGTACGCATGGAATCACAGTCATTTTAACTATTGAAGTTTGCCAAACCTTGAAAAAGAAAAAAACTAGTTTAGTTATTAGAACTTGACCTCCACCTGCCCTCAAGTAACGGTGTTCTCCACAAAGCCAGCAATCTATATAATGACCATATAACATGGGTTTTCAACTGGTGGTCTGTGGACCACTGGTGGTCCGTGAAGGTATTGCATGTGGTCCCTGACCATGCATTTAGTAATGTAGGAAAGTGAAGATTTGTATTATATTTTATTTTATCGACCACTAGTTGAGAAACAGTATGATGTATGATGACGCATCAATGTTGTCAGTTACTTGGAAGTCGGATTTCAAGAACTTCCACAGAAATGGGAGTTAGAATTTCAAGGGAAACTGTAGGCCTACCGGTTTACCTGGTTGAGTCATCATTAGTAGGAAATGTGCCCATATCAATTGCACGTGCTTGCTCATATATGTTGCAATGAATCAGTTAACATGAGTTTAATATGGAAGGTTAAGAGAACAGAATAAGGGCAGCCATGGGAAAGGAATGGATCAGTGGTTCTCAATCTTTTCTGAGCTCTGGACCACTAGCATAATCTCAGTTAAATAATGACTGTTAAGGGCTTTAATTGAATTCACCTAGAATTAACAAATTAAATGAAGGCCTTAACAGTCATTATTTAATTTCAAGCTTTTTCCCCCACACCACGCCCATATCCCCCCTCCCAACACAACAGTGGTCCCCAGGTTGATTCTCAGTCAGGGTGGTGGTCCCTGGTTCATAATCAGTTGAAAACCCATGCCATATAACAAAGATGTTTCACGTTGTTTATTGACCTTCAATGACCTTCAGTTTGAAATAATATACAGTTATAGATACAATTATACTACTATACTTAAGGATGATTGATACAATATTTAAGCTTAATGCTTACGACTTCATGTGCCCAATTCCTTTTAATGCCCAGTCTTCTCAAGTGCCCACTCTGCTTTAGTGCCCAGTTTACCTGTGCCCACTTTGTTTTATTAGTCCTCTTAAGTGCTCACTATGCTTTAGTACTCAGTTTTTTCCTAAGCCCACCCTTTGTTTTAGAGCCTAGGTCACACATGTATTCATATGCGCAGGCAAGTTGACTCCTCTAAAGGGTAGGGGAGAAAAAAGGTTAAAGCATGGCACATTGAGAAAAAGGTTAAAGCATGGCACATTGAGAAAAAGGTTAAAGCATAGAACAATGATAAAATCCCAAGTGCTGGACAGAAGAACAAACTACAACACCCAGGCTCATTCTCCCACCGTGAATTGTAATAAATGACCAACGTGAGTGACGTTTCAAGCATCTGAGCCTTTCCTCAGGATAGACAAAGGACAACTGAGCAGAGACACACCTTTGAATAGCAGCTGGTCTAGTCACCTGACAGATGAAATGACGCATGCAATGAAAAGATGATTAAACTAGAAAAAGTGCTCCTCGGAGCACAGGTCTCCGCCAGGTCAGGTACGTTATTGTGGCCTTCTGGTGGTGCTATAATAGGCCAATGTAAAAAGGGTGCCATTTCTTCTTAGGTCGTTCACGGCAATCGGACACTGCATTCATGATTTGAGGCATTTTGTTCCAAAAATGTGTTTTGCTAAATTAGACCTGCAGGTGGCGCTATAACAGGCCAATGTGAAAAGGGTGGCATTTCTTCCTTGGCCTAGTGCGAATGTGTGTGTGAAATTTCACGGAAATCGCAAGCTGCGTTCGTGATTTGAGGCATTTCGTTCCTGCAAACTTTGGAAGCCAACCTTAGCCAATGAGGATGGAATATGGGACAGATCCGTGTTGATCACATGACTATAGAGATACTGTGTACCGACTTGCATGACGTTTGGATAAAATCTGTAGGAGTAATATAAAAAATTTTTTTTGCACAAATTGGCCTCCTGGTGACGCTATAACAGGCCCATGTGAAAAATTTGTGGCAGAGGTTCTGAATTGGCATCCAGGGAGTGTGTGTGCACAGTTTCGCAGCGACCGGGCCAACGGTGCCGGAGATTAGCTGCTAACGGACAGACAGGACACACGGATGGACAGACGGACAGGGTGCAAAACATACTCTCTCACCATGCCTTTCGGCCTGGCGGAGACAATTAAATCATACAGATGATTGACAATGCAAACAGTAAAATGAAATGCAGCCCGAATGTATGAAAGCGAAGGTGACACCATACTCTGTAATGCATAATACAATGCACATACAAAAGAAATCTTATATATACACACAAGAGTTGTACACTGTACAAGGCCTAATTGTACCCTAAAAAGGGATATATTCACCTATCAGGTCATAGACCTTGTATAGTACATAGAGTCGATCACAGAGCAACTTGTAAATTATGTGACTAGAGCACCTGGTACCATATACACCATCATAAATGTCAGGCAATAACTAGAAGAAAACTAGAGGAAAAATGTAACCTATCCTATTAAGAGCTGCCTCTGCTAGTCTATAATTAGGTGGTATTGGAAAGGAACGAAAGGAATTATGCCACAGCAATAGAAATAAAAGTGCTGAAGGTTATATGACCCACAAGCTGAACAATGTCAGCAATGTTGACATTTTTGACAATGTCAAAAAGGCACTCTGCATTGTCCTATACAGCAGGGGTTGGCAAGTAAGTTTGGTCTAAGCCATTACATGGTGGGCCAGAAGATAATCAATCAAAAAAAAAAGAACTGAAACCTGCAGCAGACCAACAGACCATCTAATATAGTGCTATAAAAGTCAATAAATAAATATGTGTGCGTTATAACTGCATATTGATAGATAGGAACTACAGGGTGGCCGTAGCTGAGTGGGTAGAGAGGCCGCCTGGGAAACAGAAGGTCCTCGGTTTGCTGAGAAAGAACTTAACCCCTAACACAGCTCCCACTGCTCCTGATGCTTAGGAAGGGTTAAATGCAGATACCACATTTCATACTCCTTTTCGGACAGAGATACGAATAACAAGAGCTCTTTCATAGAACAGGAGCTCAAGGTCTCTTCTTATAGATATGGAGAGAAACAGTGTATTGTTAAGGCATGTGAAACGCCTCCCTATCTTTCTCCCTCCACATGGATATACTGTATATGTGGGACAGACAGATATTGTAAATTACTTACAAAATAATTTGCCAGTGCAGGTGTTTTCACTGGCGGGACAGTTCTGGCCCACGGTCTGCATGTTGCTTACCACTGCTATACAGCATCGTATCATATGACATAAAAAACTATGTTGTACAAAATATTCAAAAAAGAGAGAACACTTAAAAAAATAGAGAAAAATGATCCAGCATAGAATCTACTTAAGACAGTAACTATGAGAACGGTCAAAGTCTTTTGACTTTGATTGTGTCAAAGTTTGGGGCTGCATCGCAACTGAGCTAGTAGATCTGCTATTTTCAATATTTATAGTTTTTTGAATATTTATGGAAAACCTTAGAATGTTTTCGGGAATATGTCAAAATTTCAATACAGCTATATATTTTTTTTTGTTTTTAATGTTTTTTCCCCCACTCTTTTCTTTTTACCCCTGGGCACTGTGAATGTTGTACGTGGTCTATGTAGATTTGTGTAACAGGGTGGGATTGTGTAGCGGGTGGGAAGGGGTTTATGTAGGATGAATGCGGTGCTATGTATTGTCAAGGAAAAAATCTAAACAAATATTGAAACATACATTTCAATACAGCAATGCATTGATATTAAAAGAAAATGTACATTGTAATTTTGTTTTAGAATACTTAAGAATTTGAATACAAGTTGAATTACAAGTACTTTAACTGTAGTACAAATTTGATTGAGACACTTTCACTTGTAGTTGAGTAACATTTGACCACGAGTATCTACACTTTGACTCAAGTACTGGGATTGAGTACTTTGTCCACCACTGGTTGTACTGTATGTATCCGACTGTTCAGAAGCCACCTTTGGGCCACCTGGGTCCTCCTCTGTGCCTTGAATGACAGGAACAGTAGGATTGCCACTTTAAGTCAGTAAGAACTGGTGCAAATCAACAATGGTGTCAGAATCTTGGCGATGTGTAGTGGCAACACATGCATGTGTGTCAGACAATGTTTTGCTGGATAAAGTAATCTCATTTTGTACTTGTGACTGTGAGTCTGATAAGGACTCCCTTGTGGGAGGAGAACTGGTCCTGGTGGAGATCTGGGTGCAAACCCAAACCTGCACCTACACTGCATAACAGCAATAGAGATGGAGAGAGATGGTGTGCGTACTCAAGTGAGAGAGAGTGAGAGAGAAAGCGAGGGAGAGAGATAATCATATCGCAATTACGCAGTTACTGAGTAGGTAGGTAGCCTATCTCTAGAAAGACGAAATTGTCGCAAACTTGTATATCTATATATAGGATATGGCTTAAACAAACTATCAGCACAACAAAAGTTGGGTGTGTTACAAAGTTATAAGTCTTTAGCAGTTAGGCACCCTTTAACAGGGTGGTTACTGGAACACACTCTGCGCCTTGAGATATCTTATCTATTCTTTTCAGGCAGGTCACAAGAAGGGCAAGATGGACTTCAACGTTCCAGGATTGATTGTAATGATATTCTTCTACTTGTTGGTGCTTGGAACCGGTATTTGGGCCTCTGGAAAGTCCAAACGAATGGAGAAGAGTTCCCCAGGAAATCAAACCGAAGTACTACTCTTGGCAAGTCGGAGAATCAATGTGTTAGTGGGTATCTTCACTATGACAGGTGAGTGCTATTCAAAGTGTGCACATTTTAGATCAGTTATAGGGTCTATGGATTAAAATGTGCTTAATATATATTCTGTCTATTGGTTAATAAGAGTACAGAGTAGGCTATATTTAAAATGTTATGTGTGTGCGTGTGTGCGTGTGTGCGTGTGTGCGTGTGTGTGTGTGTGCGTGCCCTACAGCTACATTTGTTGGAGGTGGCTTCATTGTCGGAATAACAGAGGCAACGTATAACCCTACCATGGGACTGATTTGGAGTGTCATGCCGTTAACTGGAGCCCTGTCATTTATTATTGGCAAGTTTTTCTTCTAATCATGATCAGAACTGTTTGATATCATGTTGCAGGTTCACTGAACCCACTAATTCTCTACTATACGGAGTGATCATAGGATACATTATATCAAGAACGGCTAGAACCAAACAATGTACTGTGCATGCTTTTGTCATAATAATAGTTCATGATAGTCACTGCATGCATATCCCTCTTTCTCTTTACTTTGATAAAGGTGGACTTTTCTTTGTCGAGCCAATGAGAAGCCAAATGTATGTAACAATGATGGACCCATTTCAAATCAAGTATGGGAAAGTAATAAGTGGAATACTGTCTTTCGCTTCACTTACATCCGATATTATCTGGGTGACTGGAACTCTCATAGGCTTAGGTAAGTGACAATAGAGTCAACATTGAAAAGGGTTTACACTGTATCATATTTGAAAATGTTAAAGAAATAATTGAGCATGATCTAGTATTAATCTCTGCATGCAGAATTTTCTCAAGTAATGGACATTTGAATGTTGTTAATATGTGGTGACTTTACTCTGGGGTTTTACACTTGTATGCTAATATTTTGTCTCATAGTGTGAATATAATGTGAACAATCTTGTTTACTAAGCTAAATTAATCTTTCACACTTGAATTTGAATATGCTGTACTAATTGACTGTGTGTATTTATATACACTATGCCTATTAAATGTATGCATGTGTACATGTGTTGTGTTCTGGGTTTCTTTTGTAGGCGCAACCATGAAAGTGATTCTAGATTTGCCCTATGCTGTCTGCATCTGCATCTCTGCTGCAGTGGCAATCATCTACACACTCCTGGGAGGCTTCTACTCTGTAGCATACACAGACATCATACAACTCATTCTCATGTTCATCAGTCTGGTGAGCGCCTGCAATGTGTTCACCAACAGATTAAAGCAGTGATTTTCAACCTTTTTCATGCCAAGGACCCCTAAATTGATATACATTTGGCCGCGGACCACCATCTGAAAATGTTTTGTGCCAGGGACCCCCAGAAGCAAAGATTTGAATAAAAAAATGTGCTTTAAAAATATATATATACTCAAAGATTTGCACACATTTTCAAGATTTTTCAAAAATAGCAGATCTACAAGCTCATAGCGCGGCACTCGGTGCCGCGCTATGAGCTTGTATATCTGCTATTTTTTAATAACCAAAGCTAAGTGGTTAAAATGATTGTGACGCTATGTTAACTCATTTTGCTGGGGACCCCCTGGTACCCCCCCCCCCCCCCCCGGACCACTGGTTGAAAACCACTGGATTAAAGCAACACTTATCATAATACATTCTACATTATCTCCATATATCTGTTGATAGGGCATTGTTCCATTAGTCAAACTGAGCAGTCTTCAGTCTCACAGAGGTTGTGCTGAAAGGTTTAAACTATGAATGTGAACAGTGAACACTACAACACTTACGGCCTGGTGTTTAGCCGATAACCACTGTGGCCATGAGATTAAGGCAGAATAGTGACCTTGACTTAAGGAAATTAATTGGATTGATGTACAGTATATGGTTGCCATAAAGGTATGGGCATGCCAGAATAGTGCTTGACCATATAATGCATCAGCCAGTATGGATAGTATGGTAAATATTGTTGTTTCTAAAGACTTTGATCAGATATGATAATATCTCAACATGTCAATCCTTGTGTTCTATGTAGTGGCTGTGTGTTCCCTTCATCATGATGAACCCTACATCAGTTGACATCACCAAGACAGCTCTCAATGCTACTTTCCAGGCCCCTTGGGTTGGCAGTCTGGATGGAGAAACAGCATGGAGATGGATTGATAATTTTTTATTGTTGGTAAAAGAGTGACGTAGTAAATATTTAGGAATCCGGGTCGACGAGAAATTTTAGATTTCAAACTGAAAGTTATGATCAAATCTATGGACAAAACTCTGCTTTCTATGTAGAAATAAGAGTTGTTTTCTACAGAAAGAAAATAGCTGAATCACTGTTGATGTACAGTATGAAGAATTTTGGAGGGCAAAGTTGATAGTGATGTTATGTGATGCAAGATTTCGAGTAAGGAGTTTATGAGATTGGTTACTTACTATTGTTCTTTCTATAGACTTTTGGCAACCTGGGCTATCAAGTTTTCCACCAGAGGACGCTGTCTGCCCGCTCTGCAGCCACTGCCAAAATGACCTGCTTCTGTGCAGCTGTCCTCATCTGCATCTTTGGGATCCCTTCTGTGCTGATTGGAGCGGTAGCTGCATCAACAGGTACATAATAGTGCATTGGATTGGATACAACATAATGTTGAAAGAGAACAGATCACCGTCACCCCTCCATTCTCACATTTTGAATTTTCTTATCAATTTATAACCGTACCCCAGCTCACAAGGCCACTGAGCTGGTAAGAATAAGATGTAGTGTTATGTAAACCCTATAGATCCCGCTGGGTTCTATTGTAAACCTGTCTCCACCCATTCACCCAGCCCTTTGCAGCTGTCCCCATACCACCATGGATTAATCATGTCCCTTTTTTACACAGTGCCCACTGTCATTCCAAACTGTGCATTTTTTAAGTATTACCACACACTTCGTAATCAATCTAATCCTTAATTCTTTGCACTTAATTTTTATTTTATGAAAACGTAACCGTTGCCCCCCAGTGGTGACTAGTAAGTAGCCTAACTTAAAACAGGATTTGAAGAAAAAACATACATAAACACAAAAGCCCTTTTCCACTGTAAAACATTTTCTCGTTGACTTAGTCTTTTGTTGTTTAAATCCAGTGGACAATATTGATAGTGAAGTAACATCCCCATGCTATGCTCATACCCTCCTAAAAGCCCTTGACAATGACTGACCACTTTGTCCAACATCCCATCTATCTGTGTAAATCTCAGACTGGAACCTGACCTCATACGGTTCACCCTCTCCATATGAGCGTGGGGAGGCAGGCATGATTCTGCCCATCAGCCTGCAGTATCTGGTCCCTTCTTACATCTCCATTTTCGGCATCGGGGCTGTGGCTGCCGCTGTGATGTCTTCAGTTGACTCGGCTCTGCTCTCAGCCGCCGCCGTCTTTGCCTCCAACATCTACAAGAACATCCTGAGGAGCCAGGTGAGGTGTAGAGAAGAGGGTGAGGAAATGAGAGAGAAGTCAAGACAAGGAAATGTAGAGCAAGGGAAGTGAGACAGGTTCTATATGAACCCATTTAAACAGCCAATAGGAAAAATATATATTCTTGGGGTGAAATATCAAGCTATTTTAGCAAATAAAGTTGCTGTTGGGCGTAAATGATACACGATCAGTTAAGCCATTTTTATAATTGGTAGTTGTAGTATAGGTTGCAGTGAATGGATTGAAGAGTGTGAGGACTGAGAGTGTGAAGATGGTGAGGATGAAGAGAGGGACACGTGAGCAGAGAGCAGTTTAACCACTTGAGCCCCAGCATCCATATTCTGTGGGTAACGTTAGCCAAAAATAGCAGATCTTCAAGCTCACAACACTTGTTGTTGTGAGGTCGACTATTTTTTGGCAAAGAGATTTGATGTAGACGGAAAAAAGCGTTTGGGGTTTAAGTGATCAACAAAGGCAGAGAGAAGGGGAGAGAAAAGCCCAACCTCCTTCAGCTTCTGCCATCTGAATTCCTTTTTCTTTTCGCCTCCAGGCCTCATCAAGAGAGCTCCAGTGGGTGATCCGTATCACTGTGGTAGTGGTGGGCATGGCCGGTACAGCGCTCACCTTTCTAGACAATAGCATCATGGTGTTCTGGTTCCTTGGAGCAGACATAGCCTACAACATCCTCTTCCCTCAACTTGTCTGTGTCCTCTTCTTCAGTGTCTCGAATGGCTATGGTTCTATTATGGGTTTACTGGTAGGAGTGTCACTGAGGTTGTTGTGTGGGGAGCCGTCAATTGGGTTACCGGCAGCCTTTCACTTCCCGGGCTGTACTGTGGAGGATGGCGTTTACATTCAGTGTGCTCCCATCAGGACAATCTCCATGCTGTCTGGCATTGTTGCCACTTTGTTGTTCTCCTACCTGACTTCATTCCTTTTGAACAGAGGGTTGTTTCCCGAGAGGTGGGACGTATTCCAAGTGAAGGCCCAGCGGTTGCAGCAGATGTTACATTTAACAACCGATATAGCCGAAGCTGACAAGTTGACAAACTGAATGACGAGTCTGAAATCCAAAATGAATGTTGTAGAATTGATGCTGAGAATCCAACTGTAAAACACAATCCTCTCAATGTAGGTAGTGTTGGAGTAGGTTGGTATTGTACATATGAAATATTTTTTTTGTTGTAACTTTGTAAAACCAAACTGAATGGTTTGTTTCTTGAGGGTGGGGCTGTTACGGATGTGAGTGTAGGGATCAGGAATCAGTGGGTCGTAACATACATAATATAGCATATGCTCAAGAAAGTACTCCAGTAGACTACTTGTTAACTCAAGCACCAATTTGACAGAGCAACTTGCACTTGTAGTGGATTAATATTTGACCAGAAGTATCAATTCTTTGACCCAAGTAGGCTACTGGGGTTGAGTAGGCTACTTTGTCCACCACTGATGAAGACACAAACTGAAGAATGGAGAGGTGTTTTGTTTTAGCATTCAAGGTCTAGGTCAGGCTATCCAGTAGGCTAGGCAAACATCGCCCTCTGCTGGTTTAACACTACATTTAGAGTTGTGTGTACTTGGCCAAGGGGGGTGATTATAGGCAGTGTTGGCATTTTCACTATTATTAACCTAACACATATAATCAGCACTCCAGACAGCAGTTTCAGGAGCCACAAACTTTAAAAGGAAACAATATTTAGAGCACTCGTCATAATACTTTGTATTATAGGTCTATTACACCCGATTTTGTTCATGTGTCAGATTATACATTTAGGTTTCCTGCATTCATATCCTTTAATGTTTAGGTATGCACAGAGCCATGCAGACTGGCCCGTCTTCCTGAGTCCATGGGCCCCTGGGCCTGAGACTGCATCAGTCCCCTCCCTCCCCCCACACATGCACTGTGTATAACTCTCTCTTTTTTATCCTTTTTCATCATTTTTCTCCGATAGAGGAAAAAAAAGCAAGTTGTGTCAAAATATGAGATAGTTTCATAAACTGTGCAGACATGCTGGGGCCCTTTAGTTTATAGGGTCATCGGCATGCTGGTTTGTGGTGGACATTGTTTTAAAAATTATATTTTTGTCATGGACATACAAAATGAGTAGACAAACACATAAAGAGCTAGCCCTAAATGACCATTACTGGTCTGTAACTCTGAGAGTGTACAAATGGAACACGCTCTCAGTTTACAAATGGAACACACTCTCAGAGTTATGGGGGTCCTTCAAAATAAAACGTTTGAGAACCGCTGTCCTAGTGGACTCCTTGTGCCATACATGTGTGTCATAGCAAATCAGTGTCATACATATTCTGAATAAAACCTAGACTGACATTCAGTATTTGGGTCATGTGAATAAGATCACATTATAATGGTGTGTAAAAACAAAATCTAGAATTTGCCACATTCGAGGCCAAGTCTTGCCACAGACACATTTGTCGTGTACGGACGGATATTGATTTGATAGACTGACTGATCAGCTGATTGATGTGCTTTCACTACTTTATTTTGTCGTTATTGTGGGCCAGAAACCTCATCTCCTTCTACTTCGTCCTTCTACTTCCGTTCCGACAGTGACGATATATAACAGTAACATATATGATAATTTAAATAGTCAGGCAGATTTTTGCTTCCAGTCTGCCCCGAGTAGGTCCATCTTCCAGAGGGCCCCCCTGACCTTTGGGCTCCTGGGTCTGGGCCTAGCATGTCCGTTCAGGGACCCACCTCTGTGACTGGGTATTATGTTGTCGTAAATAATGAATTTGTACATCATATGCAGTCCCAACTCTTAAAAATACTATCTTGAAGTTGTCCCATATATAAGCTAGCTAGATATATAAAAGTTGCATTTATATATATTGCAATTCATAAAATGGAGAGGATTGTGTAAAAATGTCCTCCACCATGACTTCATGTCCCCTGGATTGTTTGACTCACTGTATGTCTTGTTTCAGTTGTTTGATTATTAAGTTGGATGTATACATTTTTCTTCAATTCTTCTTATAATTAGGCTACTTCTTATGATTGATTGATTGATTGAATACTTTATTAGCAGTTTGAAACCAAAACGTTTTTTTTTGGTGTGCCAACAGGAAAACTACAAGTAAAAAGTAATTCTAATTGAGCGGTTCAGTCACTGCTGTGTAGACCAGGAATAATAAATATAGGCTACAAGTCCCCGATATTCAAAGTTGAGCAGTTTTCATGCACCCATTCGAAAAACTTCCCTAGCCATTGTAGCCAATCACATCGAGGCTCTCGTGCATTGGCTCCTCCTCACCACACACTTTTTTTCCTGATCCCACATGTAACGTTATCTATCTGGCATTGTTGCACGGACTACCAATGATCTGCTGTGAACCGCACGCACAACTCCTAGGATCATGGATAGGGATTTTTTCCCTAAAAAGAAAGACACGCCAACACGCAATCTGAACGGATTAATATGAAACATGGATTGTTCGTTAACCTTCCTAGTCTAGCTACATGTGGATTTGTAAATCAAAATTGCATGCAGTCAGCAAAATTGACGGGGAAAGGCAGTGCACTAGGATGCGATGGTGATTGGTGAGCCGCGTATTTAGCCAAATATTGTATTAATTAGAGATGCAAGTCGTGTCTACAATGTTGCTATTGTCGATTGTGCGAACATATGCTGCACTGGCTGCTGCTGGACCGTAGCCCATTCATTCATCCATTCATTCCACCGTAACCGAGCGACGGCCAGTGAAGAGGAGCGGAGCAGCACAGCAGTGCATTAAGCCCCCACACACACGCACACGCGCACACACTACACCACACTAGAAGAATGGCCGGGCGCCGCAGCTGTGTGAATTCTCTCTGGTCCGGAACCGAGCGCGTCCGGATCGACGAGCGTCTCAAAGCGACGCTGGCGGGGGTGCTGGAGCTGGAGATGCTCAGGTGCAAGCACCTGGAGATGGTGGACGCCGTCCTGGCGGACAGATCCACCGTGCTGGTGGACAGATCCAGATCCACCGGCTCCGTCGTGGTGGACACGGTAAACCTCGAGAGCGCTGCCCCCGACACCGATCAGGTTCCTGCGACAAACCGCCACCGGCAACAGGTCAGTCCGTCCGTCTGTCTTGCTTATTATTCTAGCCCGGATCTATCTCCACTTGACACAATGATTAAATATGAATGCAGGGATGATGGTGATCTGCCAACAAGCCATTCTCCATGCAGCTCAGCTGTCGCTGGCCAGGCTGCAGCACATGGCTGTGCCTCTGAATACCCAATTGATTCCGATGGTGACAGACAGAGACCTAACCGACCATGCAGCATGATAATTATACAACAGTATTTGACCGTCACGTTTAAGTAATGTCATTCAGGTCAGGGATACAGTACCACATACTGTACTGCATGAAGTTATGTGAGTATGGGTAATCTGATACATGTATTGGAATGAATAGGACCAACAAAAAAAACACCAAACCATGACATCTTCACATTGGCTAGTAGCTGCATGGTACTGTCTATGTTACTTCTAAAGGTCACTTTGGTATTCTGCTTGTGGTCCTGTATCCATATACAATACAATTTCCTGGTACCATCTCGCCAGCACTCATGTTTAAGCCATCTGTTACTGTAAATGTAAGTGTACCAAAATCTCTGATGGTTTATAATCCAGCCCCCGGCTTATAATCTCAATTTATATTTAAACATGAATAGCTTCTGGTGACACAGGCTGTCACATTGGTACTATCACTTTATGACTAGTGTGAATTCTGGCAATATACATATGACTGTGAATATACGGTTACTCTATTTGACTGTGGATATACTCCATTCCCACACATTCAATACATACTTGATAAAGTGATGTCTCTTACTTTCACAAGAGACGTAAGGTACTCTGCCTTATTACTATTTTATTTTTTAGTACAGACCTTATGTATATTTGATATGGTTGTTTTCTCTATTTGACATTTTCCTTTCCTCATGATTATATTCTGAAACTGCAATTTGTGGGAGCTTGTGCACAAAATAAATTTCACCTACTCTTTTGCTCTTGTAAACCTGGGATGTGACAATGAACTTCAAGTTAGAATATAGCCTACAGCATTGTTTCTCAAAGTGGGGTCCGGGGACCCCCAGGGGTCCTTGGGGAGGGGAGCAAAATGTGTTAATATAGCATCACAATCATTTTGACCACTTTAACCTTTTATACTTTGGCTATTCCAAAATAGCAGATATACAACCGAGTGCCGCGCTGTGAGCTTGTAGATCTTCTATTTTTGTAAAATCTTGGTGAACATTTTAGATTTTTTTAGATTTTTTAAGCATGCATTTTAACACAAATCTTTGCTTCTGGGGGTCCCTGGAACAACATATTTTCAGATGGGGGTCCGCGGCCAAATATATATCAATATGGGGGTCCCTGGCATGAAAAAGTTTGAGAAGCACTGGCCTACAGTACCATCTCCCCGGCACTCATTATTGGCTCATAGGTCAGCAAAGCAATGACACAATGACTGGCAATATGAGTCATTGTTTACTGGTGGAACACACTGGTCTGAACTCTGAAGACGCCATCACTCTCTTACTGAATTGTGTATTCAATTGTAATTCTGAGTCTGATCCTCTTTCTCTGGACCAAAAATGCAGGTTTTCAGTAGTCAGATGAGATAAGTCAGGGGACTGTTCAAATATCCACATGGGAGTGGGCTCTCTCGTGTACGTACGTGTGACAGACAGACAGACAGACAGACAGACAGACAGACAGAGACACACACACACACACACACACACACACACACGATAATACAGTCCCTGCTTCTCCCCTTTTTGCATTAACACAAACCAGGCCAGCACATGCTAACACACACACATAGTACATGCACATGCTTGCTCGCCGTGCACGCACACACACACGCTTTTGACCCCTTTCCCAACCTTGTGGTGAAAATGATCTACAGGTCTTATTGTGCTGAGAATGTGGAGAATGTGGGTTGATATATAATACACAAAGACAAGGTCTGAAAGAAGACATCCTGAACCTTCTCTGTGAGGATAGTCTGCTGTTTGTATGACCTCCATTCAGTGTGTGTGAACCTGAACCACTCTCTCCTCAAACCTGAACCCAACGAATTAAGAACCTGTGATGTCACCAAGATGAAGAATTTGATCTGCTCCATAGAGACGGAATTAGGAAAACATAGCAATGGTGATTGTGAGAGCACCCAGTGGGGAGTTTCTCACGGTAAGGGTGCTTTATCCAGGTTATTTGGGTCCATGAATGACGTCAGTAAATCAGTTCTCCATTTGCTGTCTGTAGATTTACCTAGACACATTGGTGAGTAATATTAACACAAAGTGTTAATATCACTAACACAAAGTGTTAGTAATATTAATCTAGAAATATGAGATGGGGTGACCTATATTAATATAAACATAATTTTATTTTCTTGGGGGGGGGTAAGCTTTATTTCAGAGAGGTCAGTGTAGAGACAGGAAACCAAGGACAGAGAGATAGGAGAGGCTTGCGACACAAGAATGGAGTCAGATTCAAACCCAGGTCCTTGCGCTCACTAGGAGCATTCAATGGCCCTCATTTATCAACGCAGCGTATAAACCGCCATATATTTTTCCATATATTCGGCCGTACACCAACGTCGAAGTCACATTTATCAACGCATCCTACACAGCTGATCCGAGCGTACACTTGGTCCCAGCGTTGATAAATGTGACGGCTGAAACCTAGCGTCATTTCAATAACACGCCCTTAAATATTTTCAAAACGCCCCGATTTTACGACATGAAGACGAACCAGAATACGACCAAAGACATGAAAAGCCAATAGAGCGTCGCAGTTCCCGCCCACTTCCAGTTGCCGGAAGTAAATACTCAATGCATTTTTCCCATTGACTTTTCCGAAAATATTTATATAAATTAATTTAAGCCTAGAATCAAGCTATCCAGGATCCTGGTGAATCATGACCATAAAACGTTTGATTCTGTGAAAAAACTTTTTTGAAAACGGCAAAACAAAGGGTATTTATTAAACATAGTATATCATATCATTAAATATAAAAAATGTTATGGTCATGATTCACCAGAATCCTGGATGGCTTGATTCTAGGCTTAAATTCATTGATATAAATATTTTTGGAAAAGTCAATGGGAAAAATGCATTGAGTATTTACTTCCGGCACCCGGATTCTGCGCAACTGCGATGCTCTATAAGAAACGGTTTGCCCTGCTCGCCTCGCCTCGCACACACGCACACGCCTCTCTCTCGCTCGCTCTCTCTCTCTCTCACACACACACACACACACACACACACACACACACACATGCGCCCGCCCAACTTCGGCTTTCCGTAGCGTAGCGGTACATGAGACTCGGGCGGAATGCAGTGATTCCGTGCCGCCACGTTAATATTGGAGCGTCGGGTTTATATCCTTAACCCAGCCAGGTTGTGTAGCCTACATAACTCTCTATGACATAACTCCATAACATAGGACAAGCTACTGTAAGTTTGTAGACCTCACTGTCCATGAAAAGGTGGCCGGGAGTCCCGACCGCGGGACTCCCGGCGCAAAAGCGCTCGTATATTTTTGAAAATAGCAGATCTACAAGCTCACAACGCGTCGCGATGCAACGCTGGCTTGTGAGCTTGTAGATCTGCTATTTTCAATACAGACAGATCTACAATCTTATCTGAATGACTGTTAAAGCAGTTTGTTTAAATTACTTTATAAAATTATATATTTTCACAGCGATTATTTATTAGTGTAGATATACACATTTAGGAGTGGATTATGTGTCCAGATGCTTGTCAGACAGTCAGACAATGGTGCTCCGCAGGTCTAGAATGGAATAAACGGGCGCAGCCAACGTCAACAACTGGTCTCGACCAGACGTGAGATCTCAGCGTACCGTAGGATAAAGCCCACGTCAGGATATATTGATAAATGCCGAAAAGTGCGGTGAAAACGCCGTACGCCCATTATTTGGGCTGCACCGCGTTGATAAATGAGGGCCAATGTGTGCTGAGTCACCAGAAACCCCATAAACAAAATCTATAATTGATTTGTAATAGTATTCCTCTTAATATGAAATTGTGCTACTCAACACAGTAATATTGCTGTGGGTGGGTGTGAGACATCACTGAATGTTGTCATTGCCCACAGTAGGTAAATCAACAATATGTGTGAAAAGTGTGTGTTTCACTAGCTATGTTTAAATCAGACCTTTGTAGAACAGTGTATTCTGTTCACAGAACAATGTGAAACAAACCCATATAGGATACAACATGAAAAGGTAATGAAATGGGACAAATTACAATAACATAAAAAACAGTTTCCCTGGTGCAGTGAAATGAATCGCCTTCATTTTGAAATGAGGGCATCCAGGCAATGCCCATAATGTGCAGCCTGCCTTTCACCAACACCACCCACCTATCTTCATCTCCAGTGTGGACCACTGTGGCTTTGAGGCATCCTACAGTGAGGCAGAACAACATTAGTCATCGTCACCTCCGAAGGGAGCCGGTAATGTAGCAGAGTTGGCTGGCACGCTGCCCTCTGTCCAAGCTGGAACTTCGCCATCGCTAGCATACATTTTGCGTAAATGGAGATGAGTTATCTGTGTTGTTCTCGTTTCTGTTGTTGCCAACATGACCGTATCACCCTCTGACCAAGGTTGAGTATATGTTCGCTCGTAGAGCGCAAATCTCAAATTATGTCTTCCTCTCTCTACTCTCTCATATACTTTGTCTATTGTCCTCCCTCTCTCTCATACACATTAACTGTCTACCGTCTGCCCTCTGTCGTATATTCATTGGGCCGATTCACTAAGCAATTTACGCCCATATTTTGAACGTACCGGCATTTATGAAAAGTTGTCTGATTCACTAATATTTAATTGTCGGTGACTTTCGCGGTCCGCTCTTTCACCGATTTGTAAAATATTCAGCAATTGAGGTCCTTGGCTTACTGTCACCATGTACAAGAAATATGCTGATCGGTTTAGTAGTCTGCGTTATTAGCTGCTGACACACAGACACACACACACACGGCTGAAGGCATGATCTCCTGGCGATAATGAAACACAGCAGGTTGCTTCACCAGTTTGGTTTAGCTGGGAATTTGATACCAGTACTGGGTGTGATATCTGTAAAACAGCACTGTTTTCTGTACCTCTTGTCTGTACCTTTCTTTTGTTGGACAAACCAGTGGTACACTGATAAGTGTTGGTTTTTCATACCCTGTTGAATGAACAAAACTCTGCCAAGCTCCAGCATTTGTTCTCTGGAAACTGAATTCTTCAAGTTAGACTGGGCTTGCTTGCCTCAGGTAGGTAGGTAGGTGTGTGTGTGTGTGTGTGTGTGTGTGTGTGTGTGTGTGTGTGTGTGTGTGTGTGTGTGTGTGTGTGTGTGTGTGTGTGTGTGTGTGCGCGTTTGCGTGTGTCTCTCTGCCCTTACTGCCACAAAGCTGAACTCTTCCTGAGACCACATGAGTCTGTCTTAGAATTAACTTTGGGATTTGAAAGCATCGCCTTACAAGGAAAGCTATTACCTTGATTTCTGGAGTGAAACTGCTATTGTCTCTGGCTTGCTGCAGGACTGTTCTGAGCTCAGTGAAAACATTATCTACTACATTTATGTTTCATTGAATCATTATGCATATCACATTTTGTGCCCGATTGGTGTTCAAATGCATTACAACCACCTGAAATAGTGAAAGTTTAAGAAGCATGGGATGTCATGTTCTTTTATCTTTAATACAGCCTCATTAATTATGTATAAATGGCCAAATTCCGCACCATGTGCTACGAGAAAGTAAATCTCTCTAAATATAATGGTTCCATCCTTTTGTTCTGCCAAACTAATAGACTTATCGGCCACATTTCCTTTCTTTCTAAAAAATAAAACGTTTGGGTGAATTGTGTCACTTAATGCAGGTACGCATTCCTGTTGTATTATCATATCGGCCTATGCATTTTGTACATATTGTTCCGGTGGGGGAAATGGCTGTGCTTTCCCCTCACAGAGAGGGATATCATATTACAGCAGAGCTCTGTGCAGACCCCCACCTGCCTGTCTGTCAGCCTCTATGATTTGATCACATGCTCCTCTCCATGTAACATTATACGGCAAAACGTGCATTGCATTATGTTGCTAAGGGATAACATTGATGTGCAGGAAAATCATCTTTAAAATTAGGTCCTTCTCTTGAGTGGCTAATATTCTAGAGTGGTTGTAGGTACGGTAATTTGGATTAAGTTGTGGTTAGGATAAGCGTGAAGTTTAGCCATGTGTTGGTGAGGGTTGAAGTCGAGGTTAAAGGTTCAAAGGGTAGATGTAACTATCTGAGACTCAGACTTTCATGGATTTTTTTAACAAGATGTGAGAGTGAAAGAAATATAGAGAGACAGCATTTGTGTCAAGGAGACAAAGGTATCCATCTGAATTGAAATGACAACATGATAAGTATGCGTTGTGTCAGAAATGTTAGTGGTCCAGGATGGGTTAAATATTTCACTGGGCCTGTTGTGGTGTTTTAGTTCTGTGTGGGAGGAGAGGAGAGAGAGAGAGAGGGTGCACCAGAGAACAGCTGTAGCTATGGTGAAGAGGGGGTGGCTGCCTAGAAGAATATTATAGAAGTGTGTGTGTGTGTGTGTGTGTGTGTGTGTGTGTGTGTGTGTGTGTGTGTGTGTGTGTGTGTGTGTGTGTGTGTGTGTGTCGTGGCGGGTGTTATTTATCTAGCGGGGGTGGGATGGGGGGTCCTTCAAGATGCCCTTCTGTCTTTACCCGGCAACCACCCCCTCCCAACCCCACACACACAGCTCCTTCACATTAGTGAGTCACTCCTTTCTTTTTCATTCTCTCCCTCTCTATCTTGCTCTCTCTCGTGACGTGCACTCACCCACTCAACCCTGGCTCTCATGACTGTAAACGCACAAAGTGTCGAAAAATACAAACTTCAAGTAAATGGGGACTCAAATGCTGTGACATTCCCTGAGAGGGGTGAGAGGAGAGGAGATAAGCTTAAGACAGGTTAAAGTCTAACACGCTTTCTTCCTGGCTGCCCCTTCCTCCATCCCCCTGCATCCCCTTCCCTTCTGTCACTCCTGCTGGTCTTTGTTACGTCATCTGTCTTTTGCCATTATCCTCCAAATCCACTCCTCTCTACTTCCTCTACCCCCTTGCTGTCTCTCTTCTTTAAGCTCAGCAGTGAGTCGCTATACCTGTATTGTTTCTTCAGTAGTAAGGGGATTGATCAACACCAACCGCCACTGACAATGTTTTTGTTGTCCCAACTCAATCAGTCTAATCCAGGGGGGTCCCCAAATGTTTTTTGGGGCGGGACCACAGATGATTTGCAACATTGTTTCACTCAACAGTGAACAAACCAACATACAGAAGTGTATATAGGGT
This sequence comes from Gymnoscopelus microlampas, assembly GCF_963454915.1. NCBI lineage: Eukaryota > Metazoa > Chordata > Actinopteri > Myctophiformes > Myctophidae > Gymnoscopelus > Gymnoscopelus microlampas. The sequence continues at coordinate 23,770,378 of NC_139955.1, read as the reverse complement.
ATCTTGTAATACTAAAAAAAACAAAAACTTAAAAAACAAGACCATTATCTTCGGGACTTAAAGGTTGAGAACCACTGGTCTAATGTATAGCCCATGCGATCCAGTGTGAAGGGGGGGGGGGGGGGGGGGGGGGTAGGGGGGGGGGTAGGGGGGCAATGGCGCATTCATGCTTGACCAAGCCCACACTAATCTGGGAAATGGTATTACTCACCTAATCAAGTAGCTAAATGGCTGCTGTTCTTGCTGTTGTTTGGGCCTCAGCAGTGGTGGAAAAACCTTGTGTACAAATAGAGATATGCATTTATAATGTTACCTTGTTTTTGTCCTATTTACTGTTTTGCTGTTTTGTTTTGTGTAAACATAACATTAAAAAGTATCTCACTAATCTGGGAAATGGTATTACTCACCTAATCAAGTAGCTAAATGGCTGCTGTTCTTGCTGTTGTTTGGGCCTCAGCAGTGGTGGAAAAACCTTGTGTACAAATAGAGATATGCATTTATAATGTTACCTTGTTTTTGTCCTATTTACTGTTTTGCTGTTTTGTTCTGTGTAAACATAACATTAAAAAGTATCTCACTAGAAAGTGGTTCTGGTGAAAGTCACCCTTTAGAATAACACTTGAGTAGAAGTCATGTATCTGATAACTACTAAAGGCTGTTAAGGAAAGAATATCAGCCAGACTTTTCTGTCTTTGAGCTGTATGAAGTTTATTCTGTATGCTACTGTCTGTATGCTAGTTTAAATGAACAAAATTCAATTCCCTCATGGCAGACAAATACAACATTTCAGCCTATAAGAGTTCCTTTTTACTTGAATTAATTTGAACATGATGATACCGTACATCTCTATGGCCATGGGTGATGATTGTTGCATCTACTGTTGCCAACTCCCTTGGAAGCAATAGCATATACTCACCTGAACACTATTGTTTCATTGGCTTAGAATGCCAATGTAACACGTTCTTTGAGGGGCATGGGTATTGGAGTAATAATGTCTTCTTTCAAATAGTAGTAGTGTAAAAATGAAAGTAGACACAAATTAAATTAAATACTCACATACATACTCACGTAAAAGTAGATCCTCAGGAAAAAAGTACTTAAAGTGCAAAGTTGCAAAGTAGTTTTACTTAATTATCACCTCTGGGTCTCAGTGGTGACTTCACTGGTATTTGTGTGTATGGATGGCAATATGATGGACTCCAAACCTATACTTCTGTTCCCAATGGGCTCTAATTACGTCAAGGCCTATGAAGACATGCTGTAGACTAGCTCTGTCTGAAGCGAAGGTGCTGCTCTGTCACATTTCTTCACCTGCACTATAGTGAAGGCATGACAGACCTAACTCTTGCACTTATAAAGTGACTGGTCTTTTGATAGATGTTCTGTATTAGCATGTTCTATCAAAGAAGTCCATAGACGTTTGGGAGTCCTTGGTTTCAACATTGTCTGCCCTGGGGTTCGGCTGTCATCAGTCACCATTCAGGTTTTCATCGCCAGCTTTAAGTGCAAACAGGCTAAATTCTTTCTTGATGAAGTCATTCTTGAAGCATGGTTGGGGACATAATTAAATAATGTTTACATCTTTTAGGCGCGCATAGGTATTTGGGGGCGTGGCCGACTCTGACATTGTCTTGGAGGTGCAAACAACAAATCTTTCGTAGCCTGGTTCCATACCATAGATCCCGCCCACTCTCTGAGTGGACTGCCTCTTGGTCTGGTGTCGTAAATGTGAACCTAGGACTTCTCCGGTACAAAAATGTATTGTCCAATGAGAGTCGGAGGTGGGCGTGGGGATCCCTTAGAATTGGTTTAGGGAATTTCTAATCCCCTCCCCCTTGTAATCGGCGACACATGGAGCCAATGTCAGACTAGTTAGATCTTTTGTACAGTGATTACATTTTCAGTCTTAGCACAAAATTATGCTTAAGTATCATAGTGCAACATGAAAATTTAAGACAGGACATCCAAATATTTGTTTTTCAAGCTCCTGGGCCACAAAAAGGAGCCAAATCCACGTTAGAAGTACCTTGTCTGCACCTCCAACACACTCGTGTGATGTCAATTCCCTCCCCTATTCACACGTGTGTCACGTCACTGTAGCAAAAATAATACCTAGACAGTTTTAATGTGATTTTTGTTCAAGTTCAAATGATTACGTTCACTGCATATATACCAAATAATGATATGAACTGACTGTACAAAATTAATTGAGACTAGTCAAATCATGCTTTCTTTCAACAAAGCCTCCTCACTTTTGTGTTTTTTTTCCCTCTCAGGATCTCTCTCCCTCAGATACTGTGGTTCCACCCTGTCAGACCACCCAATTGGACAGTGGAGAGAGCACAGGGGAGGGGCAAGTCAATTCCAGAAGTAGTGGGACTATTAATTCAAGATGGTCTACTTTGTCCTGGGATGCAGCCTCTGATCTGCTCTCTCCCCCAACTCCAGACCAAAGTGGTACAGCTCAAGTGGACAGTGACTCCAGACCTAGCTCAGGTACAGTAGTTATTTAGTTGGCATTTGTCCAGTCTGTATTGAGGGTTGGGGTTTCAATATGATTTTTGTTAAATAAGAATCTACAGTAAATGTGAATCCACTTATCAAATCCGAAACATCTCAAACACTTTGTCAAACATCTGGGCTAAATTGTTAGACCAGAGTCAGCAACAACGATTTCTTTGAACCCCAACCGTGTGTGTGTGTGTGTGTGTGTGTGTGTGTGTGTGTGTGTGTGTGTGTGTGTGTGTGTACGAAAATGGGTGCATGTGACCGTGATACACATTGTACATCTATATATCGATGTCATTGTGACCTCGTTGACGTTTGAAAATAGCATGTTTCACTCAAAAATACATGGTAAAACACATTTTAAAAAAGAAAATCTGTTTATTTTTTAAAATTGAAGTGAATGGAGCAGCAACTTTTTGGATAGCGTATCTCCTAGTTCCTTTGAGAAAAAAAATAAATATATATTTTTGTTTTAACTGATTACCTGCCAAAGACGTATATATATACGTCTTTTAATAGTCAGCTGTTGTCCGCCAAAGACGTATATATACGTTTTTTTTTTGTTGAATTTTTTTATAATTTCAACCCTTGTCGAATTACGAACAGATTAGGAGCTAAAAATGTTCGAAGATTTGCTGCTCCATTCACTTCAATGTTAAAATTCAAACGGACAAACAATTCACTTTGTTTTTTGGTTTAAAACTACTGGTTTTGAGCTATATTGAAACATCAAACAACACATGTCAACGAGGTCAAAATGACCTCGTTGACATTTGTGAAACCACACCTGAATCTCATCTGTGATTAGAAACCATCTGGGGATCAATCATACTGGAGGAAAAAAATCTGTGGCTACGCGAACAGGTACCAAAATCATGGCAAAACCCTGGCAGAGGCTACAGACTGTTCTGAAAAAACTCTGGCAGGCATTGTGTTAAGAGACATTGGCGGTGTGGGCTTACTGAAAACAGCTGTCAAAATACGTCATTGGCAGTGAATGAGTTATGTCCTGTTTTATCCCATTGAGACCTGTTGCTACCTAGACGTTGTTATACCTTTCAATCCGGATGCCACCTCTGTGTCTCATTAGTTGTTGCTATAATATAGTAACATCATTTTTTATTTTTCATTTTTAGTAAGAATTTGAACGTTTTCAGAAAACTATGGTTAGGTTTTAGAAGGCGTTTTTAGAATTGGCCTCAGGTCTAAATGGGTTAAGCTGTTGTGAAAAAGTAGCGAACATAGCCGATCTGTAATCTCAAAACGCGTCATGTTGCAACAAAAATATTTGCCTATAATGTCATGCCTAAAACAGGGGTGCCAGGTTGAAAGTGGTTTGGTCTGTCTGTGGGTTTCATAAATATTTAACCAATGAACAGTATTAACAAGAGCTTGTGCCTAAATACTAACTACAGTGGATGCATTGGAACACAGGTTCTTTTTTCAGTTTCCTGAAAATTAACGGTTTTGGAAATTCAAGTTTTCCGCCTGACAGCGACGAAATGATAGCCAATACTTTCTGTTGTTGTTTCTTTAAAGTAGCTCACCTTGGGTGGTGTGATAGGTCCCATTAAATATTAACCCAAACCTTTTCTGCCGTGTTTACTCCTCTCACCCTGTCTCAAATGTGTGCTCAGTCATTCATCTTCCTTTATTATTTTACTGTCAATGTTGCACATAAGGTTCCAATTTGTAAATTGACACCGACTTACCCACTTAAGCCCTATATACTTAGACATATTACCCAATCTAAAAGCTCACAACATGTTTTGTCATGACACTTGAGCTTGTAGATCTGCTATTTTCACTATTTAAAAAAAGTTAAAAACACTTTAACTCCTTTAATTTTCGATTGTTTAAACTTTGCCCAAAATAGGGACACCATGGTTAAGATGGTGCACATACAGTATATTTTATCAAATAATTATAATTATTTATTTTTAATAATTATAAAATTATCAAAAATAAATATCAAACATATCAGTCAGTTTACGTTTCCATAAAAACATCCCCACCAGTAATAAAACAACTGGACTAGCAGAGTCATGGATTTCCTCCCCAATCCCCACGAGCAAATCCAACCCTGGTTGCAGTCCTTGTTGCTCACCTCATAGCCATTCCCACTTCTATTCTTGTCTCATGTTATCTCTAGTACGCCCAAACACAACATTTGCTTTCTCGTATTACATACTGTACAGTACACAGTAGGTGCCAATACTCCCTTTAATTTCTTGGAAGCTTCTTAGGCTCTTAGTTCAGTTACTTTCAACACATTTTTGAGTGTTTTAAGTTTTTGTCATTGTCATATAGGTCATAAGCACCCACTTCCTTGTTCATAGCCACCTACTTTGCAGGGGGATCCAATGACACTTATTTCTATGTATAACATAACCAACACATCTTCATATATATCACATATAATGTACGCGTCTTGGTGGCCTCCATGCATTACTTCCTTTCCATATTTGACATGGAAGTACAGCATTGTTGTGCCCGGAAATGTCTCTACATTTATTTCTATGGTTTTCTAAATGTCAGAATATAGCAGAAAAAAATCCTGCACACCATTCATATGCAAAAAATAATCGATTCTTCATTGGGAAAACTCAGATTTTTGCATTTGAAGACAGTGCAAGAGTTTTTTCTGCTACGTTTGTGGCCCTAGTTCGGTCCCCTCTTATGCACCCGTCGGTGTGCCAAAGGCTCGTTTCTACTAAATGTCCGAAGAATAGTTTGGAAATGAAACTTACGTAACATGCATGTTTATTAATTAATTTTGCCCTCCATCCAGGTTTCTACTCAGTGAGTGGGAGCTCTCTGTCAGACTCCTGCTACTCGGTGTCCAGCGAGGCCGCTCAAGGAGGCTCTGTGCCACTGGCCAAACCCTTGAAGTTGTGGGAGCAGAGGCCTCTGTCTGGTGACCACAGTGACACTCAGTGGTCAGAAGCCACAGGGCAGCAGCAGCCTGCAGGGCAGGGCAGCCAGGGAGAAGCAAACACAAGAGAAGGGAGACCAGCATCAGGTGAGCTGGTAGAAGACTCCTGACATTTCCTTCAAACTGCCTCCTAGTTCTCTTAAAAGCACTTGCCACTGCCACTGTTCTTTAATATTGATGTGGAGCTACTACTCCTGAGCCGTGTACTTGTACTATTGTTTGCACTTAGCATTATTTTCATTGGTTCATTTCAGTTGAATTGTTATGAATTGAAAATACATGCCAATTCCTTTTTCTCTTGTCCCCAGTCTTAGGTGACCTGGAAGGTTTGAGCTTTTTGTCTGACCTCTGCTCCAGCCTCAGTGACCCTCATCTTTCTTCCCTTCTCTCTCTCCTCGACCCCACCTCTTCCTCCTCCACCTTCTCCCGTCATTCAAGACCTCCGTTGGACCCACGCTACTGTATGGACCTGGTGTCCCGTCGGACCAAGGAGTTGTATCCTTACCCTAGCCCCTTACACGCTGTGGCCCTCCAGAGCCCTCTCTTCACCTCACATGGTCAGGAACCGTCAGTCTCCAGCACTCCTGAAGGCCCCCTTCTTGATGAACCACCTGTCACCACGACCACACCAAGCCTGGCCCTTCCATCTCACCAGCCTCCTCCCCCTGCTTCTCTCACCCAGCTAGAGCAGTACATCTCAAGGTTGGCTCGCCAATACCGCTGTCGGGTGGGTTCCTCCACATCTGACCAGACTCTGGCAACCACGCCAGGCTCAGTCCACCACAGGTGCCTCCGAACACCTGGGAGAGGTCATGGCTCCACACAGTCACTGTACGCCTTCGAGAGCCGAGTTACACCTTCCGCCCTGGTGGGGGGCAGCATCACACCCTGCAAGTCCCTGCTGGGGAACGCAGCCCGGATAAATCTGAGTACTAGTGGAAAAAGAGCCAGCAGAAACTCCATCAACCTGGGAAACCTTCCGTCCGCAACTGGGGAAGATGTGAATATAAGTCTGCATCTTAACCTCAACTTAAACCTGACTCCTGGTTTAAATGCAAGCCAAGCTTTGGTGGACAGCTCCAGAAATGGAAGTTGTGGTGCTTTGAAAGGTGACTTTGCTTCCGCTTCCTCAACAGTCTCGTCTACTTCTCTGTCCTCTTCTACCCCGACCCCTGCTCCTAGAGCCCGGCCTCGCATCTCCACTTGTCCCTCAACCCTGAGCCAAAGGAGTCTGGAAGTTGCTTCAGGCCAGTCAGCCTTCTCTCGTTCTATGGATTGGAGCAGTGATGCTGCATCAGGGCCTGGAATGTCAGTGGTTGGTACCAACTCAGAGTCAGCTCCTGGATCTCAGCGTAGTAGCATGGTCCAAGAGCCCAGCTCTAGCCCCAAGCTGAGTGAGGACTCGCATATGGTGGGGGAGATCTCCCGCGTCTCTGGCCTGTCTAGAGCTGTGGTGGTGGGGCTGATGGAGCAAGGCGTAGAGCTGGACATTGACTGCTTCCAGACTGACACTGCAGAGGAGGGGAAGGGCCAAAGGCCACGGTCAGAGATCATCCGATGCAACTTGCCGCCCCAGAAGGAACAGTCACATGACTACTCTAGAGTGCACCTCCTCAGTGCATCCTTAGACACCGACTTAAATCCACAGAGACCCATACAGTTGTCCCTCAGCGTCACCCATTCTCCACAGTCCCACTCCGGCCTCACCCCTCCTCTGTCACACTCCCCCCAGTCTCAGTCTAGTCCCACGCCTCCTCTCTTACACTCCCCGCTGTCGCATTCAAGCAGCCCTGTACACCCATATCAGTCTGTTTATGCTCCAGCTCACTATAGTGCTTCACACTGCCACTACCAACACACTCCGTCTACGTCAGACCCTCCCTCCTCTGCTGCCTCCTCCCCCGCTTACCGCCCACAACACAGGGGGCGTTCCCCGCCACGCCCTCTCCAGCCTTCCCCCCTCGGACCCACACCTCTCTCTGTGTTTCGGCGGGACGCTCCCACCCAGTGTTCCCTGCCACGGCTCCGGACTGAAGGCTCACCACTGGATCAACAAGGCATACGACCGCGTGGAGGATCACTCCGACAAGGCAGTGGAAGCACAGGTGGTGGTTGGAGGAGGGCGGAGGGAGGGGGTCTCTACAAAGGGAAGCACATGACCCGTGAGTTGATCAGAGCCTCTACGGTTAGCAGCTTCACCAGCAACAGAGAAAACTATGCTTCTACCTGGGACAATGATGGAGAGGCAGAGGAACAAACAGCAGCCCCAACGCCCAGGAAATCCTCCAAAAAACTCTGGAGGGGCTTGGAGGGTCGCTTCCGGGGGAAAGAAGTGGAGAGTGAAAAGGAGGAGATCGACAGAGCAGAATATGGATATGGATGGAGGCGGAGAAATAGCAGTGGAAGCTGGAGGAAAGACCATCAAAGGGCGAAGGCCATGTCCAGTGGAAAAGACAAGAGACTCAAAGTAGAAGGCTCCCCCAGCTCTGCGAACAAGACAGAGAAGACCGGCTGGGAGAAGCACAGTGCCAGCTTCAGGCTAACCAGAAGGGCTCTGTTCCGGAGCGAGTCCCAAGGAATGCTGGAGCCTCGTATCCAGAGAGAAGTGCCCCTGAGGGGGGTACACTGGGTGTCTTCCCTAGATGTGGGGCGTGGTGGTCTGGAATTCACTTTGGAGGAAGGGGTGAGACCGTTAGGAGGAGGAAGGAGGGAGGACAATCACGACTCCTCCACGGCCAGTCTCTTCAACCTCTCTCATTCTCAGAGCCTTGAGGGCAGCTGCCAATCCCTCTCTCCGCCTCTTTCCTCGCCTTCCTTCTCTCCATCCCCTCCAAGGATGCCCCTACGGCGCTCTCGCTCGCTGAGGGACCTGGGAAGGAGAATGTTTGGCTCCATGAGGTCGCTGAGTCTCAAACGCAAATCGACCAAGAAGTGAAACATTTCGAATGAATGCATAACTCAGTTCTTTTTCAAATGTTACAATCAATTAACGTGTATCTTATTCAAAGGGAGTGCCACTACTTTCCTTTTAAGTATTTGCAGTTCGTGGCTCTAATATGTGTAGGAGTGTGTATGTGTGCGCGCACGCTCTTCTCTGCATGCTGCTCCGTGACTTTGTTCAGTGACAATAGCTTTGTGAGAATGTGAGCTTCCTCTTTGTTTTGATGGAATTACTGCCTTTGAAGTACAATCATAATGGCCAAATAATGGCCAAAATCAAGCAAATACTCCAACTTGAAACAGTGCTCAGGATTTTGCAATGTGTAATATAAAAAGAAATTGAGACAAATGTGGCTTTTTGTGGCATATAATAAAAGAAACATTTAATGTCTGTATTGTGTTTACTGTATCTTTTATCTGATACTGTTATTTGCAATCCAAGGCTTTATTTATGATCAAATAATTTAAATAGGACATCCAAGAATTGACATAACTTTAAAAAATATTTATTTCAACTAAGTGAGCACATGAAAGGAACATTCACACAGAAATGTATACAATCACAATTTTGAAGGCATGAGAGGGCTTTGAGCAGTGCACTATACAGTCTTTTCAGACAGTCCATGTAATGTTCTGACCCTTGATTTTCATTTTTTCCATCTTTCAAATATCATCTTTTCTGTCCTGTTGCTAGGCAACCAGATATCTTGTATGCCCTTTCTGAGCCATCTTCAGCAGCACCATCTTCTCCACTCTACCTGTCCCAATATCCTCCAGAACTCCCTTGAGTGTAAACCTCCTTCAGCTCAGATACAAAACTCTCTTCATGCACACCTCAAGGCTGTAGGAAGGTGTTAAGCATAATTTATGCTTAGGCAAAGATTTGTTGTGCGACATGTCACTAAATCACAAAATGTGACGGAAAATAAAATGGCACTGCGACTCATGTCAATGTTTTTGTTGAAAAAGTACTAGCTGGCCTGAGACCTTCACAGATAATGTGCAACATTTGCAGGGTTAATGCAGTTTGATCCACCCATACCTTACTGTATCCGTCTGTAGAAGGCAGATGGATCACATTTTCTCCCAACTGAGTGGTAAGCCGGATGCACCAGATTCAAACCCCAAGTCTCGACGGTAGTGGGCAGAAACTTTATCCACACGCCTTCCAGACGCAGAGGTCAAGAGGTTTAAGAAGAAATCAACAGGGTGCTCAAATACCAGTACATCAAGCTGTCTAGCGACATGTTGCACAACACTTTGCTAAAGCATAAATTAGCCTTTAGCAAGCTGGGACAAGTCATAACAATATCTCAGTCTTGTTTTGTGTGATCTGCTGTGTCAAACAGCAGTCTCTCCCTCTCTCTCTCTCTCTCTCTGAGAGGGAGGCTTGTTTTACTTGTTTGCGACATTTAACTGGCAGACCCCCGTCACCAGCTGGCAGACTCCCTCACCAGTCCCATTGCTCTGGTTGACCCCTTCTGCTAAGCTGGTCCTTGAGCTGGAGGAGAACATGCCTTGATACATTGCCTTCTCCTTCACCAAATCCTGGTTCAGCTTCTCCTCCACCCTCTGCAAGTGTTTCCTCACATTAGCATCTATAACAGACGGAAAGTAGAGTCAAGTTGCGCCTATCAACCCACTGTATGCCGTCATTGGCAATCAGCTGCCATTCACACTCTGAGACATGCATACACAATATTCCTTACATTTGTGGAGACATTTTGTATGAAGCCCCTGTTCCCCTGTTAAACAAAATAGAAAGTGTCACATCCTTTCTTACCATTCGGCTGCCCCCTGCTGGCCTGGACGAGATACTGTTTAGCAGTATGTGCATCCCCCAACTCCAGAGTAGCCACACCAGCCCTGTAGAGCGCTTTGACGTCTGCTGGCCGCCACTGCAGGACACGCAGGCTATACTCTTGAACACGAGCATAGTCAACACTTGGTCTCTGGAGCAAACAGGCTGAGATAAGAGGGGAAGCAGACACATGGGGAGGGGTGATTAAAGTAGTAGTAGGAATTGGCAACAAATCATATCAACCCACGCATTAGCTACACGTATGCACAACAATATAGCATCGTTATTTTGGCAAGTGAAATAATGCAACAAGTTGTTGGCAAGGTGCATTTCTACCCATGTTAAATAGCAGAAAAAAGCGGGAGTCCCGCACACTGTCTTCACTTACAAAAAAATCTGCCATCTGATGCGGGTTCGAGCGAACCAAAACGTTGTACCTCTACCAAAAAGACATTTGTAAGTGCGGGACCTTTTTCTGCTATTCAAGTTCATTACTCCGATGCGCCTGTCCATCTCCGTAGGTGTACAAAAGGACTTTTTTCTTCTACTCATGTTAAATGAAATCCTCTACTTGACAGTAATTGGGATTTCAGAGCGAACACTGAAAGTATTCATAATTTAGTACATGCCTGCCAAGTTGTTGTAGCAGTCCACTTGTGTTTTTCTCAGCAACTCCTCTTGTGCTGGTGAAAGAACGGGCATCTCCGGTCCAAACCCTTTCACTGCCATCGTCACATCGGTGTCGATGGCTCGGAGGAGCAGCAGAGCACGGTGATAACGGCCGATGGCTGAGCGGAGGGTCTTCTCTTGGTAGAAAGCGTTTCCTTCCATTTTAAGCTGGGCTGCTTCTTGTAGCAGGGCATCAGGTTTGACCCGGGTGGATTTAGGCTTAATCTTTGTCAGACAAGAACTGTTGGCTGCCTCTGTCCCAAGCACCTCTGGACCTTCCATGTCAGCTGTGGACCAGATTCCTAGATTATAGTTAGGACTAACTGAATCTAGAATAATTTGTTTTGTGGAAAAACATGTTCTGTAGAAAATAGTGCCAATATGCTCATTTACACTTTGAATAATAATCAAGTCTCATTCTTCTGAGGTCACGAGGTCAGTTTGATTTATTGATTGAATACTGTTGTTTTGCAAAACAGTACTAGACTTATACAATGGTGCTAAAAGGTTAACACAAAAAGCGCTAAGGGCTTGTTTCCATTGTGGTCCCATGTATTCAATTCATGGAGACATTTAAAGACATACAATGATAAACAAGACATCATCAACACTAGCGATACAAACGTATACGAACTTCACTTTATACAGGGACCAGTTACAAATTGCAGACTGGTTTTATGGCGGTTTTGAAGGAAGGTAAGGGATATTAAACTCTTCTTTATTTCTTTAAAGTTATCATATTTATGATTTTTCGTAACCTGGCCTTTTATTCTAAGTGCAATTCAATACTACACTTAAAGTATCAAGAGGGCCCCCTTCCCTTGAAAGATTGTGCATCTCAAGTGGTTTATGCCTTATTCTTTTGAAAGTATTTGGTATCCTCAAGAGTCATGACGTGTTTTGCCCACAGTTCATCAGACATGACTGTCGTTCAATAATCCCCTGCGACAGCACCAGCTGTTGTTATCACCAAAACGTCTGCGATATGAATGCATTGAAGAACGTAAACAATAACCCACCTCCAACATTGACAGGATCTGCATGGTGGCACATGCTAGTTTGTGGTTGTTTGTGTTGTGCGAGTAAACGGTTGTAAACCAGTGGCCATAGTTTAATATATTTGGCTATAGTCCAAACACCAAAACAATCATTATTTTTCACAATGATTGTTGTTACCCACAAAAGCCCACAAAAGACATCAGAACTCGCGTCCTCACACATATTTGCTTGCTGTAACTAACCGTGCATAATAATGCATGCTGAATTTACGTCAATGATACTGTTTCAATATAAAATAATAACAGAATCTCACCTTGCAGACAAATGTGTGAATTGTACAATGATTTACAAACAAGTTGTTCACGTTGACGACATGATGGGTTGATCTGTTCCTGGTTCTTCTTCTTCAGTGGTTGAGACGTCTGAACCTGCTGGTTTATACTGCCACCTAATGGCCTAGATGTGTCATAGCAGGGTAAACAGCAGCTAATAAAATTAACAGGGGATACATTGTTCTAGCGAGTGTGTAGTACACCTAGATTTGATGCCTGCTATGACCTTTATTTACAGTCAGTGTATACCTCCATGCAGTGGTGGCACATCAATCAGCTGATCAGTCAGTCTATCAAATCAATATAAACTAAAGGGCCCCAGCATGATAGTCTGTTTTGCAAAACACAGTATTGTACTGCAGAGCTTATGAAACTATCTCATATATTGATTGACACAACTTGCTTTTTTCCCCTCTATCGGAGAAAAGGATGACAAAAAGTTATAGTTATATGGCTCTGAGCCTGACCTCAGACTTAGACCTTGAATGCTAAAACAAAACACCTCTCCATTCTTCACTTTGTGTCTTCATCAGTGGTGGACAATGTAGCCTACTCAACTCAACCCCAGTAGCCTACTTGGTTCAAAGACTGACTCAAAGTATTGACACTTCTGGTCAAGATTTGACCAGAAGCAACTTTTGACAGAGCAACTTGCACCTGTAGTCGAGTAATATTTAATATTACTCGACTACAAGTGCAAGTTGCTCTGTCAAATTTGTACTTGAGTTAAAAAGTAACCTACTATACTGGAGTTTGGCTTTTTTGGTTAACTGTCTCCGTCAGGCCGAAAGCCATGGCGGAGACTGTTTTATTGCACCCTGGTGTTGCAAACAGATGGGGGGACCCTGGTGCGATCATCAGCTAATCTAGCCTACTCATACAGACTTTCCAAACATCACACCATTAAACAAAACAAGTCTTTCAGATTTTTCATGTTCCATCCTAATTGACTAAGATTGGCTTCCAAAGTTTGCAGGAGTGCTCCATTTTGAACAAAATGCCTCAAATCATGAACAAAGCGTGAGATTTTTGTGAAATCTTGCAGGCACATTCTCACTATAGGCCCAGGAATGACCTATAACTGCACCCATTTTAGTAAACCTTTGTATGCACACTCCCTAGATGCTTAAAAACCTTTTCCCTGCATTTTTCACATCTGCCTTTTATAGCGCCACCAGGAGGCAGACTTATGTAAAACATTTTTTTGTACTCCTTTTATCCAAATTTCAAACAAATCGGTATTCGGTACACATGATCTCTCAGTCATGTGATCAAGACAGATCTGTTTTTCCTGATTTTTCCATCCTGATTGGCTAAGATTGACATCTGACGGGAGTGGCCCGTTTTGAACAAAATGCCGCAAATCATGAACGCAAATACATAGCAATTTGGGGGTCCTTGGCACTAAAAAGAGAACTACTGACCACCCTGCTGAGCCTAGTGGTGGTGTATAGTAACTAAGTACTTTTACTTGAGTATTGTATTCAAGTAAAACATTTTTGCAAGCACATGACTTTCATTACATTTCAAATGGAAATATTATACTTTTGACTCCACTACATTTCTTGGAAAGGAGACATGGGACCCAAGCTATGAATCAACCCCCTAAATCCTATTTCAAATATAGTGAATATAGCCAATCTACACGCTCACAACGCTTGTGAGCTTGTAGATCTGCTATTTTCTTTTGAATACTTGAGTATTAACTTGAGTATATACTTTGTCCACCACTGGCAGAGCCCAGTGCCAAGTGCACGTCAGCAGAAATACTGAATAACTGAATTGAGCCCACCTTCACACCAACCTACCTCAAGGGACCCACTGGCACTTCATTACAAATCACTGTACCTTGATCGATGGTCCCTTTCCCATCTCCTCCTTTCCTCTCTGTTTAATGAAGTCCATCATTCCTCATTAATTGTAAAGCTTAACCTTGTGGAGTTGTAATAATGTGTTATTTTTGGCAAGCGACACCGTTGTGCCAAAAATATAAATGAACCTGAACTATGTGGTCATTGGGCAGCTATAGCTGAAATGTCCGGGGGGAGGGTGGGGGAGTCTTCCTGATGGGCCACATTTTGACACATTTTGGACCTCAAATCAATTGATGGGGGATGCATGTCTAACTGGGGACATAATTGTTGTTTGATGCTGGTTTGATTTTACCAGTTTCATAAAGGTAAATGTAAGTCAATGCAATGTCTGATGGAGGATAGATAGTGGAGCAAGGTTTACTGGTGGTGACACTGTTATCTAACGGCCTTATTATTATGTTCCATTTTAGGCTTCTCAGTGGTCAGGAGGCCCTAATTACATTTGCATGGTTGGGATGGCCTAATTAAATGTGTGCGTGTATACATGTTTGCATGTGTATTTGTGTGTATGTTATGTGTGTGTGTGTGTGTGTGTGTGTGTGTGTGTGTGTGTGTGTGTGTGTGTGTGTGTGTGTGTGTGTGTGTGTGTGTGTGTGTGTGTGTGTGTGTTTGTGTGTGAGTGTGTCAGCAGAACCAATGTCTCAGCTCGATGTGAGAACACTCTATGAGGTAACTAGTATGTGTGAAGCTGGTCTGAACTAATGATAAGGGCACACGCGCACACACACACACACACACACACACACACACACACACACACACACACACACACACACACACACACACACACACACACACACACACACACACACACACACACACACACACACACACACACACACACACACACACACACACACACACCACATGCTGGTCACCAGGACAAGGAGTGTGCCTTTGTTTGTTGGTGTCACATTTCGACCCCTCCCTGCCCTGGGCTATAAAAGCCAAGTGGAGCCAGCAGTCCAGTGGGGTTTGCTGCCTTCCACCCGAGGGGACTACTACCGTCAGCCCGGGCAAGACCACCACAAGTCACACGACTACCTCCATCACCTCTGGTCTCAGCAAACCGCCCCAAGCAACAAGCAACAAACATGGCACCCTATGAGAAATCCATGGAGATGATGCCCTTCAAACAAAGGAAATGCCTTGGTAAGTCATTCAGAAAAGTTCTTATCTCAGATCAAGAATCAAGAATGGTTTAATTGTCTTACTCATACAGGTCCAAGCAGCAAAATATTGGTGGGATATGTTCCATAGAGACTGAGCTAACATAACAATACAATACACACAAGTTTATTCTTTGAGTTTTGTCTTTGGGTTCTTCTTGATGAAACCAATTTCCTTACTTTACAGCAACAAGACAAGATGAAGTGTGCAGTATTCGCTCCAAATTCCCAAACAAGCTGCCTGTGAGTAGCTTGTATTTATTTGATCAGCAGTTAGATTATGCTTTGTTGGATTGCACTGCCTGTTGATCACCAATGTTTTTGTGTTTGCAGGTAATTGTGGAACGTTATATCCGTGAAAAGACACTTCCCCTATTGGACAAGACAAAGTTCCTTGTTCCTTTCGAGCTTACAATGGGTCAGTTCCTCTGCCTGCTCAGGTAAGGATATGAGAAAGATGTGTGTGGGTGTACATGTGAGTGAGTGTGTGCAAGTGCATCGTTGTCTCAGCTCTCAGTCTCAGTCCATAGTGTTTGACCTTGTAATCAGCTATTTGTTACTCTTTTGACAGTTTTCTCCTCAGTATACTCGATATACAGTACAACAGCACAGCAATTATCCTGAGTGTTAATTTAACTCTGACAGTGAGGTTGGGTCTTTACAGGTTTATGTTTATATTGCAGCGTTACATTAACTCTGGCTTTTACTGTGTAGCATGGACTTGCCATTAGTTATTTTCATTCTCACTTTGTTTGCTCGGTCCTGACATTAGCGGACCACATATTGCTCTACATCTGTCATTCCCTCTCACACCTTCCTTGTCTTTCCTATCAGGAATAAGATTTATCTGGAATCAACCCAAGCTCTGTTCCTCCTGGTTTCAGAGAAGAGCATGTCCTGCATGTCTACCAGCATGGGTGAGGTCTATTCCCAGCACAGCGACAAAGATGGCTTCCTCTACATCACTTATGCCTCGCAGGAAATGTTTGGGGCTCACCCAGGGGCCACGCCACCCTGCTGAGCCCAGCACCAAGTGCACCTGAGCAAGAATGAAGTAAACTGGAGGACTGGAGTAAAACCCACCGAGCTGAGACAGGCAGAACTGAACTGAACTGAAGTAAACTGAACTGAACTGAACTGAACTGAACCGAACCAAACCAAACCAAACCGAACCGAACCAAACCAAACCAAACCAAACCAAACTGAACCGACAACCCAAGTTAGTCAGGTTTTGTCCACTCTCTGCCCTACCTGCATACCAACCTACCTCAAGGGACCCGCTGGCACTACAGCATTACAAATCAATGTACCTTGATGGTCCTTTTACATCTCTTCCTTTCCTGTCTGGCACTTTGACAAGCTAAGACCAGACAGAACGGACAGGAACGGACAAAATGATACATTCTTTGATTGATTGATTGATTGATTGATTGATTGATTGATTCATTAGATTCATTGGACTGATTTGTTCCATTAGGAGGTAATATAAAAATACTCTTAAGATGGATTGCATGGAAAGTCAGTAGATTGATTAGCGTGTTGCTCCATTGACCAGACAAGACGCTTTGTGGGGCGTTAACGCCACCACAGCCTGCAAATCATTTTAGATAGGAGTTGGATGCTCTACCAAAGACATACGATGAGGATTGTGTTTTGTGAGTACTCTGAGGTCAGTCCTGAAGCTTAAAGAGATACTATGACTATGATTTTCTTTCTCTTCATGTATGCTGGTTACAATGTGAGGATACCAAAAGTTCATACGACAACATTCACTACATATAGATAGCATTATTAGGACTACAACTGTTATTATTATTGTTTATCGATTAAATTGATTAGTTCGGTTAACTGTTGTACCCCCAATCGTTATTGTAACCAGTGCCTGTCCGATGACGAGAAATACAGCCTGAAATTCTAAGTATCGAAGTAGCCCTTTCAAATATCCAATTCAGCCCTGTCCCTGCCTCCTGAACCTCCATTCCTCCTTCTCCCTCTCCTGTCTTCTGTACCGTCATCCACCCCCTTCTCGAAGATTCACTGAGCGTCTGTTGGTCGTCAGACTCGTTCGTAGCACTTACTGTGTTTTCTCCCTCCTATTTTCCATTCTGTCATTCCCTCAAAAAATGTGAAATTGTGCTCTTGTCTTGTCCTGCACACGGTTCATTGGAATACACTCAGTGATGACTTAGGCATTGGTTTTATGTCAAGCTGATGTGGTTTCTATCCAGCTGTCAAAATTTAAAATAAAGAAATTCTCATTCTTTTAATATATTGGCCTTGATAGTTTGATGCTTTACTTTTTTTTTAAATGTATGTGGTGTATAAGATTGTGTATAGGTTTAACCACTTCAACCCCAGCATCCGTATTATAATTTTGCTAAAGTCTTGCAGAACAACAAGCACACAATGCGTCGCAATTCGCTATTTTCAGCGAAGGTATTTAATGTAGTGTGAAAACAGAAAATACACTAGTATAGAGCCCTGAGGGACTCTGCTCAACATATGGGGTTTAAGTGGTTAAAGGCCTTGCCTTTGTGACCACCAATTTTACATGAGACTGTACTTTTTACGTTTCTACAGCTAACTGATCTGCATTTATTTAGTCCACATTTTTAATCCCCATACCTGATGAAAGACAGTCAGCCGTTGATAGTCAAAGTGCTGAAAAAGGGTTTTATTCAAACCACCAACAGCTTGAGTAAGACTGTTATAAAAAAAGAACGAATAAAGACTTGATATTAATGCTGTTTTAGAACATTCGTATGTGTAGAGCTTACATGTATGAATGTTCTAAAATAGAATTCTAATCAAGTCTATAGGAACTCTGGATGAGCAGAAATGGCCTGTTATGTAAACCTATGCCTGTGTTACCATGGAAACCCAGTGTTATTTGAATATCGTACAACTGCATTCAAACATGACCACATGCAAGCAGACACGCACACACACACGCACGCACGCACGCACGCACACGCATGCGCGCGCGCACACACACACACACACACACACACACACACACACACATTCCTCACCTGGGTCTGAGATGCCATCTCTGTACACATAGCCATGTTATGTAAGCCTGACCTAGTCAACTATCTGCAGGGGTCAGTGTGTCAGAGGGGGATGGGTAGAGTACAAGAAGGCTGAGAAGCTGGAAGTATTTTTAGACATTGCAAGGACAACTGTGACCCATAAACTGGAAGAGAAGGGGAGATTGACAGAGAGAGACAAAAGAGAAAGGAAGGGTGGGCAAGAAAGGGAAAAGGAGATGAAACAGAAATGGGGAAAGGTTGTGACCCATAAACAGTGAAGGAAAGAGAGGGAGAGAGAGAGACAGAAGATGATATAGACGTACCAACAGAAAACAGGAAAAAGGAAGTGGGGGTAAAAGAAAGATAGACAGGAGGAGAACTGGGGAAAGACAGCTATCTCAACACACCCATTCTCCGCTCACTCCACTGGCTTCCCGTCTCTTCCTGGACCGAATACAAGATATCCCTGTTAACTCATCAGTGCATCCACGGCAACGCTCCTTCCTACCTCAAAGAATTAGTCTCCCCACAACCCTCGACTCGCAACCTCCGCTCTTCAAACACTAACCTCCTCAAAACCCCCAAGACCAACCTACGTACGTACCCCCCCCCCACACACACACACACACACACACACACACACACACACACACACACACACACACACACACACACACACACACACACACACACACACACACACACACACACACACACACACACACACACACACACACACACACACTTCACACTACTTTGGGAATTCCAGCAACCCAGTGAATGTTGCCAAAGCAAAATAAGGAGACCTTGAGACATTCAGTGTGCTGCTACCAGCAATAAATTATCTATTTTGACAACAGTGGAGTCAAAGTTATGAGACGGAAGTATTCTATTTTTGTGCTATGTGCATGCCCCCACCGCCACCCACATTTCATCAAAGGTGTGAAGAACACCTTTACATAATCAGATAGCTGGCATGCCTCACAAAACGCATTGTGAAATAGCTAAATATGTATTAGTATTAGTAGCTGATGAGTCATCTCTATAGTAATCTCTATAGTCATGTAATATAGTCATCTCTGCAGTCATATCTATAGTCATGCAATATAGTCATCTCTTATAGTCATGTACTTTAGTCATCCCTATAGTCATCTCTACAATCATCTCTATAGTCATGTTTTATAGTAAGCTCTATAGTCATCTCTGTAGTCATCTCTATAGTTATCTTTATAGTCATATACTATAGGTAGACTATATTGTCTACCTGGTTTGCGGTTTTCCACCCCCATTCTGAATCCCATAGACGTATTTAATATCGCGTCAAATAAGAACTGTGTTCCAAAAATAAACAAATGACCCCGGCGGTTTTACTCTTATGCTTATGTTCCCAATTGTAACTTGTATGCCAGCGTGGCTTAAAGGATAAATACGTGGTTCATAAACCCAGGGTTACAGGTTCAAAGCTCAGGTTTAGGGTTCAAACCTCCTGTAGAACATTTTCACTGTCCATCTAACTTCTAAAAGGTGGGTTAAGTATGACGTTCCCAATTGTAACTTGTATGCCAGCGTGGCTTAAAGGATAAATACGTGGTTCATAAACCCAGGGTTCCTGGTTCAAAGCTCTGGTTTAGGGTTCAAACCTCCTGTAGAACATTTTCACTGTCCATCTAACTTCTAAAAGGTGGGTTAAGTATGACGTTCCCAATTGTAATTTGTATGCCAGCGTGGCTTAAAGGATAAATACGTGGCTCATAAACCCAGGGTTCCTGGTTCAAAGCTCAGGTTTAGGGTTCAAACCTCCTGTAGAACATTTTCCCTGTCCATCTAAATTCAATATGGTGGCCGGGTTAAGTATGACGTTCCCAATTGTACTTTCCATGCCAGCGTGGCTTAAAAGATAAATACGTGGTTCATAAACCCAGGGTTCCTGGTTCAAAGCTCACTCAAAACAACTCAAAAACAACTAAACAAAAACTGAAAGGGTAAAACAACTAAAGTGAAACTGTGGTCAATACAAACTGGTGATGGAAAAAAAAAACAATAAACAATGAAAAAAACACTATACAAAAAAAGAAAAAACAAAGATGAAATTAATGTGAAAAAACGGCTCATAAAATCGCAAAACAGTAAATAAAAAAAACTTTGCATAATATCTAAATTTCTTAAGCTCCTCCCCCTGGAGGTGGACTCCCACCATGCTCCTCCCTCTCCTACCGGAGCTAAAAGAGGGCGTGAGGAGGGAGGCGGGCTTCATCCATGCTTCTCGCCTTAAAAAGACCAAAAATTGAGATCTTCCCTGACCAAGATTCAAACCCACAACCATCCGCTTGTGAAGCCTATGCTTTTCTCTTGCACCACCAGGCCTTTCACATTAATTAGGATTTTGAGGTTATATTTAAAGTTAAAGCAAGAGGTGACAGGTCAAAAGATGAAAATCCACAGCAAACACCTCTACCCCTTACAGAATGACTAAATCTACTAGATACACCCTCTGATGATCAGGGAAAGGGTTCATTATGCCACAACTGAGATTTAGGTTGTTTAAAACCATCTGTTAGAAAACCATTACTCTGACTGAGTCTGAACCCAGATTTACACCTTCATTGAAAGCAAACAGAGAGATGTTTCGTAATGTCATAAAAATTAAAAACCCTTTTTGTCATTTATAAATTCCTTAGTTTCAGATGATCAAAACTATAGCAGTTTTGGTGTTAAATCAAGTAGGCTACATTGTTCTCACTTTGGACTGGACATTAGAAAATATGTCTGTAAAGTGTTCAACTATAGTTCCTCAAACAGAGCTGTATTATGACCACAGATCCTCTTTGATTAGCTGAATTAAGTTTGAGAAAATACCACTTTGCACTCATGGCATGCTGCATATCAATCAAATCAATGATCAATTATAGGCCGAGCTCCATACTTCGTTTTGAGGTAGTCTAGTGACTCAGGGATAACAAATTACGTAAATTGAATCCAACCACTTAAATGTAATGTATTTATTGCAACAACCAACCAAACGGCTGAGTTTGTAACAAAATTAGGAAACAAAGAAGGTTTAAATGATTTTATTAAAACTAACTTAACCCCATATGGGTAACCGTGAATTTTCTGTTTTGTGTTATTGTGGGGAAAGCTTTGGCTGAAAATAGCCTATCGACAAGCTCACAGCGTGTCGTAGTGAGCTTGGCTATTTTCACAATCGGCTATTTTCTGCTATACGTAGCTATCCCCACAATACGGATACTGGGGTGGTTAACAGTGCTTAAAGGGCAAGACCACTTTGGTAGACGTTTGGGTTGTGTAGTTACCTTTCCAAAGGTGGGCAAGAAATCTAAAATAATTGCTCCATTGATAATTAAAAATATGGTCATTGAATTACATTGTATGCTGAAACAGCTCTCAAAGTCACTCTTTTAGCACAAACGAAGGCAAATAAAGTTGATTAGACAATATAAAACATCACCAAACCCAGTACCGTTTGTTTTTGAAATAAGGCTAACATCCTGTTGATTTTGCCATTTTTATTAAAAAGAAAACCCGGACTGGATCCGCAGACCAGGATTCAGATCTTCAAATAGTAAAATCAGAAGGAAGTTGACATTTTTATAAAAAAAAAAGAAAAGAAAACAGTACTGGGTTTGGTGATGTTCTATATTGACTGAATCGCTTTGTTCGTGTTCGTTTATGTGCTAAAAGCGTGACTTTGAGAGCTGTTTTACCGTACAATGTAGGCATATTTTGAATGATCAATTTCTATTCAATGGAGCAATTATTTTAGATTTCTTGTTCACCTTTGGAGTTACGTCATGTCAAGGTAGCTACACAACCCAAACCTCTACCAAAGTGGTCTTGTCCTTTAACAACCAAAATCCAAAAGGCGTGCTCCCAGTGAGCTTCATGGTGAGAGAGAAGACAAGAGTGAAGTCCAGCCACCTCTTTTATAGAGGACAATCCAGGTGGGCCAGATCTCCACTGATGACACACTCCGCCCTCCAATCATTCTGAAACACAGACTCCAGGTTAGTAACCATGACAACCACACCAGTTAGACCCAAAAGAGTCTTGAGTCGAACCAATTACTCCCGCGGAGACATCAAATTTCTCTTTTGGGCCTTAAGTCCCAAGACTCAAGGCTCAAAAGAAAAATTTGATGACTCCCCGGAATCATAGGAGGAAGTAAAATGTATAATAAGCCCCCCATTACCTTAACAGGGACCCGTGGGGTAATATGTGTGTGTGTGTGTGTGTGTGTGTGTGTGTGTGTGTGTGCGTGTGTGTGCGTGTGCGAGTTTGACACTTTTATCAGCCTTTACTTACATAGGATCCATTAAAAAGTTAAAAGTAGCAATAAAAGAGCCATATTTAATAATAACCACTAATTACTTTAAAATGATTATCTCTTTAAAATTCTATAACAACACTACGGTAATTACTTAAAAATGACTATCTCTTTAAAATTGCATTGGACTGGAGTTTATCCAGACATAAAGCAACAGTAAAAGAGTAACATTCCCATTTTCTCAGAAAGAGAGTTTTTTTGGGGTGTGTGTGGCAGAATCAAAGAGTGAGTGAGTGAGTGAGTGAGTGAGAGAGAGGGAGGTCAAAATAATGGGGTCAAATAACAGGGGTCTCCTGGTGAGAACAGAAGGGTTGGCAGATCTGTCTCTTAGTAGTGTTGAAGTGTTTTTTTTGTATGTTAGCCTTTAGTTAGAGAAGTTGAAATGCTCCAGCATTTAAAGCTGCTTTATGTAACTTTCCTGCTCTACCCTGGATGTCTTTTAGATCTTTTGAGTTCTTCAGTAGTTTAGCCTTCAACATTTCAGAGCACACCAGCAATGAACTATGAGAGGAGTGGGACTTGAACATGAACTCTCTGTGCCAAAAATCAGACCATTAGACCACCACACCATCACTCAGTTATTTATTCTCAACATGTGCCCGTTAGCACTGTTGAAGTGTTCCTTTGTATGTTTACATTCAGTTAGTAAAGTTGAAATACTTCAGCATTTAAAGCCTCATTATGTAACTTTCCTGTTCAACCCCGGATTTGTCTTTTAGTGCTTTTGAGTTGTTCTTTGTAGTTTAGCTGGGCAAAGCTGGCAAAACTTTAAAGTACTCTAGCATTTGGTTCAGATGCTACAGATGGCCTGGGACTTGACAATGGAAACTCTCTCCTGAAAGACTGAGGGCCCTATCTTGTGCGGCGCCTTATCCCTTATGCCCTTATTAGGCATAATACAAAAAAATACCTTATAAAATACCTCTAGTTTGAATGATAATGCAAAGACCAGCAGGTGCAGCCGGTGTATAAGGTGGATGTAAGGTGAAGCCTGCAGTGCAGCCGAAAGCATATAGGCTACTAATGTACAACATACTACACACAGTCTGCTATTTTCAGCCGACTATTTAGCATCTACTAAGTGGTAGGGTTGCACTTTGGACACACTAAAAAGTAGCCTGGGATCAATACCATTTTCGGGTTTCTGATTCGGTCTAAACCATATCACACGGCTAGTTTTAGAACGAATACCAGGCTTTCCTCCGCGGTGGAAAGACTGGTGACGCGAGGTTAACTATAAAAAGTAATTGGCATACTATGTAGGCCTATGTGGTTTTGGACTCAACCCTGGTCTAGCCTATTTCAATATATAGTAGCTGCAAGGTTTCAAGTTGAATTTTGCCCTCGCTGGCTAACATCATGAGAAACATCCCTGTCACTGTTCTGTTCTATAAAAGTATTGAAAATTGGAAATACTCCAGTAAAGTTAAAAATACCTAACAATAGTACTTAAGTACAGTACTTGAGTACACGTAAGCCTACTTGGTACTTGAGTAGCCTACATGTAAAGCAAAAATACCTAACCATTGTACTTGAGTACATGTACTCAGTACGTAGTTACTTTCCACCACTTACTATTGCTGCTTGGTTTGACAACCTACAGAGGGCAGTATAGGATATTTTATTCAAACAAACAAACGAGAAGCTCTGGGTTTGTTTGTTTTGTAACCCATTAATGTTAGATTACATTAATTGTACTTTTTTTTTATCCAGGTGAGGGAGATTTGCAGTCCAAACAGAGTACTGCAGGTGGATTTGTGGAAGGTCTGCTTGGGTCACAATGTTTGATTCTAATGAAATTAAAAAAAAAGAAAATTAAAGCTTAATAATCTCAAAAATATGTCCAAATAATAATAACATTGAAATGTAAAGGTTAAAACTTCAAAATAAATAAATAAACCAAAAGGACTGATGGTAAATATTTCCTTTTTATTTATCTGGCAAAATAATGAAAAGGGAAGCATTTGGAAACATCCTCAAAGTTAACAGTCAGGAAATACAAAAATATAGATAAAGCAATTCTAACTGCTGATTGGATTTCTCTCCTCTCCAAATTAAAAAAGGGGAAAAAAGCTATGTTTCTTTGGATCAACATAATATATGGACTGTATACTTATCAGACATATTTTACACAGGATGTACAAATTCGTGTCCAAATCATGCAACCACTGACCCTCCAACATGAATCACTTGATCCAGCATTGTCCTTCCATCAGCTGGCAACTCAAACCTCTCCTTTCATTTGTCACATGACATAATTCTTCCATAATGCACACATAAACCCCCCCACCCATTCCCTCCCTTATCCTCTGACCCTCCAGTCCATCTCTGGTGAAAATGATCACAGCAATTCCTCCTCACGGCGCGTTAGGAAGCCTGGAGACCGACAGCATTTTAGCTCAGAATGCTCATGGCTCATTTACGTATTTGCCAGCCTAGCACGGTGCTTAGGTGCAGTTGATAGAGAAGGCCTGAATTGGATATGCATTAGGCCATGGACCCCATTTGAAAATATTTTGTGGCAGGGGCCCCCATAACATAAGATATTCGCTGTTAGATTAGATTTAGTACAGAATTCTACAACTGTCTATGTGTAGTCGGGTGTGGAGAGAGAAACATCTAATAATCTATTGATCTGAATAGTCATTTTTATAGATTCTCTCATTAGGCTAACTTCTAGCTGGTGAAATAATTATGAAATTAAACTTATCCTCGTACTGGGGAGCCCCTGCAACCCCCTGAATGGCCCTGGGGGTCTCCCGATCCCAGTTTCAGAACCACTGACCTAAGTACAGCGCAAGGCTGTGACACGGTTGGTCTCCAGGCCACTTGTCTCTGCTCTGGATCACTCGTCCTCCAACACCACCCCACGCTTGGATGGCGGTATCAGGTGTTCAGGCAGCTTGGCAGGAAGCTCATGACCTTCCAGCTTAACCTTGATCAGATGGTTTGCGAGGGCAAACTCGTCATCATCGAGGAAGCCGTCTTTATCCACGTCTGCCAGCTTCCAGATCTTCCCCAAGACTGTGTTGGGGAGCTTGGACTTCACCATCTCCTTCTTGGCCGCGGCGCCCGACACTTTACCATTTATGGGAGAGAGAGTGTAGAAGATCTCATCATATGTGGGCTTATCACGGCCCACCACCCACTCCAGCTCATCAATGCCCTCGCTGGCCCCCTCGCCATATCCGTGACCGAAGGGCCCGCTCATGGTCCCCTCGAAGGCTCCACCCTTCACTACCTGGCTGGGCATGTTGGCCTCCTCCTGGCGAACCATGGCCATAAGGCGGGAAATGTCATTGGCCAGCATGTCCTCCACGGCTTCCAGCAGCTTGGGCTTCAGCGGTGGGAACTTGGCGAAGTCCTGGCCGTTCAGCAGCTCCTAAAATGAGGGAAAGGAAAGGGAGGGATTGAGGTAAAAAACAGGAATTGGTGATGGAAATAGATCTGTCTTGCCTGGCTACCAAGGGGAGTAAGTGCACAAGGAGCAGGATTTCCTGACACCAGGAAAAATAAATCTCATCTCCATCCTGCCCTGGAGGGGGGCAAGGGGAGGAAGAAGAGGGCAGAGAGGGGAGCAAGTGTAAAGGTTGGAAGTTCATTTTACTCCAAAACCAATATCGGTATATTTCACAACACCACTCCCTTAGGTACAAACTACAACCCCTGCAACTTGTTTAAATGTCATCTCACCTGCATCTTGTTGATGTTGGGGAAGTCTCCAGGTGAGATCTGGTGTTCCTTTTCAATCCTCAAGTAGATTTCGCCCAGGTTGGAGATAAGCTCCTTCTTTTTGGAATCCTTCCCAAACACACTGGGCATCTCTTTCTTCAGGGAGGTGATGATATAGGCTTGCACCTGGACAGCACATCAAACCACAGATTGACACTTTCCCATTGCTTTACATATTATATATATAACAGAAATAATAAAGACGGGGTGAATAGCATAGCTCCCATCAAGTGGAACTCAGACTTCATCTGGCCAGTCTATGACATCAGAAATCTCAGACGGTACTGTATGACATATAGCTCCATATTTGGGATAGGGTTCAGCCCAACCTGACTGCCATTCTGCTCCATCCACTATAAAATCAAACCTGGGGCGAAGCTTGGGGCCATTCCGGGAACAACACAAGTCGTTTCATTTATATAGGAATATAGTATACGGCAAAAACGTGCCAAAGGTCTGCCAATAAGTTAAGCCAACGTGTAGGGTTAGCCAGGCACAAACAATATGTGACACTTCGCCAATCCGTAAAGATGGCGGTTTGGGTTGGCCAATCAGGGAAGGCGAAGCATACAAGCTCCCAAACACACCAAGACTTTCTGTGTCTTTCTCAGACCTGTGTGCTGACAGATACAGATATTCATGACATAGGTGTTTTTCGGTCCTCGGGTCATACAGTATGAGAGAGACACACACCAACTTTGAGACCAAACAGTCAGATGCATTCAGAGTTATGCCCGGGACAGACAGACACACACACACACTGAAAGAGATGAAGCCGTCTATGAGAGCATCTGTCTTTTCCGTCTGTCCAGAGATAATCTCACAAACCGCTGGTAGGGATGTGTAAAAGTGGAATTCGATTACTATAATTCTATTAATAATGATTATTTGAATATTTGGATGACAATATAGCCGTTGCAACAGAATTATTATTATTTTTTACAAAGAAATTAAATATTCAATTATTCTGACCCATCCCTAACCGCTGATCAGCGCCAAATTGATTTAGCACACTGTCACTAGGCTAACATTCCACTTTTTGAAATATTTAACTAACTATTTTTAAAGGAAGTTAATGGGGCTCAGATTGCGCAAATCTGGGCATGGATAGACTCTTTCGGAGCCTAGCCGTCAATAGGGAAGTGAAAGGCGGTTGAATAAGAGTGAAACCTTTCCCAAAAACTGAGTTATACGTCATAGACGGGCCATAAGAAGTCTAAGATCCACATGAAGTCACGCCGTTGTTGTCCAATGTCCAGACTTGTTTTACAGACGGATACAGTGAGAGAGACAGAAAAGGCAGGGGAGAAAGGGGATAACATGCAGTAAAGTGCCTCAAGACGGATTCAAACCAGGTTGCGAGAAGGACTAACCTTGGCGAGGCGCGCCCGTTTAATGAGGTCATTAAGCTTGCGAAGCGCTGCATTGCGTGGTAGGGATTGGATGTCCAGAAACAGGTCTTGCTCCTCTGCTTCAAACAACTTCCTGTTGTCAGGGACCAATAGCGGCTGGGCCCAGAATGAGCCAATATAC
Organism: Gymnoscopelus microlampas; assembly: GCF_963454915.1. NCBI lineage: Eukaryota > Metazoa > Chordata > Actinopteri > Myctophiformes > Myctophidae > Gymnoscopelus > Gymnoscopelus microlampas. The sequence goes on along the minus strand of NC_139955.1, from coordinate 23,742,512 downwards.
ACACGTACCACCTGGAATAAAGTTTGACAGTTAGATTACTCCCCATCAAGTTGTCATTTTCAGTCAACAACCCCAGGGGAAGGAAATTCTTGACATGGGTCTCAGGCATGTTGACGCCACTGTCCAGTTGAGGTATGTAGTGTAAATGGCTACGAAAATACTTACGTGTACCAAAAAAAAGACACTCAGGATGTCAAGAGATGTACACAGGATGGTCAGGTTGACAATAAATCAACGCAGAATAATAACAAGCACTTTTATGCACACTGTGCTCGCGTAGAGTGGGTGTGCAGTACACTGCTCTTCCAATGTCAGTGAATAATTATCCAGACCATCCAAAGGTTACAGTCTGGGTTTGGTTTATGATTATCACTATAGTCCAAACATTAACCAAACTAATCATAAGACATGGTAGGCCATGTGATTTCACATGATCTATATAAATTAATATGTGGTAATAAAACCTGTAACGCTGGCACTTCACTTGAATTGTCCACATTTGGGAGCTTTCCAAACGTCCTACACTTGAACACCTGTCACATCAAAAATCTGGTCCAGGACGACCCCTCTTATTACAATTGCTTACCTTCTTCTTTTATCACTGTACCCTTGAGCAAGCCTATGCACTAAAAAGGTTTTTTGTGGCCGCATTCTTCCTTCTTAGAATTGACAGACTGCTGACAATGCCCTGTCACACCTTCGGTGACCTCACCAACCATGTGCAAATTGTTAAGTGAATATAACAACTATTCCCACAACTGATTTCACAAGGCACAAGCTTGTATTCATGGTGGAGAATTGACACCAGTTCAACACTGGTCAAATATGGCTGCGGAGGTTACATACTGTGTATCCTTTGCTAGCTACTTTATCACTGTTGTGCAATTATCAGTTTTTGTGAAAATTAATGTAGCTGGCGAAATTGTACCTTCATTGTGTTTAGCCAACAATACTACCCAGACATTGCTGTAGAAGAAAATGAAGGATGAAAATATAAAACTACAGCTGTTTTCGTTTTAGAAAATTGAAAACACGTGCCGTTTTCTATTTTTGTGTGTGAAAAAACAACATCGTCATCTGAATAAAAGGGGGGAAATGCCATGGTTTCCCTTTAAAAGAACTCTGCCTTAGAAGAACCTAAAAGAGGGGTGCCTACCTCAGGCGTGTTGATGATTTTTCCCAGGGACCACATCAGGGCGCCATAGACCCTCATCAGCTGCTGTGTGCTGATCTGGTCGGCCTTATTGAGTACCACGCGCATCTTGTCCTCGTGGTTCTTCAAGGCTCGTATGACCTCGGAGAACTCGTCAGAGATGTCCAGCTTATGAGCGTCAAACAGGAGGATGATGCGGTCTACACGCTCAGCGAACCACTCCAACACGGCAGCAAAGTCATACCCTAGAGGTAGAAAGGGGCATAATTAGTGTTTTTATCCCCCCCAAGAGCTGAACATAGAGCAGTGGTTCCCAAACTTTTTATCTCAAGACCCAAAAGAGAAGTTTTATGCCTCCCTGGACCCAAACTAGTGAAAATAGCAGATCTACAAGCTCACAACACGTCGCACGTAGATCTTTTTACTTCTTCTAAGTATTTGTTCACCCCTCTAATTAATTTATTTTTTATGGAATTCTTTTGAAAAACATTTGAAACAATAATTAAAAGACAAAATTTAGGAAACAAAAAAATAAAGGGGTATTTACTTGTGACCCATAACCCACTGTTTGGGAAACAGTGACATAGAGCATGGCGCTGATTCACTGTCAGGACTGCAACTGGCATTGGTTAGGAATTTATTAATTGTAAAAACAAGTTTGGGGTTTTCCCCTACTCACTTGTTGACTGGCATTTGGTTGTCATCAACTTGAAAGAAAAACAATATATTTTCTACATAAATCAAGCTCTGCAGCAGCTTACGTAGCTAGTTTAGACCCATTTAAGCTTTAAATATAACATTGAAGTCGGTTCACTTAAGGAAGGTGTACGGGCAGTGGTTCTCATACTTTTTAATATCAAGAACCCCCATAACTCTCAGATTTAGTAAGAACCCCCAGAGGGTCCCTGGACCCCACTTTGAGAACCACTGTAATAAAGTAAACAGTATAAGAACTGTGTCTGAAGCCAAGTATGCTACTGTCGCTATCCAAGCCTCCAGAGGAGGGGCGCAGTATCACTAAACCTTCATATTGGCGAATACATGGGAGACTTTGTAAAGATGTTTATGTGCCAAGTCATGTACATTGCTCTCCCCCGTCTTCTCTTCACCTTACAGTGGGTGTATTTAAATAAGAGTTAAGATTAAATGGAAAGGTACACTCAAAAGGGAAAAGAAATGAGGGATAGAAATGGAGGACAAAGAGAGATAAGGAATTTGAATGAGAGATGGAAGAGGTTTCACTACAAAGTGCTTGTTTAGAGATGACTGAAAAGCTATCACTGTGATACTTTTGTAATGCACTTGTCGCCACAAATGCATTACAACAGGAAATGACACACCCACGCATGAGGTGTTCTACAAACACATCGCTAACCTATTCAAATATACTATGCACTTATATGCCTTTGGCCAGTTCTGAAAGAAGAATTGAAACAGTGAGAAAATGATAACACATCATTTTTCTGAGCATACCTCATTTTATGGAGTTGGGGAGAGAGAGGGATAGAATTATGGTTTTGATTAGTGTCTGTATCATCTGATCTGAGAAGAATGCTCTTGGTCTAAATATCTAAGCTGCCATACAATCAGTGCCAAATCTGCTGCACATGCATTCCAACAGACTGAGCTTTTGTCTGTGCCAGTGAATGTGTACGTGTGTGTGCCTGTGAGAAAGAGGAGGTAGACAAAGAGAAAGGGGGGAAGAGGGTCCAAAGTGAAAATGAAACCAAGTGAGTAGAATCAAGTCTAGTGAAAGAGAAAGATGTGCAGGAGTACAGTAACAATCCACAGAAAGAGTCAGGGAATATATATGAGTGAGTGAGTGAGTGAGTGAGTGAGTGAGTGAGTGAGTGAGTGAGAGAGAGAGTGAGAGTCAGCGAGAAAGAGAAAGAAAAAGAGAAAGGGAGAGAGATGTTATGGGGATAAAAGTGGAATTTTGGAAGTCCAACATTCTTGTGGGACACAGCTGAGGACATTCCCTGCTTCTGTCAAATGGCTGCTTTCAACACACATCCCTGTGCGGGCAGACAATGACAGCTGCTCCTCTCTCCCTACGGTCTGGTATCTCCCCACTCTGGCCCCTGCTTTACTAAAGACCACATTGACAACTGCTAGCGCACACACGTGTGCGTGTGAGCCAGGAATGTGCCCATACAACTTTTTCATCTAACCGATCCAAATACATGACCATTAGAAATTGGCTGCTACTTTAGTGCTGATCCTCTCAATTATATTTTGTGAACAGCCTCCACCATTTGTTAAAGAAACACTGAACAATATAACTCATTGTTACTGTGCTAATAGAGATAAGTCTCAACGTCCTTTTATCAGTGGAAAAAGGTGTGGCAACAGTGGTATCATATTTTCCAAATGGTGTGGCATCATATTCTCCAAGTGGTGTAATTCTCTTACTCATGCCATTACTATGTTTTAGTCTGAAATCAGCCCCATACCAGTACATTCCTTGTAAATACACACACAAGCCTGTCATACATCAGCTGAACAATCCAGTCAGCCATGTTTATAGTAGACATATGGTACAGTATGCCTGTGGAGTACAATACTGTATCTGTGTTTATACAGAAACACAGACAGATATGAAGATAGTGTGTGTGTGTGTGTGTGTGTGTGTGTGTGTGTGTGTGTGTGTGTGTGTGTGTGTGTGTGTGTGTGTGTGTGTGTGTGTGTGTTACGTGCAATGAAACAGGAAGAGTGAGAGAACCTGTGTGTACTGCATGGATGAGTGTGACTCCAAATGTATGCCTGCACAGTATCTATCTATATATCTGTGTGCGTGGCGTGTGTGTGTGTGCGTGTGCGTGTGCGTGTGCGTGTGTGTGTGTGTGTGTGTGTGTGTGTTACGTGCAATGAAACAGGAAGAGTGAGAGAACCTGTGTGTACTGCATGGATGAGTGTGACTCCAAATGTATGCCTGCACAGTATCTATCTATATATCTGTGTGCGTGGCGCGCACGCGTGTGCGTGTGCGTGCGTGTGCGTGTGCGTGTGTCTAGGTAAGTGACAGAGTGGGGACTGTGTGAGTGTGTTAATATAGGAGAGAGTGAGTATGTATCAATAGAGCCATAATTGTCTAAGGTATGTGGTATTCTCTGGCATCAGGTTACTTCTCTTTCTACTGAGCCTCAAAGTCTGGAAAGGGTCACCTCAGCGTACACAAGTCACTGCAGACTCACACACTTCCTAGTGTGGCTTATCAGAAGCCACTTATGCACGCTGACACTTGTCTGTTTACAGTCGCTTCATTGGCCTTTCAGGGTCTAAGCCAGAGATCCTTCATGCACTTTCTCTTGTCCACATCCCTGCCTGCTATGTCCTTTGCATTCTCCTTCACCTCGTGATTCAGTCCCTCCGTCTCTCTTATGCTTATGAGGAATTGGAGTCCATAAAGAGCGTATTGACTGACTATGTCGGGCCACTGTTTTTGGCTACACCTCTGCATTACTCAGCTTACCCTCGCCAAAGTAGAAAAAAAACTGTCACATCATGCTCTGCAACAGTATGTAATGTGTCCTCTGTAAGAGGACACATTACATACTGTTGTAAAGAGCAGGTACAAAAAGCAGAAGTCTATGTTTACTTCCCATGATACCTTCTCTTGCCATTCTGAAAACTCAGCAACATAAAAAGGGGATGGAAAATGTACTCCTGGTTGAAAGAAGGGGTGTCAGAGAAAGATGACATGTTATCACATGTCCTGAAGAAACCCAGGATGTGGCAGTTATGCAGTCAGCACACTGAATGGCAGAGGGCCTGTAGCCTGTAGTGACACTTAAGTGACCCTGGAAGTGAAGGAATTGTTTCAGTGAGTGAATTATTCTCTCTGGAATAATTTATTTCCTGAAAATACCAGAAAGACAAAAATAGAGAGAAAGGTACGGAGGGAAAAAAAGATACGACCAGGACAGAAGAGTGTGTGTGTGAGTGAGTGAGTGAGTGAGTGAGTGAGTGAGTGTGTGTGTGAGAGTGAGAGTGAGTGACAAGAGGAGAGATTATGATGACAGAGTGCATTTTCATGGACAAAATACCAGAGAGAAGTGCAAAACAAAAGAGAAGACAAGGAGGAAGGGGGGAGAGAGTGTGTAAAAACAAGAATATGTAGATTGTTGAGTATGTTTGCATAATGGAACATGTTTACTCTGGGCCTCCCTGAGCATATGTGACTGAAAGGCTTGGGATCAGGTGTGTGCAGATTCTTGAGAAGTAGGTATACAAATACTAAGGAAGGGTTCCGTGTGTGGTGTGTGAGAGAAAGAGCGAGAGAGTTGGCGTGCGTGTGTTAGAAATACCTCTGCTGATCCTCTGTTTCTCCCCTGAAAGGATTCCAGGAGTATCGATGATACTGATGCTCTCCAGGACTGCATTAGGCATCTGGGCACACATGAACCTGGTGGGTGGGTAGGGGGGGCGGAGTGGGGGGGGGGGGGGGGGGGGTCAGAGATGCGAGAGATAGCACGAGAGAGAGCACAACAGAAAGTAACAGAGCGGGAAAGGGAGAGAAGGAACATGGGTGGGAGGGAGACGGGAGACAGAACCGGTCAGGTGAGAATGTTGATACACAAGCTTGGCATTAAAACAGACCTGTCCGCTTTTCACTGATGGTTGGCTTGCAGTGGAATGAATGACTGCACTAGAAAAGACAACTGGAGCACAAAGGGCCCTGGCTTCCTGTGAGATTCAGTCCCGCATGAGTTGTGGAAATGGTGTTTCCCCTTGAAACTCCATGAGGCGGTGGGGTGGGGGCTGTGCATGAACTGAATTAACACTCACCCCTGGCCGTTACTTGTGTGTAAACTAGGACTATATATGAATGTGATAACTGTGTCATATTTGGCGCCATGGAGACACTGTTACAAAGTGAATATTGGGGAAACATGAAAGTCAGTAAGTCACCCTAAGTACAATGGTTTCAATTCAGCTCTGGGGTTTTAAACTTTAAAAGGCTAAGCGGGGGTGTGGCATTGTCCAGCTGAGAACACGCACACACAGATAAATCGCATGTTATGAATGATGAGCGGGCTGCATAGAACCTTCAGAGTACCGTACTGAGGACAAAGAGGGCGATTGTAAGACCAGCCCCACGCTTCAGAGTCCTCCTCGCTCTAGCGCTCATTCAGTCACTCTGAACTAATATTCAAAACATAAGCTTAGAGACACAAGGTCAGACATGGAGAACCCGGTCTTTACATTCCTGCGGCAACCGCAGTCAGGAAAGGCAGGCAGGCAGGCGCACGCACACACACGCACACACACACACACACACACACACACCACAACCTCTAACAGAGGTCTCATACCACATGCAGGGAAAGGGGGAAAAAATCCAAGGACAAACAAAAAGTCAAAGACATTTGAGAGCATGCATGTATATAGTGATCCTATACATAGTATTTTACTGCAGTGAACCGTCCTGCCAAATAAAACAAAAACATGTCGTTTTTTTCCCTCTGTCTCTCTCAGCCTATCGGTTTCGGGAATGATATCCAGTCGGAATCTTGGCTAAGGTTTTCCACTTAGCCATCTAGCCCAACATTTTCCACACACAGCCTCCAGCAAAGACAAAAACAAAACAAAAAAAAACCCTGTGATGAACTCTCCAGCAGAATACTCGGAAACAAGAGACTCCTGCAACGCACTGGGGCAGGAGAATCTCCTACTGGCTGAACTCCCATTCTGTGGAAATAATGTGAGGCGAAAGTGTGAAACCCGCCCCATTTGTGGGGCCGGGGTGCTCGCATCCTGGACAGGGTGAACATTCTGTGTCATACAGTCATGTGATTGGACATCGGGCTCCACTTTGACATATGGGGTTTTCCTTTTGTACCCTACCCCCTGTCCTATGACCCCCTCCCTCGCGCCGTAGACACAACTCTCCCAGGACAAGGGGAAATAGGCTGGCTGGCGTTAGCACTGAGGACGTGGACAGAGAGATTGCAACTACAACGCTTTTCTACATGTTTGCTTCCTGTAACATCTTGATGTGTGTATTTGTGTGTGTGTGTGTGCGCACGATGCACACTGCTTTTTCTGTGTGTTTGTGTGTGTGTGTAAGCCCCTATCCAAGTAAAGTTGCAGAGTCAGAGTCCTGGAATAACAGCCTGCGAATGGGACAGGACGGATCAGGACAGTGCAGGCCTGGGGTGGGCCAGAGCGGAACTTGCACTCTGCTGACTCGGGCCTTGCTGGCTACTGGCTCACAGAGAGCAGTCAGCGCACACAAACACACTATGGGGGCCCACAGCCTGCTCTGCCACACAGAGTAGAGGGCAGGAGGGGTATCAAAGAGTCAGTAATTTATGCTTTGGCGAAAAACCTTTTTTTCCAGTTGACTTGAAATACTTTTTTTTGTTTTCTTTATTTCTTTGCAAAAGCGTAAATTAGGATTTAGCCTTTCTGATCTGAGGTCTGGATCATTGCGATTGCTGTGGGGGGGGGGGGGGGACCCCAAATTAAAACTATGATGATATATTTGAAACTAGTGGAAAAACATGGAAATTCATAAAGTCAACCATCAGCATCCAGGTTTCTCAATCACACGAGTACTATATTGTATATGTGGAGATCACCTGACCTAGCACTGTTTACTCTCCTCATAAATTACTGCTTCTGGTATGTGCCAGACCTATCAAGGTCCGGTAGTTAAAGGATAATCTGCAGGCTGAATAACTATGGTTAGAGAGCTGCATTATAGACCCATCATCATCATCATATAACTAGGCCCAGGGCCTGATACAATTCCGAAAATGTATCATGATTTCATTTCCCCCCCAAACCAGCAAATTATCAAATTGACCCTAGTTATTCACTATCTAGTTTTATGTGCAAGGAGATGCTCAGCCAAACCATACTTGGAGGCCAATCTAACAACTGTTGGCCTTGTGTAAGGAAAATGGAAAATTACAGAGGCACAGACAAAAACAGCCTAATTTAAAATGTGGTTCAATTTGCATGCAGTATGTAGGCCTACAGTATAAGGTTATATGCCATCATGTCTACAGTGGTTATGTATTGGGACTCCACATACAGCGCTGTACAGATACCATACATCTACAACTGCAGTAATACTAACATCTTACCCAGCATGATTTACAATAGGCTCTTTTAAGTCCAGTGTATGACCATTGGACCCTCTATTTTGTGCCTCTGACGCAAAAAAAAGGCTGAATTCAAAGAAAACCACAAGTCCTGTGGTACCATGTGATTCAGTCCAACAATTTGACTAGGGGGGCTACAATGGACAATAGCCTATATTTACACAAGTTGTTAGCTGCTTCCTTCTGGGGTCTATAGACTACTAAGGGATGAGTTATGAATTGTGTGGCTGTAGTCCATAGTTGAGTTCAGTCAAGCAGAACAAAGCGTGTTTAAATCTAGGGCTAGGCTGCTCTTTGAAATGGATTGAGTCCTGCTTTTGGGATTGATTTATCTTCCTGGAGCATAATATTTGCCAATACAGTGTTCAAAAAGTGAAAATACCACCCACTTAGCACTCCAGGCAGGCTAAAACTAATTCTAAATAACTGAAGGAATTTAATGGTATATTGTGTGAATTAATCCTAACTAGACCATACCCGGTGAAGGGCGCAGGCGAAAGTATTTGCAAAGTTGGGGTTAATGCACGTCCTGTCGCGCGGTTTCTCCCCCGTGCGCGCCCCGTCGTGGTGCCCCCCTATTTTTAAGTATTTTTACTGTTTTTCTCAACTTTTAGGTATTTTTAGTGTTTTTATCAATCTTTAAGTATTTGTACTTTGTTTTTCAACTTTGAAGTATTTTTACTAATTTTCAGTACTTTTAAGTATTTGTACTCATTTTCAGTACTGTGAAGTGTTTTTACTCAAGGTATTTGAGTATTCTCTCCGTCCCTCTCTCTCCATCTCCCTATTTTCACAACGCATCGCGAGGCGTTGTGAGCTTGTAGATGAGCTATTTTCACCCCTACGTCCGCTGCCAGTACTGCTCCCGGTTTGGCTCCAATGGGAAACATGGCCACAGGCTGACTAAATAAGCGATTTAAACGGGTAGTTTCGCTGGCGACCTAAAATATTATGCAGCCGACCAAACCTTAAACATCCGTGCGGTTTAAAATCTACCATTAGTTTTGGGATACGATGTATACAAAAGGGTAAACAGCGGAGCCTTGGCGGACGTTCGCCCGATCCTGGAAGAGAACGACATAGAACCGTTCTTTATGGAGCTAATGTGCATCGTGTGTGGGGGAAAAATCTGCAGTGTTTACTTTGTTTCCACAGTAGAGAGTGGGCGGGGTCTATGGTGTAGCGTCGGCGTCGGTGTTGCCATGTCCGCCGATTGTAAGCGCTTTAGGGCCAGTTGGTGTTATAGGGTTCGTTTGGTTTGGCCTCGTTTTCATAGACCTTGCTGCTTGTTTCTCTCGCGAAACCTGGCAACGACGCATGCGCAGTTTGATCAAGAGTCCACTCAACCACCACCACCACCGTGAGGTTACTAGAATTATAGGAGGATAGGAGGATTGCCAAGTAGGACTGTGTATTAGCAAGGACATCATGATACAATACATGATGATATACTCAACACAGAGCAAAAATGTATAAACAGAGCTAATACAACTTAACTTACTGCATACCACGTGGGTACTAGACCAGTATGATAATACTGTAAATACAACACATTATAGGATAATAGATCACAACTAGCTTTCAACACAGACACTCGGGTGCACATACACCATTAAAACAGCATTTAGCTGTCGGTGTCCACACTTGACCTAACACAAACGTATCCTAAAATCATCCTATTCAATCAGCTATTTGATAACTATCTAGCTAGCCAATTCCAGTGTCATCCCTACCTCAGCTGGCATGATCCTCTCTCCTAGGTATGGGAATAAAAAAATGATAACATGTGCCTAACAGCCATCTGACAGTTTCCTGATGAGATGATATTGTTGTTTGATGCTACATGGATTAAGTGTGTTGTGACTGCTTTTTGGGACCTTAGTGCTCTTACTGTCCCTGCGGGTATGAGAAGATAATGGATAATCAAAATGATTTAGAATTGCCCCCCTATTGCTATGTGTCATCCTGAGTTAATTGTGTTGTTCTGTTTGTATTTGCAGGGTGATGCAGCATATGGCTGCATCACCTTCTGATAATCTGAAGCTGCTGGGGCAGCTTAAGATCATGACAGTCTACAGAATTAGCTAGTAACAGGGTGTATGTGTGAGTTTGCATGCATTATCTAGCCATCTGTTTGGCTGACTCCTCCTGTAAAGGGTCAAGGGTGAGTGTGTGACATGACGTAAGCCACAAGGGAGAGAGGCACTATACCACTATATCCTCCAGCATCACCACAGGAAATGAATACATAAACAACCAGTTGTTGGTCATCATAAATTCATAATCCCATTGAAGAAACTGCACCATGAACCTTCATGGCGTCAAGACTGATTTCATCGAGCATGAACGTATATCGATCACAAATCCTTGCTCACCTTGTATGCACCTGATATAATAGTCTACAGCATATGACTAACTGTACTAATAAACAATCTCATAGCACTTCAAAGTAGGGCTTCAATTTGCTTTTCACATATATTAAAATAAACACTATGACACAAATTAATACGTGTTTTAATTGATTTTGCCGGCCTATGGCCTGAGTTAAACTTAGTTGTGTATGGCTGTCTCGTACCAGAAATAGCTGATCTACAACCTCACAGCGCATCGCGCTGCCAACACATTGTGAGCTTGTAGATCTGCTATTTTTGGTGTGAGACACTATGCGCAACTAAGTATAAATCAGGCTTAAGCTAGGATGCTTTAAAGCTTTGGGCCTGGAACGACAAAAAAGTCCAGTCACCATTGGCCTTTCGCCAAGACTCTTAACTTGAGCAATATCCTGTGTATTTCCCATTGCTGTGTCATGGGAGACTCACAGAGTGACTGACACACAGTGTGACACTCAGTCATATATCTAAGATGCTAGAGCTCTACAGAGCCAGTGAGCTCAGGAAGACTCCAGGTCACGAGGTGCACAGACTCACTCTGACTGACTAGCTGGCTGAACATCTACAGTAATAGAACTGATGACTCAACAACGCCTACAACCGCTCTCATCAAAGAAGCAATGTCACATACAACCAGACAATCACCAAAACCTTTAAACCTTCCAGATAAGATTTAATAAGGACTCCTTAAAGGCAAGTGGACAAGGGAGGTGGCCTGCTGGTTGCCACTGATGTGGCAACATTTGTATCGCCCTGGGGTGCGAGACGAACATCTGAGGACAGGAAAGGGTCACGATGTTGCCTAGCAACATCAATCACAACCATTTCCTATGTTCAAGGTGCCCTACTGTGATATAAAGGAAAGTAAATCTGCCAGCGGGTGAAATAAATCTGCCAGGTGCTTAGGATGAGGTGATTGTACACAGCTCACGCTACAAGATTGTTTAATTTCAATGTTTATTCCAAGTTGGCAGGGACAAATAAGCCTGCCTCAACACGGCAGACCATTCTTCCAGCAAGGACAGCATTCATAAAGGTGTTTAAGGAACGTAACAACCTGCTTTTAACCGTCTGTGCCAGACACTCACTGGCACCTCCACCTACCTATTGACACTAAACACATACATACATTCTCTTCAGATGATGAAACCAAGGGGAAAAACTGACACACTTGGATCAGTGACACCTGGGAAAATTGTGCAACTTCTTTTTTTTTCAAAGAGTAAACTACACCTAGAGTCACTCTAGGTGTAGTTTACTCTCTGGTTGAGACTTGAAAGAGTGTGTGATGTAAATAGCGTCTGATCACTCAGGACTAGTACTGAACACAAAATGGCAAATAATTATATCAACATTACATGTTATTCTATCAATATAAAATGTCTAATTACTCTATTGCTCTGGGTGTTGTCCTATTAATGCATCCTAATCCTACTGAATTAAATGTTTCAACTGCGGCGTGGGAACTTAATTGTCTATTTGTTCTGCTTTACCTGTTGAGAAACGAGTTCCCGAAGGCGTTGAGCTTGCGGAATGGCTTCTTGGGGTCGACCACCAGAGCGTTGCCCGGTATCTGCCCCTCCTGTTCGCCGTGCATCACCGCGATGAACGAGTCCGTAGTGGGCTCGGGGCCGATCCGCATGCCGGGGAAGTCCTGCTCCATCAGGTGCCGAATGAAAGTGGTCTTGCCGGTGGAGTACTGGCCCACCAGCAGCACCATGGGCTTGTTGTCGAAGTCGGCGTCCTCCAGCGCCGGGGAGTGGAAGTCGTGGAACCGATACGCGTCCTCCAGAGGGAAGAGTTTGTTACGGTAGAGCTTCTTCAGCCCCTCCGAGACATTCTGGAACAGCTCGGGGTCTTTCTTTCCGTTCTTTCTGAACATGGTGGTGTTTTTTGTCCTGTTACCGGAGGTACAAGTCCTTCAAAGCTCCTGTGAACCGGGTTCAATTGCGCGGTGTGGTTCTTCTTGTCACACCGTGTCAGGAGAGCAGCTGCCTGGTGGAATGAAGTGACGCTAAGGGCGAGGTCTTGGAAGTTTGTGTGTCCCCACCCTCCCTCTCTGCTCACACACACACAGCCACACACAGCCACACAGACCCTCCTCTCTGCTGCTCACACAGCCACACAGAACCAGTCAATCGTCCGGAGAAGGACACCCTCTTTTGCTTTGCGTTAGCTAGGATAGCTATAGCTACAATATACAAATGTAACACAACCACACGTAACTTCGAATTAATCTCGTCCACAAATAACTATAAATGATTAAGTATAGTCAATTTAACCCTGGTTCTGAGAGGTTAGCTTGCTGTGCTACTAGCATCTATCTAGCTACCCGGCTGTGTCAGCTGTACGAAGTGGAACATAAGAATGACGATGATGGCATGCAGCAGATACCCGGAAACGTCATTATTTCACAATAAAGGTTCAACGAGGCCGTCCCCTAGTGGCCACATGAGTTCGGTCGTGTGACACTTTGTTTCACTTCTTCACGGTGTGAATGAATTATATGAATTTACAGTCATTTATTAGCGGAACTCAGATTAATCCAAATTTAGACACTCGTGCTCATATGAGTCATCTCTGCGTTATCTTTCGCTTTCATTATGATCAGGTTTAATTTGGAGTTGGACTTCACGGCTCTTCTAGACTTGGCTTTATTTGTCATGACTCATAGCATATCAAACATTTTCGTTTTCATTTTGAGTATTCTTGTTAAATTTAACTTATTCTAATTTAAATATGCAAATATACAAAACAAAAGAAATACCTAGGCTCCAAAAAGTCGAGCCTTTATTTGTGACTGCCATGACTTTGTTGTCCCCCTTTGGAAGGAAGACAGCCAGGAAGGGAGGCATTATATGCAAAGTAATTCAGATGGGATCTAACACACACGCACGCACGCACGCGCGCGCACACACACACACACACACACACACACACACACACACACACACACACACACACACACACACACACACACACACACACACAATGTGTGGGGCACTGGGGCATCCTTCAACATTTGGAGAATAAATAGCATTCAAAATAAACTATGAGACAATCACAGGTTTATAACCCTTACTTTATTGTAAATAGGAAATTCAACAGAAAAAGCATGTAATCACAAAAAATAGATACCAGTAGGATATAGTTGTACTTGTCTTTCTCACACACACACACACACACACACACACACACACACACACACACACACACACACACACACACACACACACACACACACACACACACACACACACACACACACACACGTAAAAGACATGTGTAGTGAGTCTATTTCGATGACACAGGGTGCCCCTCCACAAATAACAGCAGCTCCACTGGAAGCCACAACATTTCCATATGGAGATGCTGTTACAGCTGGTGAGACCCACTCAAACAAGAGAGCAACCAGCACTCATCTGATCGTGGTGCCATTCTCTTCACATCGCTGGATGGGGCGCTTGTCCTGTTGTTTGAAACAGACCTGTATTAAATAAGATAGAGGTAGAGAGCAGACACATTGTGAAGGACAGATCAAGATATGGGCAGGCAGACAGACAGACAGACAGACAGACAGACAGAGACAAGTGCATGCAGATCTGGTTCGTGAGATGTGGTTTAAATCCCTTTTCATATTCATATTCACTTAACAACTCTGTTCCCGCTGTCCCACACACTGTGAGACCAATGTGATATTCATGGAACTATGCAGTATATTTAAGTATATTGCATAGTTCCATGGATGGGAATGACCCTTTATCATTTATAGGGTTTAGCATCACATGTTTTCTTTACATGTGAAACAATACTGCCCTCTTTTGGTAAAGAAATAACTGCTGGCTGCCTACAATCTTTTTACAGTAGATTTCATATCAGCCATCATGTGGCAATGCCACTGAGACTTAATAACTAGTCAATAAAGCATTAAACATTGTCCTTTGATCTTGTTTTTTATTGCCTCAGAGATTAGGCTACACTGTCCTCACTATAATGATAGCAATAAAAATCAGGTTTATTGAATGAAAAGAATGAGGAGTAAAGGAATATGATGAGTCAAGAAGGTGTGCCACACTTGAGGAAAGGAAAGGAAAATTAACCATGCAATTCATTTCTATTAATATTTTACCTATAAGCATTGCTTGATTGATAGGCACTCAAAGGGCAGTGGACATTATAACTGCCCTGTGCACTTGCATTAATGCAATGGCCTTCACTCCTCAGTTTCCCAGAATCTCTGTAGACTATCCTGACTGAGCTTTGACCCTTAACCCTTCCATTATGTGAAAAACAGGGCCATAAAACAATATAAGGGTGGGCTAAGTGACCTTAGTTCCGATTACCTCCTCCAACTGTGTTCACCCTCCAGCCTTACCTGTTGTTCTGATGCCACCTACCATTGCATTCAAAGTATCTCAGTATCTGACGAATGGCTGAATCAGAGACACTAACTTCATCAATTACAGAATACACTTGAAGAGTTATAATTCTATTAAAATCTTATTACAGGACCTCTGCATGTTCATGGAACAAGTTTCTGTTGCTAAGCAATACTAGCCAAAAATCTGCTTACTGACTGGCATTAGTTTCCTAGCAACTATAAGTTTATATATTGAAGCAGTGTGAGCTATTCTCTGTTGTCACTCATTTTAAAGCTTTTTCTGGCAGCCATTATGTGTCCCTCCAAGTAAGTGTTCAGTTAAAATTAAGTGGGGAGGCAGAACTATACAATAAAACACAATGTAATGCATCATATTATAGGATGGTACAAATGCTAAATAGGGCTCATCTATGAATATGTTTGAATATATTATACAGTAAAGTATTACTCAATTGAATTATATTAGTTATATTAATTAGCCACATGTAATACCTGTACACAAGGAAGTTAATACTCACCAAGCACATAAGGTGAACAAAGCCGGATTCAGTCATTAAAGTTCAGAAAAATATAACATAAAGGAAAGGAGGAGAAAGAGAGACAATGACAAAAACAAGAAGTGAAAAAAGCAAGACTGTTGAGACAAGGAAAGAAGAGCAAGGACGAAGTGAGGAGGTTAGAGGGAGAGAGTAAGAAATTTGTACTGGGGCAATGGTAAATGGGAGCTGCTTAAGACTGTGTTGGGAAGAGAGAAATTAATCATTACACCTACTGTAAATATGTAACTGGCCCAACCTGCTCATAAAAGTCAGCAAACTGTGCATTATGTTTGAACGTCCACAGACACAAGGGGATAGGCTACTTTCATACTGGATTGAGTTCAGCCAATCAGAGAATGAAACACTTCAGCCAAGTCATTTCCTCTCATTCGCTGTTATTGATATCCACCACCACTGTCGTATTTCCAAAAGACTACAGAGACTAACAAAGTATAAGAGAGATACGTATTTTGTGGTGAATGGGGGCTAAATTGAAGAATGGAATTCTAAACTGTCATGTTATATAATAAAAACCTGTTATTTAAACACTTATGTAGCCTATATTACATCCTTTCAATGCAGTAGGTTTCTTGGGGTTCATGAACTGTCCACTCTGTGGGGACCTCATTCAACCCCTGAACATTCAGCCAGAAGACTTAATTCATAAAAATTAAAACAAAAGCAAACCATGTTCTTTGAGAGGAAGAAACAAGTGACATGGTGTCCTATCTGCTGTAGTACCACCAAATTGTATTTTCATTCTGGATACTTAATGCAAACAAACAAGCAAACACAACATTTTGACATGAAAATTCCATTATTAATAATCCCATTTTTTTGGGCGAACAGTGAAAATGATCTGTTCAGCTAGTTGTGTTCAACAAATGAATACAGAAATTACAGAAGGAGGAAAAAATAGGGCATAGGCCTATTTGGCACAACTTGAGGTGTTGAACATTAGGTTTCGATACCAGTTTCATAATGAGGATGTGAGGGTTTACTTTTCTAAATCTTTAGTGTCTGTAATCTTTCAAAACTTGCTAATTTTTTTGAACAATCTAGCCAAGTGGCATCATACTGTAGTGCAACCTGAAAGTAGCTTAATTATTATGTTGTAAAGTGTCATCATACCTCCATAGTTTACAAGGCTACTGATTTTTTTATGGAAGAGGAAGAACATCTCAAATTCAGATATGTTTTTTTTTATAAATGTAGATGTGATTGTCAGAATTATGTCAACACTGCAAAGTACATTAGACATTTAGGATATTTGGATAATGTGGAAAGCAAAAAGCAAATGCATAAACCATAAAGTATGCAGCTGAATGTTTGATAAGAAGACAATAAAGTGCTGGGAATCACGTGCTGCACAGCACACAGTGCACAGCATAGGGAGGTTGTAAGTCTGAACAATAATGATGTAATGTGAGAGTATAGTGTAAGTTATTAGCTCGAGACACAAAAGAGAAATTTGATGTATGCCCTGGACCCAAACTAAAAGGGAAAATAGCAGATCTACAAGCTCACAACACGTCACATTGTAGATCGGCTATTTTCACTACTTCTTTAAAAGTAGTGTAAGATATTTTATGGTTCAAAAAAAGTTTTTTTTTGTTCCAGTCCCAATTTTGTCTGCTCATTTCTAATTTCACTTGTTTAATCTGTATCGTGTCTGAGTTCTCTATCCTGATTGGATAAAATTGGTACCCTGACCTGAAAATGCATTTTCTGTTTAATTAAGAGCTGGAGATACAGGGAGACTCCTGTTACTGAACAAATACTCTATAGCAATGAGTAGCTATTATCAGAATATATAGCTATTTAACAACTATTTTAACGAAAGAAAATCACTTACCCTACCTTTAAAATTTGTTTTCTAATTTATGGAATCTCTTTGATTTTTTAAATATTTATTCATGAAATTCTTTTGAGAAACTAAACATAATAATAATAATAATAATAATAATAATAATTAAAAAAAAAAATAATAATAATATTATATATATATATATATATATATATATATATATATATATATATATATATATATATATATATATATATATATATATATATATATATATATATATATATATATATATATATATATATATATATATATATATAAGACTCAACAGTCTTATATATATATATATATATATATATAATACAAAACAAAATGTAGGAAGCAAAAAATAAAGGGATATTTACTCGTGACCCAAAGAAATGGGTCCACGAACCACAAATGGGTCCCGACCCAATGTTTGTTAAACAGTGGCCTAATGCATCAACTCAATGCATCAACTCCGGGTCGCATTGAATCATGATTGCATTGTGACAAACCTTTGGACCAGCGTTGCCATGTCTGCTTATTATAAGCGAATTTGGGCTTGTTTTTCTGTAAAGTTGCTTGTAAATATTGGTGGTTGCGGGTTGCGCTTGGGCTTGTTTCTAAAGTTTAGTTGCTTATTTTGGGCTTGTTTCTAACGTTTAGTTGCTTATTTTGGGCTTGTTTCTAAAGTGTAGTTTCTTATTTTGGGCGTTCTGTAATGTTGTTTTAAACCAGTTGTTTGTATCAGTGGTTCTCAAACATTTTTCTTGACAAATTAATATGTATTTGTCCGCGGACCCCCCCATCTGAAAATATTTTGTGCCAGGGGCCCCCGTAACAGATTTGTGTTGTTAAAATGTTTCAAAGATATTCCACATTTGTCACTTTTTTCAAGATTCTTTTAGAAAATAGCAGATCTCCAAGCTCACAACCCGTCTTGTAGATAGGCTATTTTCAAATGCTGCTCATGTGGCCTTCTTTTGTGCTTGTTTTCATAGACCCGGTTGCTTATCTCTCTCACACAACCTGGCAACACTGCTTTGGACCTATGGTTGTCTGATCTAACTGGGCTTCCGTACAGTGGAAGGCGGTGTGTTGTTGACTGATGTGAGTAGCTAAAACGTTGTCTAAGACCAGCATGATGAAACATTAAAACATTCAATTATTGATTTATGTGTGTTTTGCATGTTTTACATGTTTTACATGTTTAAAACAACAGAGAAGACTTAAGTTGTGCTCCTGCTTTTGAACAGGGCTAGTAGCAGGAGAGATTTGTTAGCTTGACTGATAATAATGAACGTTAGCCACAGAGAAGCTAATTTTAGGTTCTCTGCCTTGGTAGTTACCTATTCATATTAAGTTATTAAAAATAACTCTAGCAAGTTAGACACCGCCAGCATTAGTAAACATTCTGTCAGAGAATGGTTTCAGTTGTACAGTGGTTACATGAATGTGTTGTGGTTACAATAGTTCTTCTGCTGTGTGGTGGGCTATGCTAAACAAAAAGCAATGTGCTGATGTTCTCCAAATCATGTCCATGTCCAAAATAGACCAAGATGCTGGCTTGGTATATTATGATCTTATCGCCTAAATCAAGATGTATGTCTCTGTCTCTACACAATTTAGTTATATTTGCTACATATGGGTTGCTGGAAAACTAAGGTAATTCAATTATTTCCTGTACAATCTGTTTTTCAGCCAAAGATGGAAGAACAAACAACACTAGAGACCTTGTTGGAGATGGGCTTTGAGAGAAACAGAGCGTGAGTGACACAGACATTGATATTTGTATTTATGATGTTATAATTGGAGCGAAACTAAAATAACTACTAATACTCAGAGCAGGAATAACACCTACAGGCCATGTACGGAGGGAGAATTTTGAGTCTCGAGTGTTTCTGTTGATGTTTACAGGGAGAAGGCAGTGGCAAACACAGGGAACCAGGGTATCGAACGAGCCATGGACTGGTGAGTCTGCCACAGTCTTCTCAGGAACACGCATTACTGTCCATTGAATTGCCGAGATTGACCTCATAGCTCCTTTTTCAGCTTCCTGCATTCCCTCTCTGTCCTCTCTATCTCCCTTGCAACATTTACCCGTCTGTCCTCCTTGTCTCTCTAATTGATAGAGGCTTGTGGTAATAATTCAACCACGATGGTCTTTAAAACGATTCGAATCTCTCCTCTGTAATACACATTCCTCCTTAGGTTAATGGAGCATGAGAATGACGCAGATGTCGATGAGCCCTACGTTCCTCCTGTCCTTGGGGGTGCAGCCCCAGACAGTCAGCCCAGCACAGCACAGCCCACAGTAGCAGACACAGCTGAAGGCAAGTGGTCCACCAGCAAGAGATGATGTCGGCCAGCATCTAATACAACTTGCTTAACGGAGTAGTTCACCCCAGAAATTACTTATTTTCCATCAATTACACACCCCATGAAGTCTTGAGTTAATGGAGATTTTTTTGTTTTTGTCACATTCCTAGGTCAATAATTTGATGACCAGTCTATCCGGTAGGAGACTCAAAGAGCCACCCGGTCATGATCAAATTATTGGCTTAGGAATGCGACAAAAAAACAAAAAATCTCCATGAATACAAGGCTTCATGGCGTGTGTAATTGATAGAAAATAAGTATTTTTTTTGGTGACCTACTCCTTTTAATGTTTTCCTGTAAAACATAAGCTTGGTGGTTGCTTTTTCTCTCTCACTCTCACTCTCACTCTCACTCTCTCTCTCTCCCTTTCTCTCTCTCTCTCTCTCTCTCTCTGAGACTTAGAGGATTTTGTGCATGTCGTGAGTGGGTGGCATGTGAGAGTAGATAGTTTTGCTTAAGGTATGCTCAGCTTTTTCCCTTTGGAGACATTAAGTGAGATGTATTAAAACAGGACAACAGTTATTTTCCCTTTTTTTCTCCCTCTCACACACATGCACACATTTATTTTGGTTTCAGGGACAGAGGATATAGACATGACCGACATGGTGCAGGAGGAAGGGGGTACCAGGCGGCCAATGACAGAGGATGAGAAACGTGACCAGGTCAAAAGGTCAGAGTGCACTTCAGTATATTCGCCTCACAGTTCCATTGATTCCCCTTTTAACAGCCTTTATTGTATAAAACGCAGAAAAGTTGTATTGAAGCATCCCTATTACTTGTAAAGCCTGTGTCATATAAGCAAGCACCTTTTAAAGCCTGTGTCATATAAGCATTATGTCTTGCATTTGTGTCTGGTCACACGCACAAACATGCATGTACTTCAGGCTAGAGGAGCTCATGCGAGTGAAACAAGCGGAGCGGAGAGAGAGGGAGCGGGCGGAGGAGGTGGAGAGGGAGAAGCAGCGGAGGAAGCACGGCCAGGAGCTGCTGCAGATTAAACAGAAGCTGCAGGATGATGAGATGAAGAAGCTGGCTGACCTGCGGCGGAGAGAGAAGATGGAGGACAAGCTTGCCAAGTAAGACTGAGATCAATGCGTCTCTCAACCACAGTATTTTCTACTCCTACTCTGCCATGATCTGTTATTTAAATACCTGTGAACTGCCCCGATGATGGTCCTAACCGTCACCGAATGACTTTCTTCCCATCAGGCAACGGGTGAAAGAGAAGATAGCGCGTGACCGAGAGGAGCGGGCGCAGAAGGTACCGCTCTCTAATCCGCCGTTATTTGTTAATGTTATTTGATGTTAGTAATGTAGGACATCGAATTTATACCGGTTGTTAGCTTCATTCCTTTTCAGTACTCTGTTCACTCCCTCCCCTGTCCTTTCAGTTTGGTGGTGGATCTTCCAGTGCTGCTATATCTCCCCCTCCCGCTGAGCCCAACCCAGTATCACCCACCAGTGTGGGCCCTCCGCCTACCAAGAAGGAATACGATGAGTGCAGGATACAGGTACAGGCACTCTCAGACACATCCATGCTTTCATTCGTTATTGCTGGAGGACTTTAGAGTGAAGTCCGTCATCCCTAGGGTTTCAGCATATTTCAATGTAAGGCAAAGGGACAACGAACATATCACCACATCCATGCTTTGAGAATATTGGAGTTTGAGGCAGGAATTGGCCAGCCATTTTGCTCTTACATAACACTCGGATATGACGTTAAGTGAAAATGGCTACTCTGCTTGTAATGCAACTGCAACTGCACACCACCACAACCATACCCAACTGCTACTGTACACATATTACCTCACAGGTACGTCTACTTGACGGCTCGGCCGTCACAGCGGTCTTCAAGGCCCAGGAGCCACTGGCGGCGGTACGTGTTTACATCCAGATGAACACGTCCTGGCCTGAGGGCCAGGATTTCACCCTGATTTCGCCCTACCCCCGCCATGTCTACACCGACCTGGACATGGAGAAGCCCCTCAAAGAGCTGGGTGAGTGCAGGGCTTGGTAGAGAAGGCACATTAGGTGTTAGTTCTCCTGTTTTTAGATTTAGGAAAGACCTGTGTCAAATACTAGTTGGACTGGTTGTGTTTGTAAAAAGAAAAGAAAAATGGCACGGGTCTAAAGATGCAAACTTAAATAAATACTGTTGCTGCCTGTGCACACAATGAAATTCAAAGGGGCTTTATTGGCATGAGAAAACATACATTTACATTGCCAATGCAACCACACGTCGATCCAGATCCTGATGCCCTTCAACTGGCCATTTCTAATTTCTTCTCTTTTGCTTCAGGTTTGGTGCCTTCAGCTGTGCTGGTTGTAACCAAAAAGTGAGAGGAGTAGCTGCTCTGTGAGCCTACCTCACCACTACTTCAAAATAAGAGACCCCAGAGATGAACAGGAGAGAAGAACTGTCCCAGGAGGGGGCCCCACTTTGCAGGATCATTCCATTAGCCAGTTAGCTGTACCTACGGTAGTTTAAAGAGCTGGGCTGTGTTCAGATTGCATGAAACTGTCTTTCCCTCATACTGTTAAATATCTGCAAAGAAAAACAGTCTTGGATAAATAAAACATAATTGGGATTTTTGAGACAACGGAACACGGCCTGTACGCTTAAGTTTAGTTTATACTTAATCAAATGACCAAGTCGCTTGACAAACGTTACCTATTTTCAACTTCAATTAGGTTCAAATCTTTATTTCTTCAGTTTAAAATAAGTCACTTTTGTCAAGCGCCACAGTCGTGTGACGACATATACATTAAGACCTTAGCCTGAGTGTCTGGACGGATAGGATGCAAGTTGCAAGGTTTTTAATTTTGTGTGGTGAACTACATGGAGTGACTTTCTTAATAACACGTAGTTCAGTTAATATTTTCTGAAGTTTGCTGGCTATTGACTGATCATGCTTTGAGGAGCACCCCCATGACACCAACAGAACAAATAAAAATAAGCAATGACTATGATCTTAAAGGACCATACCAGTTTTACTACCCGTCACTGTCAACATGAGCCACATTCAGGGGTGTCAAACTAATTTCAGGTTGTAGGCTCGATTGGTCAAAATGTGAATTTTGGGTGGGCCAGATAAATTTGTCTGTGCATGTGTGCTTCCAACAAAGTTGTATTATTCGGTCACAACACAATTGGGTAACATTCTTAGCCTATTGATTTCAAGTCTAGCACTGGACAGGAATGTGCATACAGTTTTATTTGCATTTCATACAGGAGCTTTCTGCTGGCAGTGTCTAAGCATCCAACGGCCTGTTAAGTGAGTGTCTGCATGGTGCTATATGGCTATAATCAGAAGCCTACAGTAAACATTTTGGCCTAATATGTAGCAGTTAATCACTATCCTATTTTGAAACTCAGGTGACAGTTTTGTCTAAATTAAATCCATTTTGTGGGATTTCCTCTGTCAAGGTGGTAGTGTGCAACCTTGAAAGCAAAGAGAAATTACGTGCGCATTTTGGCACAGCTTCCCACCATATGTACCTATAGTACTATATGTCAATTTTAAGTAGGCTTCAGGTGGGCTCTGTAAAACATGAACGAGTAGCCTAATTGAAAGCACATTTAAGCACAGCCTCAACCATTAGATTTCAGTCTGGGAGGGTAGACTGTAAAACGTTTAAGACAAAAAGCATGAAATTGCCAATGGTCAAGTCACTTGGCTGCAATAAAATTGATCAATTGACAACTCTGATTATCACATATTCCCAGTTGAGCTTCATGAGTTATGTCTGATTATGGAGAAGGCAATGCATTACTTCACTGTCTTTTAATTCCGTGGATCCCAAACGTTTTAGCCTGACACCCAAAAGAGACATTTTATGTCTCCCTGTGTCCCAAAGTAGTGAAAATAGCTAATCTACAAGCGTTGTGAGCTTGTAGATTGGCATTTTCACTACAAAAAAAATATTTTAGAACAAATTGTAAAAGAAAAAAGTATATTTACTCACCCATTTAATTGGCTGTAAAAAAACCTGTAAGGTCTCCGATTCTCCCTGGTGATTTTCAGTGCAGTGCTGGTTGGGACCCCTTCACCAGCCTGAGGTTTGACACCCTTGGTTAACATAGACCTCAACCATTTTTACCAAAATTGCTTTATTTCTTAGATACCATTTTTGTTTACATTTTGTCCATACTGTACAATAAACCTTACAGAATATACCTGAACATTTCTGTCAATGTTAGCCAAAACTAACCATCATTAAATCCCTCTTAAAGCTAAAATGTTTGTTCGAATGCAGCACATTTTTTGAGGTGTATCGATACATCAATGTGCAAACTTGAATGTCTTGCATTAAGAGTTATACAGTCATTTTAGATCAAAATAAGCATGGTGTACCTATACCTAGCAACTTTAAGTCTTGTTTACCACATCGTTTCAACATGAATGGCAGTAAATGACTTAAATGTCTCTTTTGGTGCCAATTGCTAGAAGTCATTAAACTGTTATGGTCCTTTAACCTAAACCTTACATGGCACTGTAGCAAAGAGACTTAACTGATTGGTTTTGAAGGGGCCTTAACCGTAGTCCTGTTTTAGACCTTTCTGTGACAAACTACTTTGCCAGTTTTTTTTTTTTTACAAGTTGAAATAAATGGACAGATTGAAGTATACATGATCATAGAACCTACTTAAAATAAAACTTTGACTTGGAGAAATGTCTGGGCTGTTTACTACCACATGTATTCTGTATGCATAAGGGCAATACTTTAAGCTGCTGCACATAACTCCATGTAAGTCATGTCAATATAATACTGTTCTATTTTACAAACATTTTTATTAAACATAGGAGCAAGAGGCAAGTAAATTCAAATATTAAAATTATTACCAGGCATTTACAGTGTAGTTGAATTGATTTGTTTCCCGTGCCTTTTGTTCCACTGGATTCACTGAAACAGAATCAGTGGAATGAGTGATGTTGACAATTATATTGTTTAACAAGCTGTGTAGCCACAATACCAACAAAATACAGAAAATGCTTTTCTAACCTGTTTTAAAAAAATCCTGTGTAGACATGGCATAGTGGAGTATTTTTTCTTGTCAGGCTCACTGCTGTAGCTCAACATTTAACCAGAACGGAGTAACTTTTAAGCTGCAAAGATTTGAGCATTGGATTGCGCACAAACATTGACAAAATGCACAACACACTCTACCATGACACACTATAAAAAACCTTTATATACATTAGAAAAACAACTAGCCTACTTCATGGAATGATGCAAGATGCCAACCACACGCAATATTGTCATTTGTATGGTTGAGTAATGTGGACAGCTTAAAATGAGGGCAAAGGTGCTGACTTCCTACTAGAGTAGATCATACAAAAATATCTTTCATTAAAACCTGTGGACAGGAAGCAACTCTCTACCAAAACACCAAAGTGCTAAGATTATCTCTGTTCAGTTGAACTCCAATGATTGAAGATGAACCTAATGCAAAGATGCATTGGGGAAGCAGGCTCAAGTTGGTACACATTTTTAACAACAATGCTGTGTCTGGACAAGATGCTTGCATTTTTTTCTCCCCAAGTAACCACTTTTCTTCAGAATGAAAATGAACAGTGAACAGACAGGACATGTAATGTAAGTTCTCCGTTTCAGTCCCCCTCCCCTTTTCCCCCACAAATCCACATCAGTGAGGTAATCGCAGGGAAGGTCAAAGATGTAAAAGAAAAGCTGCAACCATGCTTTTTAGCAGCATTTGAATGAAGACCAGAAAGACTCAGTGGTTCAGTTGATTGGTTGGTCCTTTTGGAGGTAATCTTGGGTGAACTTCCTTACTGTAGCCTGTTTGTGTCAGTCTTTGCCCTCCCCCTCCCCTTAGCTCGGAGGATAATAGCCTTGGTTGTAATTCCAGGTGTTTTGGTACCCATAGCTGCCGTACTGGGGTTGCTGGAAGAAGAGGGAAATTACACTATGAAATCGACAATCTCAATATCAGCAACATAGAATAAGTGAAGGTATTCCAGGCATTTATGTCCATTTACTTGCAATTTAAATTATTTCAAAATGCCCTTTCGATTTGAAAGTACTGCAATAAACCACTGATTCCAGACAATGTCAAGTAATCAGGTGGTGTGATAAAACACAAATATGTTTGATGTGTTTTTTGGTTCTGAAGTCCATTCAAATTTCCAAATTGTTCATTAGTGACTACTCATAATTTACCTGCAGTATTTTCTATGCCAGACATTTAGTATTTAGTTATCTCAGTTATTTCCACTGGTGTCAATAGTTCTGCCAGTGCAGTAGTGTCTCCCATACCTGGTACCAGCTGCTATATGCGCCGTAGCCTGCAGCCTGGGTGCTCACGTCGGCACCAATCATAGATGGAGGAGGCGTGGTTATGGGGACATGTGGCATGGTAGGCGGGGCTTGCGGGGTCACAGGGACAGCTGAACCGTCATCTGCTTTGATCATCTTCTCTGGATCCTCACTGTCACTGTCAATTAATCATGGAATCAGGCAACATTTTTTTATCTATTCTTGCAACAATTTTTTTTAAATCAAAAACATTACATTTCCAGTTTATATGAATGATCTATCTTTAACTAACATGAACTTGAAGGACTCAAATTGCTTGTGGACTTAATTTAAAACTTATTTTCAGCTAAAACAAAAAATGTAACAGCTAAAAATAACATCATTTTCCATCAAAAATACTTGGCAAATCAATGCAAGCACTGCATGCTTTTGTCATGACTGGAGAGGACATAAATTATTAAGTTGGGGAAACCAAACCATGTGTGCTATCCATCAACCATGGAAACCAAATTGTTACACTGACTTTGTTATGTCCTCTCCAGTCAGTCATCCCCTCTCACCCGTTCTCTGCTCCTCTCTTCTTCCCACCCAGTCATCCCCTCTCACCCGTTCTCTGCTCCTCTCTTCTTCCCACCCAGCTCCTTCAACAGTTTCTGGTGTTCCTCATAAATGGACAGCACACTGGAGAGGAGAGACACAGAGGCAATGTTAAACACACCTCTTGGATTAACAAGGCAAAGTATTGCAGGGCAATCTATAGTCCCCCACTGGACCAAGCACTGATTGTGATTGGATTTTCAGGGTCACACAATCCTGCAGTTGGTAAACTACACACTGCCTTCCGTAGATGTAACCATACAGGTTTGGCTATCCCAGACCTGAGAAATGCTACGGACAATATCTACTGATAATATCTCAAATGGACATAAGGACGGACAAACATAACCATTTGTCCATTTGGGATATTATCTGGAGATGATATTCAAAAAAAGAATGATTGCTATTTCCCATAGGGAAGCGTATTACTGAATCCTATATTAAAATTGGCTCAAGACTGGCGTTGATGACTTAGGCTAGATGTTATACTTTTATAAATGCTGACCTCTGGATAGAGTTTCCGTAGTCCTCTGCGTACTGCAGCCCCCTTTGGGAGAACAGGATCTTGGTGCGTGGAGGGAGAGGCGCGGACAGTGCCCGCATCACACACTCCTGCACTCCCTCGGCAGAGCCCCGCAGTTCCCCTGACACCTCCAGTTCCAACAGGTTCATGTGCAGTTTACCGTTGTCCTGGTGCAGGGAGACATGGAACAGTAAAGATAATAGTAAAGAATAATTTTGTCTGAGGTGAAAGAGAAGAGGACATTCCTTTGAGGTAGTGACCAAATGTGGACTCTTTCTGTTATGACTTACTGTCTGATAACACTGCTGGAATTTCAAATGAGCCAATATTGATTTTTATTGTTTTATTCTAGCAGTTTAAAAAATACTTTGTGTGTGTGTGCGCTCGCTCGCATGGGCATTTACTCACTGGACTGATTTCCAGGGCTTCCTGTAGAACTCCTCGGGCTTTGCATGGGTTTCTGCCTAGCTTCAGCAGCAGGCGTGCTAGCTTGATGGAGTAGAAGGCATGGAGTGAAGGGTTGTCTATAGACTGGGTCACAGCATCCCGCAACAAGGCTTCTGATTCATCCAAGCGGCCTGCACGTCTCTCCAAGCCGGCCCTGCGGAGTCGAACAACAGCTAATCCCGGCAGGGCTGTCTCTAGGGCCTCCAGTACTCGCCGAGCCTCAGTCAAGTCACCTGATGGAGAAAGACATTTACATTCATTATTAGATTATCCAGGATAAACCCATTTTTATTTCCAAAATGATAAACCTGTATTGAACGAGGTTCTAATAATGATACTAATTAGATTGAACTTCCACAAACTAATAATGCTTGATGTATATTTTAAGCTAAATGTATCATGTAAAATATTTTTGCGGGAACACCAATGTAGTTTAATTTAGTAAAAATGTGTTGTTGTGATATTTCAGTGAATCTCTAATCAAATTAAATAATCCATTACAACCCTGTTTGTAGACATGCCATGTGGTATCTGTTTTGAGGTTAGCACATGGAGGACTAAAATTGTGGAAAATAACCCTAACCTAATCCTCATGGTTTAGTCCCCAAAGTGGAGAGAAATCAAATCACTTTGTGGTATCTCTTTGATGATTTACTCAGAATCATTCCACAACCAACCTCAGTGACAGGATGTCATACAAAGCCTTTCAAAGATTTTTCTTGACAATTGGCGGTGAGTGCCCTCTTGTGGACATAACGTTACTGACCAATTCTGACATTACGAGCATTATGTGCATCATTCTATGCAAAACATAACCAAATACAAATTTCACATGTAATTTCTGAACTCAGATAGCCCTAGTTTCTACGTTAGATTGAAAATGAGGGCCAGTGAAACGACCCGAGTGAGGAAGGTGAGAATGGAAAAATGAGAATGAGGTGAAATTTGGCTTGTGTGTGTGTGTGTTGGATTTGTATGTGCATGTTCTCTTACCATGCCTCTCCTCAAAGGCTGCCCACTGCATGTGAATGGTGTGTTTGTTTATCAGGTGTATCTCACAGGCTCGTCTGAACACAGCACGAGCCTCTTCCAAACTTCTTGCCTCCAGGTAATGCACATACTGAGGAACACATAGAAACACATAATTAGTTGGACATACATAGTCAAAACAGATACGCACACATTAATTCCGCTTACATTCACTGAGGTCTTTAAAGAAACATGCTGCAAATATACCTATCACACCATCATAACCATAAATGAAAAGCATTTGAAATAATACATTATTTTATAAATGTAGATCCATTAAATTACAAAATGAATCAAAATAAACACAAGTTAAGGACAGGAAATAAAAACAAATAGGAATGAAATAAATTAACAATTAACAAACTCGCACACTTTGACTTACCTTTGTCCAGAACTCCTCGTAAAGTGCGCAGGCAATCAGGCAGCGCTCAAACAGGATGCGAACTCTCTTATCATCAGAGGAACCTTGTGATTCCTCTTCACCCTGGGATTTGACCTCTGATCCTTCCTCTACTTCCTGGTTGGGCTCTAGCTCTAGGATGAGAAGAGCCGTGTCATCATCAAAGATGATGCCATCAGATGTAAAATAGAACCATGAATATGTGAGAGGATAATTATTCACATTATGCTTTGATGGCTACCACAGTCTTTTAGTATTGTGTCTGTCGATTGAATAATTTGAATGTAGTTCAGTTGCAAATGCAAAATTTGAACTGGCTGAAGAGCATTGGCAATGACTAAATTGGTGAGAAAAAACTATTTAAAAAAAAGAAGAAATCATTCAATAAAATCTATCCATCATGGTGGATTAGTCAATATAGCATAATACCCAGCATTACTTTTCATTGCAGTACCTTCGTTGGGGTCCTTTGTGTCCTTGTTCAGTTGAGAAATTTCCCAGTCCAGGTAGGAGTGCCAGGCTCGAAGCTGGGCTCGATCCAGAGGCTTGACATGGAAGTACGGCCGCTTGATCTACAGGCAGGACAGGAGATAGTGATGGAGAGAGAAGGGAGCAGGTAAGGAAAAGACATGGATGAAAAGGAAGGTAGAGTGAACAGAGGAAATAAATAATTTGCATCTACACTTTCTTGTTTGTCGACTCTTAATGCTAGTTATGCTATTTAGATACATGTACATTTGCAGAGCTACTAAGTATGCTATTTAGATGTTACTCTTTAGCACATACTTGTTTTCTTGGCACTCCATTTCCTCAACAGCTTACCCTGTTGTTGGTTGACAAAGATTCATGGCACCAACTGACCTTGTACTCTGCAAGTTGCTGTTGATATCTGCTAAATGCATAAATTACAAAACCAGGCAGAGACCAGATAGCCGCTAGAAAGGGAGAACTGTTAGTGGCTGGTAGTGGCAGTGGAGTGAAAAGGGGAGGGAGAGAGAGAGCGAGAGAGAGCGCGAGAAACTAGGCAACCATGACTCACGCTGTCTTCATAATGCCACCTCTTGCGGACCTCTCCCTCGTTCTGCTGGTAGACCTTGTCCCTTAGAGTCAGAACCTGCTCTCTTATCTTCTGTATCAGCTCCTCCTGAATAAACAAGGCTTTTATAAGCACTTAAAAATCCAACATTTTGTTACATTTATTAATTAAACACAAAGATTATTACAGTGATGGCAAAGAATGCAGATATTCATCCGGGAATCGAAATCACGGTCAACATATTAACTGATAGAGCCACCAGGGCATCCAGGGAGTACTGTTAATTAATCCCAGAGTACAGGGTTATTTGTTACTCACAGAGTCTTTGCCTTCGGGGGTGGCGGGCTCCTCCTCACCCGGTGGCCTCTCCTCCTCTTCCTCCTGGGCCTGCTCAGCACGCTCCGCCTTCTGGCTCTGACGGCACATAACTCTCAGCTCTGTATACTCTTCTGGGGGAAGGACCTCCTTGGGCTCGTAGTTGTTCAGGTGTGCCTTAAACCTGACAGGTGTGGGGTTGGGAGGAGGGGTCAAAGAGAGAGAGGGAAGGAAGGGGTGTGTAGAAAGGAGAGAGGGGGATACATGGGAAGTAGAAAGGAAAATAAGTTTGGATGTGGATAAGGAGAATCCATAAACATTAGTTTTATGATTGGTTGTATTTATTAGTGATCTTTCTGGCTCCCGAGGACAATGAAAATGGTCACCTTGATGCCATGCCACGATGATCGAATGTGTAAAATAAAATCATGTGCACAAACGGCTT
The DNA here is from genome assembly GCF_963454915.1 of Gymnoscopelus microlampas. Taxonomy (NCBI): domain Eukaryota; kingdom Metazoa; phylum Chordata; class Actinopteri; order Myctophiformes; family Myctophidae; genus Gymnoscopelus; species Gymnoscopelus microlampas. The sequence continues at coordinate 23,711,659 of NC_139955.1, read as the reverse complement.
ACTTGTCGTAGTGGCTGCTGTAAAGCTGGGTCGGGACCTGAAGGACTCTGTCGAGAACCGCCGCAGCAGCCTTCATGTCTCCCTGTTCCTTCTCCCATTCCATATAAAGGTCCCACAGACGGTCTGAGTGGAAGTCCACCCCCGCCGCTATCACCGCATCCTCAAACACACTGAAATAAAGGAAAGCTGCTTACAACCACTTAAGCCCTATTCAATACTTGGTCATACAATGGTGTCATGCTAAAGTAGACAAGGTATCTGATCTACAAGTTCACAACGCATCGCAATGCAACACATCGTGAGCTTGTATATGCTATTTTTGAAATTTGGGGAGATTTATTAAGATTTCATCACATCATAATATCGTTTCTATGAAAGGACTTTCAGGGAGTTTTTAAGATGGGTGGTAGCTTAAGAAAACATTTATCCAAGGGCAATTTGCCCTTGGATAAATCAGACAATGATCGTGGATAATTAGTTTACAAGACAGCTTGTGAATGAGATTCTGCCACCGCTAAATATTTTATTATTTTATAATTCACTTACAGCTTGTGTTGGTTTTTCATGGAACTATATTTTAAATAAATGAGAAATATGTGTCTGTACCCTCGGATGCGTTTGGGTGACTCGGGAAGGTTCATGTCCAATGTGCCCAGCAATAAATTGATGTAGTGGATCCACAGATCTACACTCAGAGGAATAGCCTGCAGGCCCTGCACACACACCTGTAATAGCACACACATGTGACATACATGTGAATACCGATCTTTCACACAAAAACCATACTTGCGAATACTGATGTTCTAAAAATATATATATACACACAAGAGACCAGCAGAGACCTGTTTCAAATACAAAAAACATTCAGTGATTTGCTGTTTTCTAGTCATCACCCCAATTAATTGCATCAGTCTAAACAAGCAATGGTATTTTAACACTATGCTCCTCCTTACCTCCTCTGCTTTGTTGTTGTAACCTGCACGCCTCTCCAAGTCAGCATATTTCTTCCAGTACCCATAGCAGAGAGGATAGCGTGCCAGGAAGGCTGTCAGTGCTCTGCGCGATGCTGTGAGGTGACTCTGTGGACAGGGGAAAAGCTAATAATTATCTTTGCCTATATAGCTTAGTCTCAAGCCTGTATGCAAAAGCTCCATTTATAGACAGGACAGTCAGGTACTACACATACATTAAATACTTACAGGTAGGTAACCTATTGACAGAAGTACTGATAAGTAACCAATACGGAAGCAATTCATGATCATTTTGTACTTTTGAATGTGTAACCCACAGTCAATACGCCATCATCCACGTACATACCTCTTGTTCACAGTACTGCAGTAGGTCAGTCCAACTGGAGAAGTCCTGGGGGTGTTCGTTGGCAGCCTTCCAGAGACGCTCAAAATCCACAGGAAGATCTCCCTCTTCATCCTCTGTTGCAGGGGCAATGGAGTAGGATGCGTTATCGGGGGCGACCTCGGGGACCTCGCCTCCGCCGCCACCGTTCTCTTCCGACATCTCTGTCAGAGGAGGCACAGGGTTCTCACTGGTCTCCATGGCTGACAGAGTTAGTGGAAATTAAACAAAATTGGTTAAATAGCCTACATTGGATTGACAGTGTTTTCAAGAAAAATGTTAACCTCCCCCTCCTCCTGCCTGTCAAACACAAAATCACACATAGACCCCCTCCCACCCAAACTCATATTGAACACATGCCATGCACACTGGCACATGACATGACACCTTGCATATCGAGACTGCACACACAAAACATATGCACACACTGTGCACTTGTACATTACATACATATCTACTTACACGTAAACTAGATACACTGCACAGCGCGCAGCTATTTAGAAGTAAGAAGCATGCACACAGTACCTTCAAGCACCTCAAAAGTGTGTTAAGACTAATGTACTGTATATACCTCGACTTTCTTGTACCTTTTGAGCTGTGTACACAGCACCTTCAAGTGTGCTGTTTTTTTTTGTCTCTTTGTTATTGCTGCTACAAAAGGTTAAGAAACCAGCAAATAACTTTACTCAAAGATAAACATTACAAAACTTGAGTTTTTAAGTTCCGTCTTAAAGCTGAGAAATAGCCAACTAATTATAACTGATTGATTAGTTATACTTTCCTAAACTATTACATCTGAGAAACATTTTTTTTTTAATGGTATTCAGTGCATTAGACCAGTGGTTCTCAAAGTTGATTCCATGGTCTAAATTGACCCTTACAATTCTGTAATTCATTGGTTCCATTCGTAGACTGCCAAGAGTTAAGGGGAGACCTTGAAATGTAAAAGTTTGAGAACCATTGCATTATACTGTAGCATGAGCATAGTCATATACATGCATGGAATGACACTTGTGGGACCATCACTGTGTGATTTGTATGGACTACTAATGCAGAGGCTGGTTTGATGAACAAGGCTCCGGTTTAATGGATATTGCTGCAACGGTATTTGCACATAGCAAATTGTATTAGAAAGTACCTCCGTGGAGTAGTTCACTCAAAAAAATATTTTTTTTCTATCCACACACATTCACACCCCATGAAGCCTTGAATTCATGTTTTTGTCGCATTCCTGAGCCGATCATTTGATAGAAATGTCATTCTTTGGGTTAACTATTCAAGTGATGTTTAGTAACTAGGGACATGCACTTCCAGCTGTTTGTAGCTCACTCTACCACTGAGCCTGGCAGAGGAGTCGTGGCCATTCATGTGTCATGGAGAGCACCACTCACTCATCTCCTTGTTAAACCTACACAATTCTTCCTCTCACGTTTGCACATAAGGTATATCTGGATAAATATGTTGGTAATGGTCCTAAATAAGGCTACGCGTACATGAGCTCATGAACATCTCACACACATAGCCTAGCTTAGCTGATGTTAGCCATGGCTAGCATGGCTGAATGTTTGAATGAAAACACCGTTGAGGGAAACAAAAAACTACAGAAACGTGAGCGAAAGCAACTTGTGAAACGTTAAACACGAGTCCTGCGTTCATGCAACTGAATGCATTACATCAACTAACCTGGAGAATCTTCCCCAAGTTCCCCGTTGCCACTCAGATCTTCTGAACCTTCAGTCGCCGCCATGATCGACCAATGTCGCTACGTCGACGTCACTGAAAGGCGACGAGTGGCGTTGCCAGATTCTGTGAGAGAAACGAGCAACCAGGGTCTAGGAAAACAAGCCCAAAATAAGTGAGCCACATGATGAGCACGTTAAACAATGAACATATACCGGCTATTTGAAAATAGGTAGCTGATCTACAAGCTCACAACGCGTCGCATCGCTTGTAGATCTGCTACATCACATAAAATCTTCGGGGGAAAAGGGCAAAATTTGGAATATTTTAACGCAAACGTAATATAAAATGTTTTGATGGGTGGGGGACGGGACAAATAGGCTACATATTAATTTGGGTGTCATTGACATGAAAATGTTTGAGAACCACTGTTTTAAACGACATTTGGAAACAAGCCCAAAAAAACGCAACCAACAAGCAACTTAACAGAAAAACAAGCCCAAAGTTGCCTATAATAAGAGGACATGGCAACCCTGGACGACACTTCAACCTGAGCCCAATGCTTGATCCTGAGTTTATTTTGATCACTGAGCTTTAGTATGATCAGCTGAACTGAACACACAAACATTAGGTTGTTTATTTATCCAGTTACGTCACGTTGTGCGCTGTTACATAATATAGGCTATTTAGATACACTGACTGTTAAAATGAGACACTTAAACTAAAAGTGGGAATGAAGATTTTATTACCACCGAATTTAAGCAAATTTAATAACAGGATCCCTCCTTACATTTGGTCAAGTTTATTTTCTCTTGGTCTCATTTTGTGAAGTACAACTGACAACCCTGATTGTAACATTTGCACGCTCCTCATTGAGTCCCATTTCTAATTCATATCTCCAAATAAAATGCCTACCCTCTACAAAACTTGCAGCAAAATGTACATAACCCTCCCCCCAAAAAAACACTCATACAATAACCCCCTACTGTAAATATCCTGACATTTTGACCAGACAGCAATGATTTCAGAGTCCCCAAATGTTCAACTGAATATTTAGGGTTGATCAGTTCACATTGGGATGTATTTACGGACAGATTGGCAAACGCCACCGTCATGTGACATTCCACAATTAAGCTGAGCCTATCTATAGATTTAACAGTTGTAAATTACATTTACAAATGGCAACTCCAAACCATCTCAAGAGCTCTAATCACACCCTCCTCCAAAACACAAAACAAAACAAATTACAATTAAGTTCTCGCTCTTCCTGAAGTGCATTAAAAAAAAAATCAAGTAAACAAAGTTGGATAAACCAGAAAAAGGACATGTCAAAGAAAACAGAAGTTTTCCACAGTATCAGTGGTTCAGTCCCCTGAACAATTCCTTTTGCCAAATAACTTTAGTATCGGGTTCAAAAGAGCCAAGAATCCCCTCGCTGCTCAGTAGTTTGCGAATGACATTCTGTAAAAATAAAAAAACAATTCCTGGATGGAGCAATGACATGATAGTGCACACATTCTTTAGTAACAAATGAATGGAGGGGCTAAACAGGAATGAAATGGCCTCAAGTTGTAGCAAAGATCATTTCTTTACATCTTATGGCAACTATAAAAAGAAAGGAAATGTACATAGCACTCTTAAAGAGCCCCGTTAAAACTTCGTTGCGAGCCGGTGTGGCACACCTAAAATAGCAGATCTACAAGCTCAGCTTCACATCATATCAGCGCACGGGAACTAAGTATAAATCCACCCAGATTAGCACAGAACTGCCAAGGGGACAGTTATAAACACTCCAAATTCAACCATTATCAAATGTGGCACAAGTATACAGACTTCAGATTAAGTGCTTATCGTTTTAAAAAAAAAGTGATGAAAAGAGGGATGGAATGAATTTAAGAATCTCAAGTCAAACACATGGTCACATACAGAGGGGAATCAACAGCTGTAGGCTATGTTCCTTAGAATGTGAACCTTCATTTTAAAAATAAACAAGTTTCCCCCCAGTGATCTTTTTTTATTCATAGGCATTTCGGATGGACGCCCTGGGGGACGAAACAAGACAAAAATAAATCATCTGAATGTCTTTGGTCTAATCCTAAACATCCACTACAATGAAATAATGATTTGACCAATCTTTTTTTTTCTCTTCTTTTTGTTCTAAACAGAAATAAGTGAATTAAAAACTATCTAGTAACCGTTCAGTTAGTTGACCCACCATTGCAGTTTTACTGAACACAAGATTGAACATAGTAGGGACATTTTTCATGTGGCTCAGTTCTACTAACAGGTTTACATGGGATTTTTTAACGTGTAAATACCTGTGTGTAATTAGTATGATACTATGTATGGATGAATACTATACATTGACAAAAGAATCATGTGGGAGAATGTTAAGTATGAGTATTCAAGACAGTGTGTGTGTTTAGGTCCACAGTCCAACTGTATTCCATGTGCCACACTGAGGCAGTTATCCTGTTCTCATTCTTGTTTCTCCTGTATAAGAGCTTTTTTGTATCTAATCCACTCAGTCCCTCTCTCTCTCCTTATCCCTGTTCAGTCCAGTCACTCTACTTCCTGCTCCCGCCTCTCCATCACTCCTTCCGTCACCGTGGTTACTGAAGCACCACGGTCCAGTCCACCCCGGCGTTCATGCCAGGCTTGCGAAGCGTCAACACCGACATGGAAGCGTCAAAGTCAAACTCCAGTTGGCTCTCCGGACCATCTGCAGAAGGTAAATGAAAATAGACACATTAACAGCCTACAAGCAAACCCGAGGTATCCGACCTATTAACGCCTGAAAGGGGGGGGGGTCGCAGAATGTGTGAGACAGCGCATTAGGTACTCACCAGCAGTTCTGAGGGTAACCTTGCTGGGTCTGATGGATCCCAGTATGAGGATGCGTTCGATCCAGGACTGTGTAGAATACTGAGCATTTGGAACTAGATTACTGTGTGGGGGAAAAGAAATAAATATGGCCTTACTAAAAGCACATTACTGTGGAGATCAATACTAGAGCCCGACCGATATATCATTCTGGCATGTCGGCCATTATTTGACTTTTTGACAACATCGGTATCAGCACTTATGCAGTCCCGAAATCTAACACCGTCAGGCTCTAATCAATACTTTTCTCTGCATGAGATAGGGGTTGAATTTCCAAAATGGTTTTGGCATCGATTATCCAGATATTGTTACAAAATGCATTAGCTGAGACATTGCCAAGCATATAAAGATATTGTTGATACTCATGACCCACCTGGAAGAGAGGACATTCTTGGCGAAAGACAGGCTCCTGTGGATGAACTCCTTTTTCTTATCAAAGTTAAAGGTGTGGCCATCGTCTATGTAGAGTTCACCCTCTGCAGTTCTCTTTTAGGAACAAAATGACAAAATACTCGTTAAAAATGCTTCCATCCAATGGAAGGTGAGTCAACAGAGGACTGAACTATGAGACTTAGAATAACTGTCACAGTATGAAACAATGTGTATGTGTGTTTTAGGATACCTGGGCACTGAGGGCCACGTATAAGGTGTAGGGATCATCTTCCATACATGAGGACGACCTGCGAACTCTAGCCTTCCTGGGAATAATGGAACCACCACGCTGGAATACTGGGATCTGGTAACAAGACAAAGTCATATTAGCAAGAGATAAAAACAAACATACATTCGTGACAACAAACAAACATCTATGACATCTTTGGAAATGTGGAGTGACTTGACAAAGAATGGACAGACTTTAATCACAGTAACAGGCAAAGCCGTTATTAGGGTGAATCCGTTTACTCCATACTTCCAGGAGAGGAAGGAGTTAAATCTTGGAGAAAGATGGACACTGTGTGTGTGTGTGTGTGTGTGTGTGTGTGTGTGTGTGTGTGTGTGTGTGTGTGTGTGTGTGTGTGTGTGTGTGTCTCTCTCTCTCGCTCTTACAGAACTCATGGTGACAGGGATGTAAAGGTTCTGGGCACCATTGTGCTTCTGGAAAGTGTGGACATCAAACCAGATCTGCGACAGGAGGACAGAGGTTAGAAAAAGACGGAGCCAATTAAAATTGGTATTGAAATGTGCCAACATGCATTCTTCAATTTAATTTATTTGACTGTAAATGGACAGGGACACAGGATAATATGGTGGGTTAAATTCAGAGTGTCCTGAGATAAAACATACTCATGGTTTTCCCTCCATTTAGCAACTGAGAGCAGCACTACTTTATTTGCATAAAGTTGAAAACTGCTCAACGTTCTTTTCTCACCAATTCGCAGACTCCTGTCCGCTTTGTCTCTTGTTATTGCTGCCAGTGTGAGTGCAGGGTTAAGAGCCTAAAAGCCCTCCTACCGGCCATGATGCTCCTTTCCAACTGGAGCAAAGTGGTTTGAACCGACAGACACTGCCATCCTACAGGCCTGTGCTGTCACTAGTGGGGCTACAACTTAAAAAAAAGAAAAGGCTGACATTTTGAACTGAGGGTGGGCGCACAAGTTAAAATCACGTGGTCACTCAAATGGTTAGGAGAATGAATCCACCCAGTCATTTTCATGGCTTTTGAGATATTGCGTGCCACGTTGAAATTGTGGCCTAAGGGTAGTGCAAGAGGAAAGGCCATGTGGTCCAAAATCAGTAGGTTATTGATGTGACAACATACAATGTGCACAAATAAAGATCCAGTCTGTAATCCCCCCCCCCCCTTCTGGAGTGCACAATTAAAGATCCAGTCTGTAATCCCCATCAAAAAATGAGGTGCACAGAAAATTCCATGGCAATCCAGCCAGAACATTTGGAGACATGGACCAAATGACTGACATTGTGGGTTCTCTCCCTTACCTCTCCTTGACCTGGTAGGTAGGCAGTGACTCCCCTGCTCCCCTCTTCAGTCACAGGGTGAACCAGCAGGTCTCTCCCTGGAGCAACACAGTGAGTAAGGTACAGTGCATTGATGCCATTATGGTTTGGTGACGGGTACAGTATAAATACAGCCCTCATCACATTACTTGGCTATATAGTCCTTCAGAAAAAAAACGCTGACAAAAATCCTTGATTATGTGGGCAAAAATCCTTGATTTTTTTAAACATAAGTATCAAATACTTTTAGGGGTCCTTGAGTGACAGACATCATAATGCTGTCTGCCTATTTAATTATTTTCAAGCATTTTACAAAAAAGCAAACGATTGTCAACTCAAAAACATTACCTTATGTCACTGCTAAGTGAACTACTAATGCTAAACAAGTGTTGTTCCTATCTGCTTCCATGGTATGACCTACTATTGGTCTGGTTTGCTGGATACTTTTTTCAACGTGGAAACGTCGCAAACAGTTTACAGGGAGTGCAATGGACATCGCATCAAGTAGGATTAACTTTAAATTGTCATTATTAAAGTTTCTTGAATTTTGACAGCGGTTAATTTAGCCTGCATTAAGTTTTATTGAACAAAGGAGGAGAGTGTATCTTCTTTTGTCTGCTGCACTGTCTGCCATGCACAGAGCCGGTGCAACACACACGTAGCACGTGGAAGGAACACGTTATTCCAACCAGTTCCTTTCCCCTCCATCAGGCAATCGGGGGCTATATTTATATTCATTTTTAATTGACTGCATGCAGCGGTGTTTCTTGTCTTTCTGACCATTCAAATGCACTTTACAACGTACTTCACATTCATCCATTATACACAACGTGTGACACATTGCGGCGGGTAGTGAGCTTGAAGATCTGCCATTTATGCCAAATATTCACCCCAGAATAGGGATGCTAAGGTTCACGTGGTTACTTGCTCAAACTCGGCTGAGGAAAAAGGTACCATGCTACATGCATGAGTTTGAGGTGACTCACCGAGCAAGAACTGGTCATCCATGGCAAATGTAGCGGTGTCCTGAGGATACTCCACCCACAGTGGTCTGCAATATACAGTACACAGACAGGTGAGATGACATATGACCAGTGGTGGAAAAAGTACTAAAACGTTTGAAAATAGCACATCTACAAGCTCACAACGCGTCGCGATGCGTTGTGAGCTTGTAGATCGGCTATTTTCAAATAGCCTAGGTATAAAATAGGGCTAAAGTGGGTTGTGTATGTTTTATAATGTAATATATTTATATCTGCAAAGTAACCAGTAACTAAAGATTTCAAATAATTGTAGTGGACTAGTAAAAGTACAGTATTTGCCTCTCAAATGTAGTGGAGTAGAAGTAAAAGTATAGACAATTGGAAATACTCCAGTAAAGTAAAAAGAACCTCAAAATTGTCCTTAAGTACAGTACTTGAGTAAATGTACTTGTGTTACTTTACACCACTGCATATGACACATACACACACATATACCTCATGACTGGATGTCCAGAGTGGTGTGCCTGGTAGAACAGCTGATACCAGTAGGGCAGCAAGGCGTAACGCTGACGGACTGCCTCACGGATCAGCGCAGTGTTCTCTGGACCAAAGAGCCAGGGCTCACGGCGGGGCGTGTCCAGGTGGGCATGGGCCCTGAAGAACGGTTGGTAGGCACCCGTCTGGTACCAGCGCACCAGAAGCTCACTGCTGGGAGTCTTGAAGAAGCCCCCCACGTCAGCTAAGGAAAAGACGGGAAGATGTTGCCCGAGTTGTTCAGTCACAACAAGTGAAACATGTCAGCAAGCATTCTGCTTGTCATGCAATTTGTCTATACTAATTTCCTTTGTCCAAATCAGGTAAAATTCATTTTACCTGACATTTCTTGGTCCATCATTCAACATCTGTAGCTATTATTCTAAACATGAGTAACCGTCTAGATCAGTGGTTCTCAAACTTTTTCATGTCAAGGACCCCCAAATTGACACTTATTAGCCCGCGGACCCCCATTTGAAAAGATATGCCAGGGACCCCCATAAGAGACGATATGTAAGGCTCTAGCAGTGATTCTCAACCATTCTAATTTCAAGGACCCCCTAGTTTGACATGCATTAGGCTACGGACCCCCATTTAATGGCATTTATACCTCTGGGACCCCAATTTATATTGTAAAATCAATGTTAATTTAACTCTGAGAGTCTACAAATGGAACCAAATGGACCCGTTAGGGTCCATTTGGTTCCATTTGTACTCTCTCAGAGTTACAGACCCGTAAGGGTCCATTTGGTTCCTACCCATCATTTAGCTGGGGACCCCCTGGAACCCCCTCAAGTACCCCTGGGGGTCCCCGGACCCCACTTTGAGAACCAATGGTCTAGATTGTAAAGGGCAGGGTTTCCCAGTGCTTTATGGCCAAGGCAGGGAAAAACAAATCCCTTCAACAATAGAACGGAGCAACACATTAACCCATGTCAGTTGGTTTCCGTTTTCCTTTCAAATTGAACAACAGTATATCAGCCTACATCGATATATCAGACTACGTACACAAGAAGTTACACAACATTTCTAATTAGCCAGCATGTTAATGACACCTTCTCCCTCATGATTTGGATTACATGGATATTTTGTTGTTCTGGCATGTCCCTAACTGTCAGCTGAACACAGTGAGGTTAACTACAGGTGGAGTAGTTGATACTTACCACCACAGAGAGAGATTCCCACCAAGCCCAGACTCAGACACATGGGGATGGAGATCTTCAGATGTTCCCATTCAGCAGCGTTGTCACCCGTCCACACAGCGCCTGGAGGAGAGGTGCACCAATGTTTCCATTAGCCCGTATTTACCAGTTACTGGCAAAGTGGCAAGTGATGGCCGCTTGAAAAGTTCATTTTTCGTTACTATCATTAGGCTATTAAATAAAGTAACACATTACAATACAAAGATTTATAACAATTAAAAATCATTTTTAAATGTTTTTATGAGCATAAATTTAATTTGTGTTTGGCTTCATGAATACAACTGCTCTCCTGCGACACACACTTCCAATGGCGAAACAAACATGCAAGAAATCCGGAAAGACCAATGGGTTTACCAAGTGTATGTTGAACATTAAACGGAGAGCAATACATTACAGGTAATGCACTGAGTGATCACATTCCATTAGTGCATTTAATGCAACAGGAAAAAGCAATTAAGGAGCACTGCAATAAAGCCAAAGAGTCATCTTCAGTTCAGATGGACTCATATCGCAGCTCAAAAGGTGCATACCAAATGTTAAATGACATCTTATGTCATCAATTCATTGCAATGACAGAGTTGCTCAAATCTATGCGGGTCTATACAGGCATATTGACATGGAAAGAGCCCTGGAGCAAACCCTACTGGAAGAACTTGATGACAAATTGCAAGAAAGTGACTTCCCTGGAATCATTACTGATGAAGCAATAAACATGAATGGAAAAGTTGAACGAGATGGAAAGCCCAAAACATGTTTCTTAAGCCTAATCTATACTATAACAATGTCGTAGTACGACGGTGTGGCACTTCAATAAGATCAGCGCAGTGTCTCTAAGAAAGTGGTGGAAGGCAAGCGCTACAGGAAGGAGGTCTAGCGATCGGTCAGGTGGTGCACATGCTCATATCTACCTTACACACATGTAATACAAGCTCATGATTGTGTATTACATATGACTATTTAACTTAATATTTAGCAGTGTTAGTCAGCAATTTCTTTTTTTAATCATTTCTATAGGTGATTTAAAAAAAATCTAATATACTGAATTTGAATCATTATAACCTTGCTCTCACCATGACAAAAGCCAGTAACGAGAAACACCCAAGATTAACCAATAGCACCCTGACAAAGCCTGCTAGCAGTACAGGAACACAAGCAGGTGGGTAGTATGGACAGTGGAGGCAGAAGGCAGCTTACCATAGCGCTGTGACCCAGCAAAGAAGCCCCTAGTAAGGACAAATGGCCGCTCTACTCCACCTGACCTCTGGATCAGGCCCTCTGCTGTGGCCATTTGCTGCAAGTTAGAAGAACAGTCAGGAGGAGCAGGGAACAGTCTACAAACAAGCCATGAATGTTCACATAAATGAATGCTAATGCAATAAAAGATGCATGAATTCATAATGATCTTCTATATTTTTCCTAACTGACTTTTGTCACTGACTTTTGTCTTGTGACGTCAATCATGTGTCGTGTGACTCCACATTTTGTTTCAACCCAATCAGAGCACCTTTGACTTCAATTATTAAATTAAAGTTAAATACAAAAGAAAGTATAAAACGTGTGATTGGTGTTGATTGGATGAGCGGTTTGCAAGATTAGCTTCTGACAGACAAACTCACCAACCCTCTTATAGACCTGCTAGGCTCCTGCAGAGCCATGGCGTAAAAAAACACCACTAAATTTAGCTTGCACTACCATTAATCATAAGTTGTTATGGATAAGTATATCAACTAAAAGAATATAGTTGTGACAGTCACAATATACTGTCACAGTCATGACACACACCACATAGAAGCCATAGAGGTTGTGCACATCTCGGTGCTCCCAGGAGCCGTGCAAAGCGTCCTTGTGCATGGTAACCTCTGGTCCATTGAACACTGATGGCTCATTCATGTCGTTCCATACGTACAAGTTTTCCATGGATCCCTGGGAAATAGAGATGGAAGAGGGTGTGAAAGGAAAACCCGACATGAAAAATATAGTGAATCCCTGGCTTACTCCTTTGCCCCAAATAGATGGTTCAACAATTAGGGAATGTCAACAGTTATTCGGTTAGCTGTTCATTATAACATATTCGAATATGCTTATTGGCTTATTAGTTAATTCGCATAATAATACACATTTCTGCACTGGAAAGCAAGAGCTAAAAAAAATGAAACGCACAAAGTGTAGCTTTGCAAAGGTTTACATGCAACTTTTTTTGTGAAATGGTCCCAAACCGAGGACGACGTAGAAAGTAGCTTGGTTTGGGACCATTTCACAAAGAAGGGTGATGAAAAAGTTGCATGTTAACCTTGGCAAAACAGCGCTCAAATACAACAGCAGCATGAACTACATGCCAATCATTTAAATACAAGCACATGTGTGTCCAAGCAATCCATGGATGGGAACGCAAAGAAGAACGCGATGCAACTGCTCCTTGGACATAACTGTAATTTCTGAGTAATGAAGTAATGAAGTGGAAAGATACTTCAGAGAGGTTTCCTCACTCCTGGAAAGTGGAAATTAATCCATATGAATGGTGGAATGTTAACAGCCTCTATGATCTCATTGTCCCTTTCCTCAGACTGGCTACCATAGCGTACAGTATGCCATCTGTGAGTAACAGGGATGTCCATTGCGTGCCATCTGCACAGAATATTCATTCTGTGCATTTCTTTTCCCAGATTGGGCATGCGGATCACTGTATTTCAGCCTTAGATTACATCGTTAACACATCCACCGCCAAGGTCTAATCTCATAATGCACTTACCACTGCCAAGCTTTTATTGTCCTTTTTTGTTTTTTTGATTCCGCCATAGCCCCCGCTAAATCCGTTTAAAATCCGCGTTCATTTGGTTCGACACAAACACGGGATCCGACATTACAAAACACCGAAGACCGCGAGGCGATCGGTGCCTCCATTTTGGAGAACGAGGGCAAAACGTTACAGTGGGGGATGCGGAGAGCAAAACAACAAGCTGAGATAACCGCTTCCAAAGTTGATCGCTAGACAGGAAACGGAGGCGGGACAAAAAACGGAAACAGTATTATTTCGTTTCCACACAAGGAAAACGAACGACTCGAGGAACGATAAACTCCGAAGTGACCGAATTCATTCACGTTCAGACAAAAGACCAAATCATTTGAACGAATCATTCATGAACCTCACAACACTATTAACAACGTTGCCCAAAGCACCCAAAACTTTGTTAATTTCTCGTTAACACTGGCCCTGGGAAACTACATAACACTATCCAAATCGATTGTTGGTTAGCCAACAAAAATGTTTTTGTTTTTTAATCGTTTTAAATTGACTATGAGACAACCACTTCCTAATGGTGTGAACAGCTGACAGAACGTTGACAGTTTTTACATGTCTCCTAGAACAATAGACTGCGGTCTATATTTGTTTTCCCACTCAGCCTTGCTACAGCCCAATAAATATTTTTTAAAGTAAAACAGGTAAGTGGACTGCCCATCCCCGTTTTACAGAACACATTGCACAGCAAGAATACTGCATTTCATCTCCTGATTTCTCACCTCGTATTGATCGTAAGCAAACATGCTGGCCCACCATGCTCTCATCTCTGGGTTGGTGAAGTCTGGGTAGCCTGCATTACCTGGAGAATTCAACAAAAAGAAACAAATTAGTTAAAGAGTACAGACAGTTCTGGGGTTAGAAAAATATGGCATGACAACCATGACTACCAGTACACTCCGATTCATTGTAACTGTAATCCATTTACTTGATTTATGTTACTTGAGTGCAGTGCAACATCATTATTATCTCTGACAGTAGATTGAATCAAACCTGGCCAGCACCAGCCCTCATAGTCTCCACCATCTTTATTCTTAATGTAGAAGCCTTTGGAGCGGATCTCATTGTGGATCTTGTAGTTGCTGTCTACTTTGATATGAGGATCTACAATAGCCACCATCTATGGACAGAGAGAAAGAATAAGAAGGACCATACCGGCGGTCTGACATGTTTAGCCCATTGAATACAACTCAAAGCATTATACCGTAGATTGTTTGATTTTCAAACCTTTCATTTGAAGACCAGCACATTTAACTAATTTCAGTACAGTATGAAAATCAACTGGCAGAGAGTTGAAAGTTGCTTGAGATAGATAATCCAAGACACTCATAATAGTTACTCATAAAAATATTATTGCGTTTAAAAGTGTAGGTTTATTTGAAAAGTCTAGCCGAATATCCCGATAGAAAACTAACATTGGCTCATTTGTTCAGGGAAGTGAAGAAATGTTCTCATACTCTAACTATGGAGTAAATGTAAACATGTTAAATCTAAAAACAAAGCCATTAACTAACAAATGGCCAAAGCTGTGAATACACAATATTAGTGGTGGTAAGGGCCTTCATGGGCAATGAGGATCCCGTTAAATTTTCACCCCTGGGTAGCTGCTGTTGTCACTTGGCACAGCGGTACAATGTTAATCGTCTTCCATTACCTTGCGTCTCTTGTCCATGATACCCTGCAGCATCTCCTTGGGTGTGGCAAACTTGTGAGGGTCCCAGGTAAAGTAGCGCTTGCCGTCTGTGTGCTCGATGTCCAGCCAGATGAAGTCGTAGGGGATATCATGCTCATCAAAGCCAGCATCCACTGACCGCACATCCTCCTGGTCATTGTAGTTCCAGCGGCACTGGTGGTAGGCCAATCCAGACAGGGGAGGGAAGGCCTGGGTTCCTGAGCAAAGAAAGGACAAGACTAAGTAAGTAGGAAAAGGACAATGACAGCCGGGTGGACAAGCGTATGAATAGACGCCATCTTTGAATGATGGTGACCGTTGAAAAATTATCAGTTTCAAGACACTTTACTTTCTGATCTCTTATTTGTCAATGTGCACGCTATATTATTTTCTTTAAGTATTTAAAAGAGCACAGGTCCAGCGGTTTGCGAGATGAGCTCGGACAAGCACACACACCCCGTCATAGACGGCTAGCCTCTTGCAGAGCCACACTATAAATAATATTGTTTATTCATGAGCCAGTCCTGCCAGCTTTTATTGACTTCAATGCATTCCATCGAACTTCCGGATCCAGTTTGCCTCCAAGTGCATCTATGGCACATGCTATGGTGTAGAAAATCTGTCCTTTCCTTATTTACAAAGCTTCACACAACTGGTCCAAGTCTAGACTGAGTACAATGCTCAAAAAGGACCATACTGGTGGTCTGGCACATAGATATATATAAACACTAGATGACTCACCCGCGCTGCTGCCCAATGGAGTACGACGCTGCCACATGGCGGCCATCTTGCGACGGTCATTCATAAAATTATGTCTATGGTGCATGTACTTTGAAATAACCATAGCGTGCTCAATTTTCATCCGATTTTCAAACGGTTTGGTGTTTTGTAAACACCAAAGATGTAGTTATGATACTGCATACTTAATTTTATAAAAAAAAAAAAACATGATTATAATTATGAGTATGCGGTATCATAACTACATCTTTGGTGTTTACAAAACACCAAACCGTTTGAAAATCGGATGAAAATTGAGCACGCTATGGTTATTTCAAAGTACATGCACCATAGACATAATGTTATGAATGACCGTCCCAAGATGGCCGCGGTTGAGCTGCGCTTGCGACGCCCCCTTGAGCCATCGAGCCTTTATATATATCTATGGTCTGGCATGCTTAGCTTATTGACTACGACTCACCATATACTTGGTGAGTTGGACAACGGCGACCTCTAAAAATAAATTAACAGCCAAATGGATGTATGAATGAATTACATTTTTCATTCATACATCCATTTGTATTTTTGATGTATGGACGAAGCTATGAGTAGACAATGACATTTAATGCTGAGTTAGTTGTAAAAATCAGTATTGACAGTGAAAAAGCAGTTATTGGTGCACACTTGTAAAATTGCCAGGTTCTGGTTCAATATCAGGGACCAGCTAAATATGGAATTTGCACCCGAGTAGATGCCATGGAGACTAGTGTCTGCTGCCGTTCCAGTGCCTTTGAGCAAAGCAGTGATGCCTCATGTGGCCTGA
The DNA here is from genome assembly GCF_963454915.1 of Gymnoscopelus microlampas. Taxonomy (NCBI): domain Eukaryota; kingdom Metazoa; phylum Chordata; class Actinopteri; order Myctophiformes; family Myctophidae; genus Gymnoscopelus; species Gymnoscopelus microlampas. The sequence goes on along the minus strand of NC_139955.1, from coordinate 23,695,059 downwards.
ACCCCTTCACTCAGACATCTCTGAAAACACTATATCATTTTCAGAACGGCGTGTGCATGTCAGTAAAAAAAAAAGAAACGCCGGTTAAATGGCCAATCAACTGATTTTCCTCTCACCTGTGAGGGAGGCGTACTGGGAAAAGACATCGTACGGCGTCGGTCCCAGCATGATGAAGACGTCAATGATGCCGCTCTCAGAGATCCAGCGCACATCTGTCTGCGGTGTCTCGCTGGAGCCCTGCACATAGTCCAGCATCTTCCCAAACACTGTCTGCAGAGACACAAGTGCAGAAGGGAGCCGAGTGTCAGGGGGCGAATGTTTGAGCGTTTATATTTGTGCTCTGTGTACATATACGTACTACAAAGTGAGAGGATTTGCGGTGAACAGATTCTATTTGTGTCAATGGGTGTATATATATATATTTTACTACTACGATGTATATTGCAAAACGTTGAGAGTTGCTTTTTAACTGTGGAGAGACTACTTATATTTACTCGACTGTTGATAGTTTGCACTTTGTCAACAGACCTTCAAGTATATGGATGAATACATGTGCAGACTGAGTGAGTGAGTGAGACTGAGATAGACACAGTACACACATCCATTCTTATATCTAATCCACCCGTAGACTCATTGTGTGTACATATCTGAATTCATAGTCACTGGTGCTAAATGTATATTAATTAATTAGCTGTACATTGATATCTACTGATATATATATATATATATCTAACTATATAAATGGCGAGCAACTTCCGTGCCCTCGGTGGCGACACCCCACAGCTCTGTTATCGACTAAACACAACACCGTCAGACCACATGTCGCCAACACTGTCGCCACGGCGGGCGGCCTGAATTTACGTTTCGCGTAGGGCACCTGCCATGCCTCACTACACCGTTCCCACCTCGCAACATAATTAATTCTACTCACCAAATGTCGGACACAACGGAAGTGGAAGCAGCTTCCTACCGCTTACCGTGCGTACCACCGAGGCCAACACAACACGACGGCCCGCCATTGAAAATCCCCAAAACAACAAGAGCACGTTGCTCTGCTCTGCTCCACACACCAGGCTAGGTTCATGACACCAAAGGATTAGCCAGTGATGTCATCATTACTGGTCAACACACCAGGCTAGGTTCATGACAGCAAAGGATTCGACAGTGATGTCATCATTATGCAACCCGGAAGTACACATCGCCGGCATTGGGATGCCAGGTTGGGATGCCACGCCAGAAACAAGCAAGAACCTGCATGATTTTTTTTTTTTTTTTTTTTTTTTTTTTTTTTTTTACCGTTTGGAGATTTTCATCCGACGACTTTGCCGCGCACCACCAGGGGGTCCGCGGACCCCCTGAAACATAAAAAATATTATTTCTTCCCAATTTTTTTCTCAATTTTTTTACTTTTACATTACAACTTCTTTTTTTTTTTTTTTTTTTTCCCAAATGTTCATCCCATATATACACGCGCCCCGTGCGCGGCTAGGGGTTTCGGGCGGCCGTAGGCCGCCCGGACCTCTAGTATATATATATATATGTTCTCTCTTTTAACAAAGATAAATCAGCGCAGTATTTTATTGTATCTTGACACATGAATCCCCCTCCAGGAATCAATAAAGCTTTATCTTAACTTAAGTGTCATGTGTCCGTTTAAAACTTTGTCCTGGCTGTTGACCTGCTGCTTACCTTTCCTGCAGTGTTAGAGCTGATGTCCACCCACGTCTCAGCAGCATTGAGCCAGAAGATACCCATGGTGCGCTGGGCATTGTGGGACAGCATGACTGGGACAGCACCATATAGAGCCATGGGGTTGTACAGCTCATACTGGAACACATCTAGGTTATACAGTCGGTATGGGTCTCCGGCACTGAAACAAACAAAACAAATAAACCAACAAATCTTAGAATTACAATACACCAAATACAGCAACTGCACTGATTTAGTCATCTCTACATACTGTAGCATGCAGTGGGAAGTACCAAAATGCATTTATGTATAATTGATCTATTCATCTACCTATACTCATTTATTCTAATCGATCTATTCATCTCACTATTCTTTGATAGTCTTTAACCCATTAAGACCTGGAACTGTGTCATTTTTAGATTTGAGCTAAAAAGCATTATTTTACACTTTGGGCTATTCAAAAATAGCAGATATACAAGCTCATAGCGCGGCACCGAGTGCCACGCTACGAGCTCGTAGATCTGCTATTTTTGAAAAATCGTGAAAATGTGTGCACATCTTTGACTATATCTTTTTTAAAGCGCACATTTTTAACTCAAATCTTTGCTTCTGGGGGTCCCTGGAACAAAATATTTTGATGGGGGTCCGCGGCCAAATACATAATTTTGGGGGTCCTTGACATGAAAAAGATTGAGCACCACTGATATAGAAACATACGTTTTTCAGAATACTGTTGAGATTTAGGAGACATGTAGAATCGGCTTCAGGTCTCAATGGGTTAACAGCCTACTCACAGGTTCCACACAACATGAGTAGAGACTTTCAACCTGGCGTCACTATTTTTAGCATGCAATTGTAGGTAAACATTTTTACAAACTCAGGCTTGTTGTATACAGGGCTTAAGTAGTTGAGTGAGGTATGCACACAAACGTAACAAGGACATTTCAACACTTGATAGTTGATAGATAAGTCTCAGACTCACTCTGTGGTTTTGAGTTTGAGGTTGTCTGCGTGCTCTGGAATGCCATAGACATGTTCAACTCCCGGTAAAGAAAAGTCTAAACTGACAGACGAGGGTCCTGTGGAGAGAGAAACAACAATCAGGCAATAGAAACAGAGCCGCTAAAAGCCTAGTTATACTTTTATGCAAATGTAACAACCTGTAAATAATGTTTTGCACACAAAGTAACAAAAACGTTTTTACAGTTTTAACATACCAGAAAAAAACGAAACAAAGTAACAAAAACAAAGTAACAGACCAGATTTAACATTTAAATGTAATGGTATAATTAAACACAGGTGCCAACAATTACACACCCACAATTGAAACAGTGCCACCACAGCGCTATCAATGCAATCCATATGAGAGGCATCATAAAATACCGTTATTTCACTGGTTGACTACAGAGGCTATAGCGTTTTTTATTGTTCTAATAAAGTGTCCCATTTGATTGATTTGTCCTTTTTAACGCGACATATCTGCCATCTCAATATAAAACCCACAATATACTATAATATACTCCATCGGAGTGTCAAAAGTGCTAGGAAATCTGAAGTCTAAGTGGCCGCATGGTATAATGTCACGGACGATGCCTTGAGGTTTTCAGTACCCGTCCCGGATACGTTAATGCTGATTAACGCAATGAGTTACATAATCAATTTAGTAGGGCTGTGAATCGTCTGCCATCTAACGATTCGATTCCGATGCTTGGGGTCAAGATTTTTCAGATTTTTTCAAAACAAACGATTCTCGATTCAAAAAAGTTTTTTCCCCGATTCAAAATAGATTTCTTTAAGATTCAAAACATAGGATTTTAGGATCTACCCCAGTCTGCTGGCATGAAAGCAGAGTACATTTACGTAGATTTTATAATGGTTTATAAAAGGTTTTATCAACTGATAATAATGTAAACACACAAAGGTAAATCCAAGATCCAAAAATAAAATAATAAAAAGATAAAAGAGAATTTGTCTTCCAAACGGCGTCTTGCAAGACTTATTTTGGATTAATAACCTGGAGAACTCACTAGTTGAACATTTCGGGATATGTCACTCCTGGTCATTTAAATGGGTTATTTCCCCAACTACATTTAGGCAACTGTAAAACCATCAACATCAACTTTGGAGACCTACCATTGGGTTTGCCGTCTGAGTGTGATTTAAATGTTTCCTCCCACATGCCATCTTCTGATTTCTCCTCTTCTGTGTTCACTGCCTGGTAGGGGGTGATGGAAGGGGGAACAATGATGTTTTAAGAGCAGGGGAGAAAGACACGCATGTTAAGGAATATTGTATTAAAAGGGTTAAGAGTAGAGACAGAGATACTATAGGTTTCAGTTTCAATGCACAGTTTCTTACCTCCTCGCCCTGGTTTTCTGGATCAGCCTCCTCTTTCTTCTCAGCCTCAGCCTCGGGCTCTGCTTGACTGTACATTGGAGGATCGAATGGAAACAGAGGTGGGGTGGGAGAGACAGACAGTGAGAGACGTGTCACAACGGCACATCTTTTTAAGTGTGTAGAAATCACATATAAAGGAAGCAGGGAACACAAACAGCCTGATGGATCTCGACTCTACATAGACTACCAACTAGTTAAGCAAAGTCCTATAGGATTTCACTCTAATGACAAAGGGGACCGAGCAAATCCCACCATTGTGGCTATTCCAAGCAAGGCATCGTGGGACTGCAACTCTAGAGTCTGTGAGATCAAACACTCACAAGGCTGCTTAAAAGAACCAACTCTACTATAGGGATTTAACATACAGCACAGTATAGAAGGGCCATGACCATCAGGAATACTGCATGTACTAGTCTTAATTCTTATTATAATTCTGTCAGGCACCAAATTTGGTCCCCCTCTGTATAGTTGCTTGCCAGTTAATCTTTGGCGGTTGAAGCCTGGCTTTGAGAAAACTTTTAGCAATATGGGAATTCTTTAAAGCTGTAAATAGCATCATAACCACAAAGAGATGTTGCCATTGGATTTGTGATACTTGGTTGTATAGCCTGAAAGTGAGACACAAATAAGCAGGTGGGACAAAGCCTACGGCATTACACTACTGCATCATTGCCCTGTGTATTACAAATTAATTAAAATAAAGCAAACGTAAGTTGCACTTCAGCCAGATTTTTTTCAGCCATCATAACTAGCTCTTGCAATTAAGTCGGCAAGAGCGACTTTCATAACTTAGGTAAGCCTGTTAGAATTGTTTGTGAAGCTCGATCAATCATGCAAATTAACCATCAGAGCAATTTGTTATAGGAAGGCTACTAGAATGACATTCTATGAAAAGTATGTGATTCAGTTACCATTGATGTGACAGAACAAGGACAAAACGGTGAAAATCACTTATGGGCCCACAGCGGGCCTTTATCCTTCAAGGTGATCATTCATTGTTCTTTCAAGATTATCATTCTCTTTTTTAAATATGGTGGGGGTCACCTTTCTAAAGATACAATAACTTTTAAATTGTGCCCCTAAAATATGAATATACCCCTTGAGATATTAACGAATCGATAGGCCATTTTTACCTGCTTTAACCCATTTAGACCTGAGGCCGATTTTAAAAACTCCTTCCTTTTTTTATAAAAAAGAAATTATATATATATATTAAATCGCAACATTTAAAGTGACACAGATGTTTTCCCAGTTTTAAAAGGTATAACAACGTATAGGCTTTCCCGGTCTTAATGGGTTAAATACAATTCTGGATCATAGACTGACCTCTTGCTCTGTCTTATACAGTATATACACAGGCACAATCAAGATTTTAGGTGCTGTACTCTGTACTATGGCATATCTGTGATATCTAGCAGCATTGCTGCAGTATTGTAGTTCTTTGTCACTTACTACTACCTACTGGTTGGTTCGTTAGGGAGATGTAGGCGAGTACGTGTCTCCTCCGTTACACGTCACGCCGCCAGTCCCCTTCTTTTCTCCAGACACTGAGGAGCCCCCCTGATTGTAGGATTAGCTAGTGCAGCAACAGAGATTGCCCTCCCCACCTGGCTTCCTACATTCAAACATGGCCAATTGTGTTGATTGGGACGCCCAGCAAAGCCAGATGCACCGTGGAGGATTTGAACCCCTAGTCTCCGCGGTGGTGGGCAGGAACTTTACCCTGCTCCACCTGAGCGCCCATTCCTAGATTTCATACAACTACGGGCAGCAATTTTTTTTTTTTTGGGGGGGGCTTTTTTTTTTTTTTTTTTATTAACTACGGGCAGCATTAGCACAAAAAACAGAACACACTTACAAAGCTTAAGGATCTTTACCTAGTGAATACCCTCTTGATATTATCCCACACGCTAGCCACTGTGCTAGTTACTTTATAGGAGAAACTAGGATGATAGGAGAAGAGGACAGAACAACGAGTCAGAGACAATACCAAAATAATAAAACACTTTTATGGGAACAAAAAGAGAAACATCCACTTTGTGAGGATGTGGATTTAAGAGAAAGGGCTGGTCAAGAGGTGTGTATGTGTTTGTGCGCGTATGGTCTCTCACGTGTCCTTGCGCATCCTCAGGTGCTCAAAGGCCAGCAGGCCACGGGAGTTAAGTGACATCAGCACTTCGCTGCCCTCCATGATGTCCAATCGGAAGGGCCGGGCACTGACGATGACCCTCTGGGACTCCGACCCTAGGGACAGAACCACTCCGTTCTCATCCTTAGATATGAGAGACAGGCTGAGAGAGCAATGGAGGAGAAAGAGAGAAGGTGACAGTGCGGGGGAAGTTCAGATTGGAAGTGAGATCATGGACAGTGATTGTCATGCACATGAAAAGACTTAAAATAAAATGTCTCATCAAACAATACAAACTCCAAGTCCACAAACAATACAGCCTAGTCGCAGAGTATCACGTTTTATCTATATTCCCAATTGTAGTCAAATCAGTGAAAATGTCTCATCAGAAATTATAGAATTACAGCATAGATAACAGAATAACAAGCATACGGACACACACTCGCACCATGTTCTACCATTGTGCACACTGACGTATCTGTCCCTCTGACAACAGCCGGCCACTATGTTATGAAATGTTATTTATTTCTGTGTGGACCCCAGGAAGAGTAGCTGCTGTTAAGGTAGTAGCTAATGGGGGTCCAAATAAACAAATAAACCTGTGAAACCCTTCCCTCCCCGAGCATCAACCAAGGCCCAGGGAAACTTACGGCTCCGTTGGCGGCTCATGGATGAGCACATCTGGGACCTCGTAGCGAGGCTTCAGGGGCTTCAGCTCATTAATCTTCACCCTTGTCATGTTGCCCTGGAGACGGTAGAGCTCCAGCAACAGACGCACCTGTCAGGTTGGTAGAGAGTAAGGTGCGGGATAGGGGTCAAGTTTAAAAACAAAAATAAATTCTCCACACCTCAAGTGTCTTGGTGACTGGCGCATAGGAGGAAAATCTAAAAGAGGTCAGGTCAATGTAAAAAAAGAACAGATTCCTGCACTGTAGGCTACTTTAACAGTGCAGTTTTGGTTACAAGGCCTTCAACGGTCAAGAATATAAAAATTAAAGTGGGGCAAGATATATAGGCTTTATTGCCAACCTGATTACCTTTTATCTGACAAAACCTTTTTTGAACAATGTTTCTAACAACATTTCAGTATGCATAATGTAAAGGCAATATGCAAAACAAATCACAATTTAGGTGAGTGATGTGTTGTTGTTTACTACCTTGTTGTTATCATTGATGAGCTGCAAGGTAAGTCTAGTGTTGGTCAGCTCCATGGTCTCCAACAGGGCTCTGTATGGAGAATGGCCGGGCATCAACGCGCGTTGACGTCTAAGTGGATACACACAAGCTTGTATTAGTGATGACACCATTGTTGAACAACACTTTTATTTTGTCATAGGGAAAGGTCACTTGCGACTTAACCCATTGAAACCAGGAAAGCATCCGTGTCATTTTAGACAAAAATAGCAGACATAAAAGCTCACAGCGTGTCACTTCGTGCCGCGCTGCGAGCTTGTACATCTGCTATTTTTGTAAAAATCTTGAGTTTGAGAACTATTGATTTAGAAGGCATTTGTAGAATCGGCCTCAGGTCTTAATAAGCTAAGTATTGTGGTCATTTATTTGTCACCAGAGGAACTCACTTGCAGAAGGCACTCTGGTCGCAGGTCTTGAAATTCCCCCTGTCCACGGCCCATGCCCCACTGAGGCACACAGACAGCAGAAGCAGGACAGGCGCCATCCTACAAAGAAGTAAAGCAGCAAAGTCACATATAGCAGAGGTTCTCAAAGTGGGTCCTGTGGGGGGGAGGGGGGTCCCCAGCAAAAGTAGTTAATATAGTGTCACAATCATTTTAACCACTTGTCTTTAACCTTTTATACTTTGGCTACTGAAAATAGCAGATCTACCAGCTCATAGCGCTATGATATGAGCTATTAGATCTGCTATTTTTCAAAAATCTGAAGTTTTTTAATACTTTTTTTTTTAAACAAATCTGTGCTTCTGGGGTTCCCTGGCACAAACTCTTTTCAGATGGGGGTCCGCGCCGCGGCCAAATACATATCAATTTGGGGGTCCTTGACATGACAGCGTTTGACAACCACTGACAAAAAGAATGATGCCACGTCCATGTCCGATAGATAGCCAGTTAAATAATAAGACCAGTGAAACACATGACCAACTAGCAGCCATGTGGACTTTGTTCTGTCTGGCAGAGTACAATAGTACATGTGTACTCTACTCAAATGAAAAGGTAGTGTCACAAAATGTCAGAGCAGAAGCAAAGCCACAGTATTTTCCGTTTCCACATCCTGCGTAAACATCCACACAATGTACAATTAAAACGTATTACACATCCATCTTCTATACTGGATAGACTAACTTATCGTCGAGACTGAGACTCTCATAAATGCAATGTTAATGTACTTGGATTGAAGCCAAGTAAATTAATTAACGTTAGCTAGGTATACGCTAACGTTAGGTTATTATCAACCACAGCAACACACACCAACTATACCGGCCTAGTCAACACTACACCGCCAAACACCGCCATAACTATAACAGTTTTCATTCATTAGTTAAGTGGATGTTATTATCTGCCTGTCCAAGTGGACCCCTGGGACATTAATTTAATAGCTCACAATTAAAGAAAGTTAGCATGCTAACCTGGCTAATGCTGTATAGCGGGCTCACTCAGTGCACACTGCTGGCTCAGTGAGTGTGCAGTGTTGCCAGGTTTTGTGAGAGAAATAAGCAACCATGTCCAGGAAAACAAGCCCAAAAGAAGCGACTACAGGCCACATGAGCACTTGCTTTAAATGCGTTGTGAGCTTGTAAATCTGCTATTTTCAAAAACTCTTGCAATAGAATGTGGAATATTGGGAATATATTTTTGAAACATTCTAACAACACAAATGCTCCCTAGACACTAAACATTTATGGAAATATGTGAGAACCACTTGTTTAAATAATTGTTAGAAAAAATGGAAGCAAGCCTAAATAAGCAACTACACTTAAGAAAAAAAACGAACTTTACACTAAGACAAGCCCAAAGTCCCTTATAATAAGCCGACATGGCAACACTGCTCAGTGTGGCTGGCTTGTCAAGCCGCTAATTCAATCCCGGTTTGACGAGATTCGTCATTCTAACAGCTATTATTCACATCCATACCGGTTACCGTTTTCTTCTGATTTGTAACGTATCTCGCCTCAAATGTAATATGTGGCCCGGCGTACACTGTCAATATATCAAACAAATGTGGTACATATAAAGATTTAAAAGTGGGAATCGCTTTGTTTTACCTCTCTGCGAAGGCGGCCATCTTGATAGAGCTCAAGTTCGGCGCAGTGTTGCCATATTGTGCGAGAGAAATAAGCAACCAGGTCTATGAAAACAAGTCCTAAAAGAAGCCACATGAGCACTCTAACCCTATATACATAGGCTATTTGAAAATAGCTCGTCACGATCTGCTATTTTCAAAGAAAAATCTTGGAGAAAAAATCTAGGAATATTTTCCAAAAAATCTTGTATGGGTGTCTCTGGCACAAAATATTTTCAGAAGGTTGGGTCTACAAATAAAATATATATATTAATTTGGGGGTGCTTGACATGAAAATGTTTGGGAACCACTGGTTTTTAAACAACACTAGGAAATAAACCCAAATAAGCAAATACACTTTAGAAACAAGCCCCAAAAAACGCAACCACCATATTTACAAGCAACTTTACAGAAAAATAAGGCCAAAGTCGCTTATAATACGTGGACATGGCAACCCTGGTTCGGCTCCGCCTCATTTCACTTACTGCTCGTCGTACGACAGAGCCGCGCGCCTAAAATAGTTGATCTACAAGCACACCGCGCGTAGCACCGCGATGCCTTGCGGACTTGTAAATCTACTTCTGACGCGCACGACGAAGCAAAGATGGTTGAGGAGACGAGATTTCCCCCCATACAATTTAATCTAAATGTTGATTTCACATTTCACCAATGGACTTAATGTGGATGTTTTTATTTTATAATATTTGCATAAATTATTTGCGTGTATGACTGACGCATATAATGTAATATAGACATTATCTGGTTTGTGTAATAATCGGGGAAAAGAAAGGCTCATCTTGTTGCTGTACATCTTTATCCTCTCAGGCTCGGACACGTCAGCTTGTAGCTGGAGGCTGTCAGCTCAGATTCAATCAAGTACACTGCACTGGATTTATGTCATTTGCATGTGCTTCATTGCAGTGAGGGAAAAAGTACTAACATTTTTAATAGTACTTGCAATACTGCAACGTAGAAATACTCTGTTACAAGAAAAAGTCTGGAATTAAAAAGTACTATTGGTATCAAAATGTATTTAAAGTACCAAAAGTATGCAGAATGTCCCGTTTCCAGTTTTTACCTAGTAACTAAAGTTTTCAAATAATTGTAGTGGAGTAAAAGTACAATATTTGCCTCCGAGATGTAGTGGAGTTTCTGTAAAAGTACAGCAAATTGGCAATACAAATAATATTTGTATTTCCAATAATAATAAATAATAATAAAAAAAGACCTCAAAATTGTACAGTACTTGAGTAAATCTACCACAGTGCAGTAGGATGGAGAATACATGTATGTGAATAGTTGATAGGAACCATAGCAATTCTGGAAACAAAATATGAAGTAATATAAAGTGATTGATCTACACATTTGTGTGTATTCGCCTAAATGCTGACATGACACAGTATTGAACAAAACATTTTATTTTTTTGACAAGGCATGTTTTGAATGATACCTGGGACAATAGCAAGAACTTTGTGTAAATCTAATAATAGTAGTGATCATCAGTAACCAAATTTGAGCTCCATTTCTTGACCTAGATATTACGCGTGGTACTTATGCAGAGTTCACAATAGCAGTGACAAAACAACAGGCTACAAGCCATTTTCAATGGAAGCCAGGGACATGAAGCTACAAACGTACACCTGACACATGGTGCTGGCGTGACAGGGTTGACACACTACAAAAAAAGCTCCAATGACGCATTAAAGCGTCAATGTTTTTGTTTCACCATTTCTCACGCTCTGTTGCATGAATGGAAGAAAAACATTCTTGTCATTAACCCGTTCCCTGTGTCGTTTAAACCCATCCTTTTCATTTATGCAGTGTGGCTTGAGCAACACTTCACTGTCTTAGCGACATTGTAGCTGACCACATGTGTCATTTTGTAACTTTTGTTGCTGCTAGTGTATACACAGCATTACAGTAGGTCTCATTCATTTGTCCTCTGTAAAACATTCAGTTGAAAAGAATCTAGAAGTCTAAAAATATGGTACAAAATGTAATGTACACTCTGTCTCACACAGACAGACTGACAGACAGACACACAGACAGCTATACTTGTGTGGAACTTTAGTAGAGTGACATCAACTTTGCAATCCACAAGAGGTACTCCCCTCTCCCGGACCATATTCACATGGTAGCAATTTTGCGCAAACTTCATACTCGTTTCCCACCTACCCAGTTATGAAGTAAGAACAAAATGGCCACCATGTCAATATGACCTGGTGCAATATGACCTGGTGTTTAGGGTAAAGTTCAGCAAATATTTTTTTCCTATCCTCTTCAGTTTTCTTCCAGCTATTTCTCTATCTCTCAGAGTTGGAACCGCCAGCAGAGGTGTCCCAGTCGATCAATGTTTTTATGCAGGACACTATGAATGGGAGACACATATCTTGCCACATCCCCATCCCGTGAAAAATCCCTGCAGAACAGACCCTTCTCCGAGCTGAAGACAAACTTCTGGGGCATGGGTCCATTGCCCCTGACATACTCCCACACAGCCAGCAGGAGGAGCCTGACCTCAAAGGGTGTGAGGTAGGGAAAGGCCTCGTGTACATTCCCCAGCACAGGAGGCAGGAGCTGACCCTCTCCCATGCAGGACACAAGGAGGCAGGAGGCCTGGAGGTGCCATGGGGAGTCTGTGGCCGAAGCTTCCCGGGAGGCCTCCCAGTGGGCCAATAGCGTGGCCAAGAGTCCCCGGAGTACTGCCGAGCAGTAGCAGAGAGCCGGGCGCCCAGCAGCTACCACATGGAGCAGGGGGAAGATGACAGGGTGGGCTTCAAAGCAGCGACGGATGTGGATATCTCGTTCCACCGTGGTGCGGGCATGCTCTTCCGGTGGCCATGACAATTCACCATTGGCCACATCTGGACAGATGTTTTCCACCAAGGTTACTGCGATGACCTTGGCTGCCTCTGCGTTGATTGGCAACGGCTCGTCTGGGTCAGATGGGGTATGTCGAGAACCATTGATGCTGCCGTTAAGACCGGAAGAACTGCAGCACTGGACTGTCACTGCCAGCAGGGTCTGAACATTCTGGTGACAGATAAAAAGAATTGTTCTGGTATTAGAGAGGCAATGTTCTGCAGTAAATACAATAAATAGAAACAAATGATAGTAACATTGGTTATTGTGTATCCAAGCATACGATGAAAATGAGACAGGGAGATTACAACTTTCATCCAATTCAACTAAAACCACACAACAACATGACTCACCTGGATAACCAGAGCTGGGTCAGGGGTTAGTTTAGCACAGCGGACCTTCAGACCCTTGCCAATCACTCCAGCATGGAAGACAGACCACACACTTCCAGAAAAGTTGACCGTAGTGCCAAACCGACAGTTGATGTCCAGCAGGGAGGCTCCCAGGTCAGGGGACATGGATGGAGAAACTGGGGGATCACCAGCCATGTCGGCAATCTGCCCCCCAAATAGGTCAGCGTTGCCTTTGTGCAGGGCTCCCTCCACCAGCTGCTGAAGCACTGACTTGAGAGTGAGAGGAGAATAGGCTGCCAGCCGGGACAGGAGCAGGACTGAACAGCTCACCGCCTCTCCCGCCTGCCCTCCATCTCTCCCCACTTCCCCTCTCCTTCGCAGTGCCAGGAAGAAGTAAGTGACGGCGGCACGGGAGAGCAAAAGAAGGCGTGCTGGCGAAGCGGTGCGAGGGAGGGGGCTGGAGGACAAGAGGCGAATTGTGGCATGGGATACAGCCGGGTCGCCATGGAGGAGGAGCAAGCAGAAGTCGTGGAGATGCCCAGAGACTGCCGAACCCAACTGGATGGCCATGGAAGACTGGGCGCCTGCTGCTCCTCGCCTCTCCTCATCCTGACTCTGAATGGCTGTGGCCAAGTTGAGCAACAGCTGTCGGAGCTGTCGTGGACCCAAGGTGTGAGTGTGAATCTGAGCCACACACCGGGTCACAGCAGCAGGGATGAGGCCTGGCAGGCAGGCGGAGAGTGGCGTGTGCAGCTGCCAGGCCAAGGCCAGTTCCTCTGGGTTACGGGCTTGGGTGAGCAGTTGACAGAGGGCCTCAGTGGCCACACTAGGACCTCCGTACACAGACAGCAGGCACAGAAGCTGGTGCAGCCATAGGTGGCGCTTCCTCTCCAGTCGCAGCGTCTCAGTGCAGAGCTCACCCACATGGGTCTGTAGCTCCTCCAGAAAGGGGATGACCCTCCCGGCTTGGGAGGAAGCAGAATGATGGTGGCTACCTTCCCCTCCATCAGAGCGGTTATAGACCAGCTTATGGAGGTGCAGAAGCAGCATCTGCAGCAGGCGGTCGCAGGCCTCACGGACACCTTCATGTGGGGAGGGAGTGGGGCCGGACATTATGACCGATGCAGGCGTGGCAGTGTCCGCCAGGAAACGGAGGACCCGAGCTCCTCCCGATGGACTCTGGCTGATCAGGTGGACGGCCAACCCAAGCATGTTATCCAGCTCCTCCCGGGGGAGACCCTGAAGCAAAGCCTGCAGTTGTAGCAGGACAGGTGGTCTGAGGAGCTCAACCAACTCTGCGGACACAGCGCCCAACAGATTGGGGGACAACGCAGCCAGCTGGAGTAGAAAGGGCACTGCTGCTCGGCGAAGCTGAGGGGAACTCTCCCACGAAGAGGAGGATGAAGAAGGAGACAGAGGGCTAGAAGGGTTTAGGCTCTCCTGGAACATCCTGAGCAGCTCCTTCTGGATACTGTCTGAATGATGAGCTGCGAGGTGACCCAGGATTCCTACCACCGAGCCGATCTTTGGCACCCTGCTGCCTTTATCTCCTCGTCCTTGGTCTCCTTGATCCTTGGAGCCATGAGAACAGAAATCCTTGAGGCCACAGGCCAGCACTCTGCTGATGATGGTGCCCGGGAAAGCTGAGCCAATGTGAGCTACCACCCAGTCGAAGTGAGGAGAGTGCTGCACAGAGGTGTCCAGCAGGGCATCCACGCAGGCATCGGGACACCACGCCAACATGGCAGCTAAGCACTGGGAGTAAGCCTCCATCAGAGAGCGGGTGGCAGCACAGGACATCCAGAGCTGGAGCAGCTCATTTAGGCTGGAGGAGTGGGGGGCAGCCCTGCGGCCAGCATGCTTGCTGCTCAGCTGTCCCAGTAGATCAACAGCCCAGGCAGACACCAGTGGGGCCCAGGCCCGGGGGTTGAGACGGATGAACTCTGACAAGACGCCATGGATCTCCTAGAGAGAGAAAGAATTTTAACTCACATCCGGTGAATATAAATGTCAGCTGAATATAATTTACATTCAGTACCATTCCCAAAAGTTCATTTATTTTGTATCTATTTTCAACATTGTATAATAATAGTGAAGACATCTACAAACCAAAAGGTGTTAAACCCATCAGAATATATTTTAGAATCTTTCACAGTTTGCATTGGTCATCTTTAAAAGAAAACACTGCAGATTTTCTGCCGAAATCCCATTGTTCTGATGTGAGGAAATCAAATCCATAATGTAGCGTGGGAAAAAATACCATGTCTTCTCCACAAAATGTTGACATCTTGAAAGAATGGCGTCAAACATGTTGTTTCAGGTCATTGGGCTTATGGAATGCCCAATTAAACAAACCCATCTAACTATCCATCAGGCTCACATTGGAAAAATGTAATCACAGATCGCCATTACCATTTGAGCAGTAGCAAAGGCATTAAACAAATGATAAAAACAAACATTTCCACAAAAAATATTATTACTGTCGGCCTCTGGCTGGAGGCCTACAAGATATAGACGGTTGGATATGAAATATATATTTTCTCATTTTATTTTTTCATTGCTTTCAATAATGGAACTGTCTAACTTTACCTGAAAGGAACAACATATTCTGTTAAAAAGTTAAACTGTTTGGTTTGTCTGTCCGTTTGTTTGTCCGTCTTGTCTGTCTTTTCTTTTTCTTTATTGTCAAGTGATTGTTATTATTATTTATTCATTTTTTGTCTTGTCATTTGTCTTGTTATGACCTTGGTGGGAGGGTGGGGGATTGGGGGAATAAGATGTCATACATAATGTCATATACTTGTATTTTTGTCTACAACATATGGAAAAATAAAAACAAAGTGTTTAAAAAAAGATATATATATTATTACTCATTTACCATAACCATGCAGTCTTACTTGAATGTGTAGCTGTGTCCAAAGTTATCGTTTGTCTGGTATTGTATGTATTATAGTGACTTTCTGTGACAAAGTGACTTCCTGGAGCCAGGTATAAAAATTGGGATTCCTCCATACCTGTATGATGTCCTCCAGGTTGGAACTGACTCCAGGCCTTCCATCTCCAGGTTGTGTAGGAACGAGGAGACGTGCTCATCGTAGACTCCCCTCAGACGCTCCAGCACTGCCCCCCGGCATGGCGGAACAGAGCGCAGCAAGCGTACAGCACAGCGGGCATGCTCCCTAACGCTCAGCTTACGGCCCTGAGCCGTGTCCACACCAGTGATGAATGATTTGATTTCCTGGGACAGTTCCTGGGCACTAAAGTGAAAGAAAGGGTGAGTGAATTTGGCAACATGGAGTGGTTAGGAGGGGAGCATGTCTATGTTCCCTCATGCTTTTAGGTGTCATATCCTGTGCTTGGGCAAGAACCTCAGCGTCCACATTCTGATGCTGAGGATACCCTGAGCCTTTTGCATACCATGTTTATGACGGTTCCATGTGGAAACTCAACATGACTACTTTCAAAAGTTATTATCCCAACTCGAACAGTGCTGAGGTGCTCATTGCAGGCACTCGCTTGGTAGGCATCTCGCTTAGGCGAGCCTCAAAGGCTCAAGGCCACTTCTGCCTGCACACCGGTCTTGTTTTTTTCAACATGGGCCCCATTCCTTCGTGAATATAGGGCTGATGAATGGGGCTGTCTCTAATGCTGGTGTAACGGCCGAACAATGCAGCGCCCCGGGCCGGGCTCGAACTCGAAGTCCAGACCTCACCAGTCCGGCCAACAAACCCCTGGGCCAGGGCGGAGTGAGTTACGGCCAGATATGGGGACGCTACACTGAGGGAAAAAATAGGGCTGAGGAATATACGGTCTAATTTGGGATGGAAAAGGGTTACTGAGGGAAAATAATACGGCCTACTTTAGAAAGGGGGGCGGGTCATAACTGCTGAGGGAACATAGGGCTGAGAATATACTAACTTGGATGGAAAATAATGCATAAGTGCTTAGGGATTGGGCCGAGGGAACATATGACTGACCCCGTTAGTGGACATAATGACCATAAATAGATACATGGAGTAGTATAATAACTCCATGTATCCTGTAAGATAATAAGATCACTTTCCATTTAACTTATGTATCATATAATGCAGGGGTCTTCAACAGGGGGTCCGGGACCCCTAGGGGGTCCTCAGAGTTACTACAGGGGGTCCGCCAAATCTTTGTGTGCATCCCTTTTCTGAGGAGAACTTTAGCCAAAAACCGCAGATACAAGCTCACAACGCCTGAGCTTGTAGATCGGCTATTTTTGGCAAGAGTTATAGGTGTAGAGGGGAAAAAAACAGAAAAAGTTTATCTGAAACACAATTTTATACAATATAGAGGGGGTCCCTGCTTCATCTCTCTCTCTGCTAGGGGGTCCTTGGCCTGAAAAGGTTGAAGACTCCTGATATAATGTATACTACTATGCATCACACATCATCAAAATGTGTAGCAGTCATCTGAAGTACAGGCGAAAGAAAACGGCGACATGATCACTCCTATATCAATACATTGGAACTCCAATGTATCAATATTATCTTAGATAATATTGATAGGCTATGACATGTACAGCAGTATACACACTGCACACATAGTGTTACAGCTAATTAACTACGAGGGGTTTAAACAGATCAGATGCTTATATTGTTTAAATGGCAATAATAATATCAATAATAATAATGTAATAAATGTAGTATGGACTTAAAGGTAAGTGCTAGTTCTCACCTCAAGGCATTTTGCGGCGTGTGAGTGTGTGAGGTCTGCATCGCTTTTAGGGGATTTCCATCCACAACGACAGACATCGCTTGCTCTTTCAACATTAATGCGTCACATTCAAACTAAAACCTTGGTCACTGGGTTTTAAATGTTCAATAGAGGGAATGTGCTGGCTTACTGTGGTATTTTAGTTTAATTCTCTCAACAACATATGAAATGGGCGCTCCATAGACGGAAGTAGGCTCTTCTTCGACGACGTACCGAGAAGAATAAAGGACGCCGGGAACGGACGATTCGGTTCACTGGCGCCACCTGCTGGCCGTGAATCGAACTGGTGGCAGAGGTGCTACACAGACTGCAAGAATACAGTGGTAGAAAAAGTACTCAAATGTTTTACTTAAGTACAAGTAAGTATCAATACGGCAACGTAGAACTACTCTGTTGCAAGTAAAAGTCCGGAATTCTAAATTTACTTGAGTAAAAGTACAAAAGTATTGGTAACAAAATGTACTTAAAGTACCAAAAGTAGAAAGTACTCATTATGCAGAATGTCCCATTTCACAAGTTTTCTACAATTAAGCTCACAATGCGTCACATCGCGATGCATTGTGAGCTTGTAGATCGACTGAAGTGGTTAATGTATATGTTTTGTAATAATAATTAAAAAAATCTACAGTAACTACAGCTTTCAAATAATTGTAGTGGAGTAAAAGTACAATATTTGCCTCCGAGATGTAATGTAGTATAAGTACAAGTACTGAAAATTGGAAATACTCCAGTAAAGTAAAAAATGCCTCAACATTGTACTGAAGTACAGTCGTACAGCACTTGAGTAAATGTACTTAGTTACTTTCCACCACTGGGTTGGTGCCGGCGTAGCCATGGTTCACATGTCATGTCATGGTATGACAGTCATGTTTCAGTGCTAGTGCCAAGTGAGGCTGGGACCGAGGCTAGGCTAGTGCCGGCGGTGACGTTGGTGACGTGCCGGGGGAACGACCGCCGCTCCACACGGCTTGTTTGTTTGTTTTCTAAACTCACGTCACCACTATTTATTTACTGCTCAGTGCTCTGATCCGGTGTAGAGACCGCCTACTGTATCCACCAATTGTTCACACTCATGCATGCGCGCGTACAGGCCGTTTCCGCATCCGCTCTAAACCAGATCTTTAACCTGCAAAGCATCATTTGCCACCTGATTCGGATGCTATCAATGCATAGAATGGGAGATTATCACGTTCTATCAGACCATTGAATGGGCGAAGTAGGCGACCTACCGTCTACCCCGCGATTTATCAGACCATTCAGTGGGCGTAATCAGGAGCTACTGACCTACCCAGTGGTGAGCTGTGGATTTTTGAACTAAGGGTACTGTATTTTATGACGTCACGCGCGCGCACGTGCGCGCACATAGCCACTCAGCTCAGTGCTAGTTGAAATACTGTATTCAACATGTGATTATTAATGTAATCATATGTATTATTATTTTGTTGTATTATTGCATTGTTAATTTGTTGTTTTTATTTTTGTTTCAAATTAATTATTTTATTTTCCTTTTAATTTTATATAAAATCCCTTTACATAGACTCACCCACACATAAGTAGGCCTACTTAAAATAATCAGACAACTTGTCTTTGTCTTGTCTCAGAGAACTGGGTCCTCTGCTAAGCGATCCACTTCACACCTTGTAGTGCAGAGATGTTGTCTGTCATTGTGAGAGGAAACACATTCAATTCAAGTCCGTGTCTTTTCTCGAGTAGCCTAATGTTATGCAAAGCAGCCAGGTAGACGCTATTGAGAACGGCTCGCCACTGACGGCGCGAACCTTGAGAGGCTATTGTTTTTAAACTTTAAGGCGTTAAAGACCGCCGCTGACGGTGCGTGCACGCGCGCCCCCAGCTCCCACAGTGTCAGAACTAAGGGTACGCCGTACCCCCCCGTACCCCCTACAGCTCAACCCTGGACCTACCGACGGAGATGACTTAAATACTTTAGTTTCGGTTTTGGTTGTTTCGGTTTCGGACCATGACGGAGGCGCGCAGTCTCAGGCGAGGTGGAGCCCCGCGACGGGCCACCGAAGGAGCTAAGGCGACTGAGTTGCCGTCCGGAGCGGTGCGACCCTCGCCTGTGCCTACTCAGCGCCGTTCGAGTTATGTACCGATATGGACAGAATCGTAAATATTGTTGTGGGGACTGCTCCGCCTCCGTCGGTAGGTCAGTAGCTCCTGATTACGCCCAATGAATGGTCTGACAAATCGCGGGGTAGACGGTAGCTCGCCTACTTCGCCCATTCAATGGTCTGATAAAACGTGATAATCTCCCATTCAATGATCCTTGATATATGCTGGCTGGCTGATGGAGCCATTGTAGCAGAGCTGAGCCGTAGGACAAGGTCGCACTGTGAAATAACGGTAAGTATATGAACATTATAAACGTTTCCATCCGTAATCAATGATAATGTCGCGATGCGACTACTATGTTAGCGTTATGCAGTTCTTGAAACTGAAGTTGGATAAGAGGATAAATAGCCTGGCATGGTCAGACTAATATCACTGCGTAGTTTTTTCTTCGCACTAGCAGATTCTTCTTGTTTTCCAGTCTATATATATTCTTCAAGGGTTTTCAGGCCAAGGACCCCCTAGCTGAGAGAGATGAAGCAGGGACCCCCCCACTACATACTGTATACAATTGTGTTGCAGATTAAACTTGTTCACAGATGTCATAGATAGCTTCAGAGACTTTTTTGACAGCGCTATCAGTGTTGTGGAAATCAATGGATTTTGTTTTGTTTGCTGACATCACCTGCAACCACTTAAAGCCTAATTAGTCAATACTTGACCGTTGCTTCTGTACTTGGTCTGCTATTTTTTCCCTCCACACACCAAACCTCATTGCCGAAAATAGTTGATCTATAAGCTCACTGCAAGGTGTTGTGTGCTTGTAGATCTGCTGTTTTTGGCTATTGGGACAAGGATTTGGAGACCCCCCTGTAATCTGAGGACCCCCTGTTGAAGATCCATGCTATAGATGATAACGTGTTGGCTCCCATAATTTTCAAAAGCTTTCGAACTCGAAGATTGTGGAAGAGACTAGGACAACCAGCCATATCTGTTTGCAGCCAATGAATCCTCCACTGAAAAAGAAAGCTTGCTTCAATCTGTCCTATCTATCATGTTTGTCTCAACGTTTCGACTGTTAGCTGAATAAAAATAATACATATGTTACTGAATAAGTAACATATGTACAAATATCGCCTCTATCTATGTTTTATGATCGGTGTATATTATCACAGGTGCTGAGACTCATGCAAAGTGAAAACTGATGAAGGATTACAATATAGCCTGGACACCGATCAGAGCTGAAGATCATAAATAATCTAAAAAAAGTCATACGAGTCTGAAGGAAGAAAAGAAAGCCATGGCCCCAACACTGGTTGGTACATTTTGTAATCTTAATCTACAGTACCAATTTACAGTGGTGTTAAATCATGTTAGTTCTTGAACCTTTTGTGGCTTTATTTTGTTGAGGTATTGAGTTTTTTTTTTTATTCATCTCCTCCAATTCAGTCACTATTTTTGTAACTTAGAATATTTACTGCATATTTTATTTACTGCATATTTGACTTTTAACCCAGAGTCCATTTGAGCCAAATCTGCTGTTTTGTTGCCAAACACGCAATTCTGTTTCTCAATCCAACTTGTCTTCCAAATCTTCCACAGTATGATGAGAAGGAGCCAGAGCTTGGAGACCTGATTGAAATTGACCGTGGAAATTATCAACACTGGGCATTGTACATTGGCGATGGGTATATTGTCCACTTGGCACCCCCTTGTGAGTCTTATACTATACTGATGAAGCTCCAGAAAATATTAATTTAAGATCCAGCACTTGATGTTTTGCATTTATTGTGCAAGAAAATGACTTTGCAACGTCCATGAACATATTAAATTGAATGGCACTCAACAGCATACCATTAAACGTCTTTTTTATAAAACATGCTACAAAATTCACTAAAATGTTGTATTACTTTGTCATACATCCTCACTCTTCTTTTTTTTTTTTTGCTTTACTTTTTTTAGCGGCGCTAGCCGCTCTATACCTTTAGGTATAGAGCGGATATTAGCCCTCTATGCCTGGCTTTTGCGTCAACGTTCTGATTGGTCAGGTGCGTCAACGTTCTGATTGGTCAGGTGCGTCAACGTTCTGATTGGTCAGGTGCGCCAACGTTCTGATTGGTCAGGTGCGTCAACGTTCTGATTGGTCAGGTGCGTCAACGTTCTGATTGGTCAGGTGCGCCAAAGTTGTGATTGGTCACATAAGATTGTGTATAGGTTTAACCACTTCAACCCCAGCATCCGTATTATAATTTTGCTAAAGTCTTGCAGAACAACAAGCACACAATGCGTCGCAATTCGCTATTTTCAGCGAAGGTATTTAATGTAGTGTGAAAACAGAAAATACACTAGTATAGAGCCCTGAGGGACTCTGCTCAACATATGGGGTTTAAGTGGTTAAAGGCCTTGCCTTTGTGACCACCAATTTTACATGAGACTGTACTTTTTACGTTTCTACAGCTAACTGATCTGCATTTATTTAGTCCACATTTTTAATCCCCATACCTGATGAAAGACAGTCAGCCGTTGATAGTCAAAGTGCTGAAAAAGGGTTTTATTCAAACCACCAACAGCTTGAGTAAGACTGTTATAAAAAAAGAACGAATAAAGACTTGATATTAATGCTGTTTTAGAACATTCGTATGTGTAGAGCTTACATGTATGAATGTTCTAAAATAGAATTCTAATCAAGTCTATATGAACCCTGGATGAGCAGAAATGGCCTGTTATGTAAACCTATGCCTGTGTTACCATGGAAACCCAGTGTTATTTGAATATCGTACAACTGCATTCAAACATGACCACATGCAAGCAGACACGCACGCACACGTGCACACACACACACACACACACACACACACACACACACACACACACACACACACACACACACACACACACACACACACACACACACACACACACACACACACACACACACACACACACACACACACACACACACACACACACACACACACACTCCTCACCTGGGTCTGAGATGCCATCTCTGTACACATAGCCATGTTATGTAAGCCTGACCTAGTCAACTATCTGCAGGGGTCAGTGTGTCAGAGGGGGATGGGTAGAGTACAAGAAGGCTGAGAAGCTGGAAGTATTTTTAGACATTTCAAGGACAACTGTGACCCATAAACTGGAAGAGAAGGGGAGATTGACAGAGAGAGACAAAAGAGAAAGGAAGGGTGGGCAAGAAAGGGAAAAGGAGATGAAACAGAAATGGGGAAAGGTTGTGACCCATAAACAGTGAAGGAAAGAGAGGGAGAGAGAGAGACAGAAGATGATATAGACGTACCAACAGAAAACAGGAAAAAGGAAGTGGGGGTAAAAGAAAGATAGACAGGAGGAGAACTGGGGAAAGACAGCTATCTCAACACACCCATTCTCCGCTCACTCCACTGGCTTCCCGTCTCTTCCTGGACCGAATACAAGATATCCCTGTTAACTCATCAGTGCATCCACGGCAACGCTCCTTCCTACCTCAAAGAATTAGTCTCCCCACAACCCTCGACTCGCAACCTCCGCTCTTCAAACACTAACCTCCTCAAAACCCCCAAGACCAACCTACGTACGTACCCCCCACACACACACACACACACACTACTTTGGGAATTCCAGCAACCCAGTGAATGTTGCCAAAGCAAAATAAGGAGACCTTGAGACATTCAGTGTGCTGCTACCAGCAATAAATTATCTATTTTTACAACAGTGGAGTCAAAGTTATGAGACGGAAGTATTCTATTTTTGTGCTATGTGCATGCCCCCACCGCCACCCACATTTCATCAAAGGTGTGAAGAACACCTTTACATAATCAGATAGCTGGCATGCCTCACAAAACGCATTGTGAAATAGCTAAATATGTATTAGTATTAGTAGCTGATGAGTCATCTCTATAGTAATCTCTATAGTCATGTAATATAGTCATCTCTGCAGTCATATCTATAGTCATGCAATATAGTCATCTCTTATAGTCATGTACTTTAGTCATCCCTATAGTCATCTCTACAATCATCTCTATAGTCATGTTTTATAGTAAGCTCTATAGTCATCTCTGTAGTCATCTCTATAGTTATCTTTATAGTCATATACTATAGGTAGACTATATTGTCTACCTGGTTTGCGGTTTTCCACCCCCATTCTGAATCCCATAGACGTATTTAATATCGCGTCAAATAAGAACTGTGTTCCAAAAATAAACAAATGACCCCGGCTGTAGCGTCAGTAAGTCCTATACTTTTTAGCCACTACATGGATGCCTGTGGCCAGGTATTACGTTCAGACGTGCGCTCTGTAAGAAACTGAATTCCAAACCGTAAAGTTGAGTTTAACAAAGGGGTAATTTATTCTCCGTCACTGTCAGCATACAAAGCATAAATGTAACTTAAATGCAAGGAAATATACGCCAAACAGTCCTCTCAAACATGGCTCTCAAGAGCACAGTCTAAAACTGTGTGCCTCTGCCACAAGCAACACCTGCACTTGATTACAGAACGTGTTAAATACCATGACAACCCTTGGCCTTGGCCTTGACCGCGCCCCGCAGACGCAGTGACGTCATCAAAAAAGTAAAACAACAGAAAACGTAAATATGGCTCTAACACACCAGCCCCTAATTGCTACTGGTGGAGAAAACAGAGCAATTAAAAAACAAAAATTCACAAAGAGCCATAAACCAAAACACAAAACCTTTGAGGTTATAAACTCAGGCAATAGTCACAATTGCAAAACCCAAAATTGGTTTAAATCTGTACTGGCAGATTTTAGTTTGAGTCACTTTTCAACCCATTTTTATTATTTGTTCTCCCTTCAGTCTTCTGTTTTGAGCCTTTTCTTTCTTGAGCTCTGCCATCGTCCTTTGTTCCTCCTTCTTTGCCTTTTAGCTGCTGCCTTCTTGGCGGCAGGCTTCTTGGCCTTCTTTGGCTTTTTAGCCATGTCGGTCATTTTGTGCTCTTCTGCGTTGAGTGGCTCTTGCACCACCCTGTTCAGCTCGGGCTTCTTCCCCATAGCCGATTCTTCCTTCTGGCCTTTTTTCCCAGAGGAAGGGAGCACTTCACCAGCTGGTGGGTCATTTGTATCGCCTTGATCTTTGACCTCACTGACAGCCGCTGTCCTCCGTTTCTTCTTCTTCTTTGTGATAGTTGAGTCTACTGATGGTTCATTGTACTGGCTACTGACTGTGCAATTAACAGTAACTGTGGGGCAACCACTCCCACTATGCAGGTCCTTACCCTGTAAAGGACCATTGATTATCCACCCCAGTAGGGTTCTGACAGCATAGGGTCCCTCCCCATGGCTGTTAACTACCTCCCTCGGTTCCATTAACTTGGAGGTATTGGTACCGATTAACAGGTCCACATTAGCTGCTATTCGAGGAATCTGGATACCTTGGAGGTAAGGCCACTTATCCAGTTCCTCTTCACTGATCAGGTTGTCAGTAGACACAGGCATTTCCTTTTGGGTGAATACGTCAGGAAGTTCAAAGAATAGCCTGCCAGTATAAGCAGATACTTGCAGGCCATTAACCATGTAGCTAGGTACCGTCTCACTATGACCCACGGTGTGCAAATTGATTTTTGTTCTTTTGCCTTCCATGTTCAATTTGTTCGCCAGCTGTTCCGAACAGAAAGTACCTGTGCTTCCTGGATCCAGAAAAGCATACGTCTTGACAATTTTGCTGCCCTTTGAGCACTTCACTTGTACAGGCAAGATGGGAAGTATGCCGATGTTGCCAGCCCCTGTATGGCCACAAGTGGATGTTGTAATGCAACAATCTGATATTATTGTTGGCACTTCGGTATCTTCAAGGCTGCTCTCCACCTCCCTTCTCTCCATATGTAGCACACTGGGGTGTGTTTTGTTGCAGTGTGAGCAAGTAATGCGCCTATCGCAATACCTGCTCATGTGCCCTGTACACAGGCAACCGAAACACAGGCCTTTCTCCCTTAGAAAGTCCACCTTCTCTTGATGGGCCTTCTTCCCCAGTTGTGGGCATTGGTCCAATACATGCCCACGGGTGCAATACAGACAGTTGCTAGGAAACTTAATCTGGTGTGGCTCTGTTTCAGATTCGTTAGTAACTGCCACGTGAGTTGCAAAACTGTTTTTGTACTGTGACTTTATTTGAGGTTGAGTTTTGGGTTTAGTTTCTCCTTTAACTAGAATAGTGTCTTGGATGTTACCAAAGACCGGATCGGAAGTAATTTTGACCTGTAGTTCAATAAATTTCACAATGTCTCTGAAACCAGCTCTTCGTCTTTGCTTGTCAATAATGTCGTATGCCTTGCCTCTCCACTGCTCCCTGAGCTTGTATGGGAGCTTCTGTAAGAGAGCTTTCATGTTAACCGGTACGTTTAGCTCCTCCAAATACTGTAGCTCCCCCATGGCATTAGAACATTGACGCAAGTACAGTGCGTAAGCTTGAAGACCTTTCGCATCTTCTGTCTTGACATTTGGCCAAGCCATGATTTTGTCCATGTAAGCTGCTGTTACTTTTATCGGATTTCCAAAGTGCTCCTCGAGTAGGTCTTTAGCCAGAACGTAACCTCTCGCAGGGGCCATATGAAGGCAACTGCGTACCAGGTCCCTTGACTGTCCCTTAGTAAACTGCTCAAGGTAATACAAACAGTCACCCTGGTCACTGGTTTTAGCCTCCACACAATGCTCAAAGGCTTTTATGAATGAACGCAACTTTAAGGGATCACCATCAAACTCTGGGATTTGCCTGCGTGGTAGGAAGTGAGAAGCTTGTGTTTGCACAAGGAGTGCCATCATTTCATTTTGTCTTTGAAAGAGATCTCTTGATGGTTGGTTGTAGTTTGGAGATGATGATAGAGTTGCATGGGGTGATTTTTGCCTTGTTTTCCTTTCCACAGGCCCCCAAGTAGATGTGGGAAATGGCGGCTTATTTTGTCGAGGGTTGAAACGATCCTTATCTTTGTGATGCTCGGATGCGACAGACATTAGTGGTGGCTGAAGCTGTTGTGAGGACTGCTGTAGGCCAAGAGTAGGCACTGTTTTAGGTTTAGCACCTTTCCTAAAATAGGACTCCATACCATCAGATTTCCTGCCAGTAACACTGCTACTGGCCTCCCGGAAGACTGTTATTTTAGCATCAGAGGCTGCTATTTGAGCGTTCAGCTCCAGCTGCTCCTTTCTCCTCCTCAGAGCCTCAGTCTCTTCCTCCTGTGTTCTCCTCAGAGCCTCAGCTTGTTCCTCCACTGCATGCACCTCCTTTAGCGCAGCAGCACGAGCCACTAGTGCGGCCCTTTCCGCCTCTGCTTTTATGCGTGCAGATGAGGTGGATGATCTTTGGCTCGACCTTGAAGCGGTGGATTTATGGTGTTTTGAATAAACTTTGGACGTAACATTTGAAATGCTGTCATGGGGCTCAATAGTAACCTCATCAACATTTCCACCATCATTGGTGGCAACAAAACACTCATTTGCATTTTTACCTTTGCCGGCGGCAACAAAACCCTCATTGTCAACCTCACCATTGTCATCATCATCATCAAAATCACCATCATCATCATCATCAAAATCACCAGGGGAACCTTGTACCTTGCATGTAAACCTGCCTTCATTCACCGCCTCGATAAACCCATCAAAATTCAACATTTTTGCATTATACCATGTTTGGTGTTTCTTTGCTTCAGCCTCAGGCAGCAAACCCATTAAAGTACCTTGAACCTTTTCGGCTTCACCATATAACCCCATAAATGATGTGCGAAATGTACCATTTGCCTCATTTGCATTTTGCTCCTTAAACAAGGCAATGATGTCTTCCTTAATTTTCAAAAGTTTATTCAGTTTAGCCTTTCGCTCCTTCTCCAAACCATCAATTTTCTCCAACAATGCTTTAGGTGTCATTTTTACCATGCGTTTTCCCAAAGCCCCATCCCCACCAACGTCAAGTTCCACCTCTTCATGAGCGCAAGTTTGCGCCTCCTCTTTCTCCATAATAAATAAATAAAGTCAATGCTCCGTGCTCCACCCGCAATACAGTCTAGTCCAAACAATACGCCTTAACGCGCAAAAGTCTTTTTAAGGCGCTTGTTACCAATGCATTGGATTTGTTTATGTTAGTGTGCACACATGTTTACAATGGCCATTGTTTTATTGTCTTATCGGCGCTGCGCCGCTAATCGTAGGCTACCACTAACCAAAACACTGACGTCCGTCAGCGTACGAGAAGGTGGTGTAGGTCGGAGATGGTGCGCACCCGACGTGCGGTACGGTCCAGTCGCGCTCACCGCTGGGCTGGCTGTTGCTGGCGTGCGGTGTCGTCTGTCGGATGTCCCCGGTTCGCTCCTGTAGCTCCGGGTGGCGATCCCTCACAGTACGGCACCTCGCAGCTGACCGCCCGCTGATGGCCCGCTGTCCGCTGATCGTCCGCCGTGGGTCCCCGTCTCCGCCGTGGCTCCGTCGCCGGTCGCCTCCGTCCACACAAACACACACGGCACGGCCTGTCCGTGCGCGTTCCTAACGAGCCTCGCTGATGTGATTTGCTCCCAATAAGCAAATCACCCCGAACTGAGGCAGTTTTAGACCTAAATGTAGCGTCAGTAAGTCCTATACTTTTTAGCCACTACATGGATGCCTGTGGCCAGGTATTACGTTCAGACGTGCGCTCTGTAAGAAACTGAATTCCAAACCGTAAAGTTGAGTTTAACAAAGGGGTAATTTATTCTCCGTCACTGTCAGCATACAAAGCATATATGTAACTTAAATGCAAGGAAATATACGCCAAACAGTCCTCTCAAACATGGCTCTCAAGAGCACAGTCTAAAACTGTGTGCCTCTGCCACAAGCAACACCTGCACTTGATTACAGAACGTGTTAAATACCATGACAACCCTTGGCCTTGGCCTTGACCGCGCCCCGCAGACGCAGTGACGTCATCAAAAAAGTAAAACAACAGAAAACGTAAATATGGCTCTAACACCGGCGGTTTTACTCTTATGCTTATGTTCCCAATTGTAACTTGTATGCCAGCGTGGCTTAAAGGATAAATACGTGGTTCATAAACCCAGGGTTCCAGGTTCAAAGCTCAGGTTTAGGGTTCAAACCTCCTGTAGAACATTTTCACTGTCCATCTAACTTCTAAAAGGTGGGTTAAGTATGACGTTCCCAATTGTAACTTGTATGCCAGCGTGGCTTAAAGGATAAATACGTGGTTCATAAACCCAGGGTTCCTGGTTCAAAGCTCAGGTTTAGGGTTCAAACCTCCTGTAGAACATTTTCACTGTCCATCTAACTTCTAAAAGGTGGGTTAAGTATGACGTTCCCAATTGTACTTTGTATGCCAGCGTGGCTTAAAGGATAAATACGTGGCTCATAAACCCAGGGTTCCTGGTTCAAAGCTCAGGTTTAGGGTTCAAACCTCCTGTAGAACATTTTCCCTGTCCATCTAAATTCAATATGGTGGCCGGGTTAAGTATGACGTTCCCAATTGTACTTTCCATGCCAGCGTGGCTTAAAAGATAAATACGTGGTTCATAAACCCAGGGTTCCTGGTTCAAAGCTCACTCAAAACAACTCAAATAACAACTAAACAAAAACTGAAAGGGTAAAACAACTAAAGTGAAACTGTGGTCAATACAAACTGGTGATGGAAAAAAAAAAACTATAAACAATGAAAAAAACACTATACAAAAAAAGAAAAAACATCGATGAAACTAATGTGAAAAAACTGCTCATAAAATCGCAAAACAGTAAATAAAAAAAAACTTTGCATAATATCTAAATTTCTTAAGCTCCTCCCCCTGGAGGTGGACTCCCACCATGCTCCTCCCTCTCCTACCGGAGCTAAAAGAGGGCGTGAGGAGGGAGGCGGGCTTCATCCATGCTTCTCGCCTTAAAAAGACCAAAAATTGAGATCTTCCCTGACCAAGATTCAAACCCACAACCATCCGCTTGTGAAGCCTATGCTTTTCTCTTGCACCACCAGGCCTTTCACATTATTTAGGATTTTGAGGTTATATTTAAAGTTAAAGCAAGAGGTGACAGGTCAAAAGACAAAAATCCACAGCAAACACCTCTACCCCTACAGAATGACTAAATCTACTAGATACACCCTCTGATGATCAGGGAAAGGGTTCATTATGCCACAACTGAGATTTAGGTTGTTTAAAACCATCTGTTAGAAAACCATTACTCTGACTGAGTCTGAACCCAGATTTACACCTTCATTGAAAGCAAACAGAGAGATGTTTCGTAATGTCATAAAAATTCAGACCCTTTTTGTCATTTATAAATTCCTTAGTTTCAGATGATCAAAACTATAGCAGTTTTGGTGTTAAATCAAGTAGGCTACATTGTTCTCACTTTGGACTGGACATTAGAAAATATGTCTGTAAAGTGTTCAACTATAGTTCCTCAAACAGAGCTGTATTATGACCACAGATCCTCTTTGATTAGCTGAATTAAGTTTGAGAAAATACCACTTTGCACTCATGGCATGCGGCATATCAATCAAATCAATGATCAATTATAGGCCGAGCTCCATACTTCGTTTTGAGGTAGTCTAGTGACTCAGGGATAACAAATTACGTAAATTGAATCCAACCACTTAAATGTAATGTATTTATTGCAACAACCAACCAAACGGCTGAGTTTGTAACAAAATGAGGAAACAAAGAAGGTTTAAATGATTTTTATTAAAACTAACTTAACCCCATATGGGTAACCGGTGTCCCTCAGCCCTCAGGGCTCAATACTAGTGAATTTTCTGTTTTGTGTTATTGTGGGGAAAGCTTTGGCTGAAAATAGCCTATCGACAAGCTCACAGCGTGTCGTAGTGAGCTTGGCTATTTTCACAATCGGCTATTTTCTGCTATACGTAGCTATCCCCACAATACGGATACTGGGGTGGTTAACAGTGCTTAAAGGGCAAGACCACTTTGGTAGACGTTTGGGTTGTGTAGTTACCTTTCCAAAGGTGGGCAAGAAATCTAAAATAATTGCTCCATTGATAATTCAAAATATGGTCATTGAATTACATTGTATATGCTGAAACAGCTCTCAAAGTCACTCTTTTAGCACAAACGAAGGCAAATAAAGTTGATTAGACAATATAAAACATCACCAAACCCAGTACCGTTTGTTTTTGAAATAAGGCTAACATCCTGTTGATTTTGCCATTTTTATTAAAAAGAAAACCCGGACTGGATCCGCAGACCAGGATTCAGATCTTCAAATAGTAAAATCAGCAGGAAGTTGACATTTTTATTAAAAAAAAAGAAAAGAAAACAGTACTGGGTTTGGTGATGTTCTATATTGACTGAATCGCTTTGTTCGTGTTCGTTTATGTGCTAAAAGCGTGACTTTGAGAGCTGTTTTACCGTACAATGTAGGCATATTTTGAATGATCAATTTCTATTCAATGGAGCAATTATTTTAGATTTCTTGTTCACCTTTGGAGTTACGTCATGTCAAGGTAGCTACACAACCCAAACCTCTACCAAAGTGGTCTTGTCCTTTAACAACCAAAATCCAAAAGGCGTGCTCCCAGTGAGCTTCATGGTGAGAGAGAAGACAAGAGTGAAGTCCAGCCACCGCTTTTATAGAGGACAATCCAGGTGGGCCAGATCTCCACTGATGACACACTCCGCCCTCCAATCATTCTGAAACACAGACTCCAGGTTAGTAACCATGACAACCACACCAGTTAGACCCAAAAGAGTCTTGAGTCGAACCAATTACTCCCGCGGAGACATCAAATTTCTCTTTTGGGCCTTAAGTCCCAAGACTCAAGGCTCAAAAGAAAAATTTGATGACTCCGCGGGAGTAATTGGTTCGACTCAAGACCCAAAAGAGAAATTTGATGTCTCCCCGGAATCATAGGAGGAAGTAAAATGTATAATAAGCCCCCCATTACCTTAACAGGGACCCGTGGGGTAATATGTGTGTGTGTGTGTGTGTGTGTGTGTGTGTGTGTGTGTGTGTGTGTGTCTGGAGGAACTCGACCATCTAGTCTCTCACTTCCCGGTCGACGGCTCTGGAATCATCCTTCTGGGTGACTTCAACCTCCCGACCGAGAAGCAGCTAGACCCACTACTGTCGTTTCTCGCCGCCTTCGACCTAGTCCTTTCCCCATCTCCCCCTACCCACGAGAAGGGCAACCAACTGGACCTGATCTTCACCAGAGGCTGCTCTACTGCTAACCTGTCCGTCACTCCTCCTCCCAGTGAAAAGGGTAAGAAACTCTCTGATCACTACCTCATGTCTTACTCTCTCTCTCTCTCCTCCCCCCCCCCCCACAGCCCCTCCCTACCCACATGATTTCCTCACGTCGCAACCTTCGCTCACTATCCTCCTCTGATCTTTCCTCCTCTGTCCTCTCTGCTCTCCCTGCCCCCGAATCCTTTGCTCTACTATCCCCCGATACTGCCACTGATCTTCTTTTCTCTACTCTATCCTCTTCCCTGGACCATCTCTGTCCCCTCACCACCAGGCCTGCACGCCAAACTCCACCTGCACCCTGGTTGTCGGACTCAGTGCGTACTGAGAGACGGAGCCTAAGAGCAGCTGAGCGTAAATGGAGAAATGGCAACCTCCCGGAGGACCTTCTTACCTTCCAATCTCTCCTTTCTACCTTTTCCTCCTCTCTATCAGCTGCTAAAGCTGCTTTCTTCTGCACTAAAATTCAGGCTTCTGCTTCTAACCCTAAAAAACTCTTTGAAACTTTCTCCTCTCTCCTGCAACCACCTCCCCCTCCTCCCTCCTCGTCCCTCGTCCCTGACGATTTCGCCAACTTCTTTGACAAGAAGGTGAACGATATCCGATCCTCATTCCCTCCTCCCCCGGCTGGTGCCCTGCGCACTACCCACACCCGTCCCTCTTCCACCCTCCCCTCTCTAGCTTCATCTACTCCTCTCTCCCCACCCTCCACCTCTCTATCCCACTTTTCTCCCCTTTCTCCTAACGAGGTCCTTCTCCTTGTTACCTCTAGCCGCCCCACCTCATGCTCTCTGGACCCTGTCCCATCCCCTCTGCTGCAGTCCACTGCACCTGAACTTCTTCCCTTCTTAACCCACCTTATTAACACCTCTCTGACATCTGGTTACTTTCCCTCTACTTTCAAGACTGCCAGAGTCACCCCCCTCCTCAAGAAACCGACACTTGACCCCTCTGAAGTCAAGAACTACAGGCCGGTTTCCCTTCTATCCTTCCTATCTAAAACTCTCGAACGTGCTGTGTTCAAACAACTGTCCTCGTATCTCCACCAGAACAACCTCCTGGACTCCAACCAGTCTGGGTTCAAAGTGGGTCACTCGACAGAGACTGCCCTCCTGGCAGTGGCGGAGTCACTCCATGCCGCTAGAGCGAACTCTCTCTCCTCTGTCCTGATACTCCTGGACCTGTCTGCAGCGTTCGACACAGTGAACCATCAGATCCTCCTCTCCACCCTCGAGGGGATGGGTGTCTCAGGCTCTGCACTCTCCCTGTTTGCATCCTACCTGACGGGTCACTCCTACCAGGTGAAGCTGGGAGGGTCTGTGTCAACCACACAGGCTCACTACTGGGGTTCCCCAAGGCTCGGTTCTGGGTCCTCTTCTCTTCTCTCTCTACACTACATCTCTTGGTGCTGTCATCCGCTCCCATGGCTTTTCCTACCACTGCTATGCCGATGACACCCAGCTGATCCTCTCATTCCCCCCCTCTGACACACACGTGGAGGCACGCATTGCTGCTTGTCTGGCTGACATCTCGGAGTGGATGTCGACGAACCACCTGAAGCTCAACCTGGACAAGACCGAGCTGATGTTCATCCCGGGGAAGGGCTGTCCTCACCGAGACATGGCCATCACCATTGAGAACGCTGTGGTGACGTCAACTCGGACTGCGAAGAATCTGGGTGTGACCCTGGACGATCAACTGTCGTTCTCGGCTAACATCGCATCAGTGACACGGTCCTGCAGATTCCTCCTCTACAACATCAGGAGAATTCGGCCCTTCCTCACGGAGAAGGCAGCCCAGGTGCTCATCCAGGCTCTTGTCATCTCCCGCCTGGACTACTGCAACTCCCTCCTGGCTGGCGCTCCGGCATCTGCCATCAGACCCCTGGAGCTTGTTCAGAAAGCTGCGGCTCGTCTGGTGTTCAACCGCCCCAAGTTCTCTCACACAACTATCCTTCTCCGTTCCCTGCACTGGCTCCCCGTAGCGGCTCGCATTCAGTTTAAAACCCTGGTGCTAGCCTATAGGGCAGCGAAAGGAACAGCTCCCTCTTACCTCCGGGTATTGGTCAAGGCCCACAACCCTTCCCGACCACTCCGGTCGGCCACCAAGGGGCGACTGACTCCCCCGCCACTCAACGGTCCTTCTGGTCGATCGACACGGTCACGACTTTTTTCTGTTCTGGCCCCACAGTGGTGGAATGAACTTCCCACTGATGTCAGGACAGCAGAGTCACTGCCCATCTTTCGCCGCAGGCTGAAAACCCACCTCTTCAGGAAACACTACCCTTCCTCTTTGCCTGGCCTACTTGTTGTTAACTAGTTGTACGAATGCTTGTTTTATTGTTGAATTGTTTATTGGATCTTGTTTAGTCAATACAATTATTTGTTTTTAGCTCCTGCTCATTTGACTACTTTGTCTCATCTGTTTAAGGAAATAGGTAGCTGATATATTGCACTTTTACCTTAGCGCTAGGTATGCTCTTGGTTGCTTGTTATTGCAGAAAATGCACTTATAACCTCTGGTGATTAGTAGCTTTCGTTCCCTACCTTTGTTGATTGCACTTATTGTAAGTCGCTTTGGATAAAAGCGTCTGCTAAATGACTGTAATGTAATGTAATGTAATGTAATGTGTGTGTGTGTGCGCGCGCGCGTGCGTGTGCGAGTTTGACACTTTTACCAGCCTTTACTTACATAGGATCCATTAAAAAGTTAAAAGTAGCAATAAAAGAGCCATATTTAATAATAACCACTAATTACTTTAAAATGATTATCTCTTTAAAATTCTATAACAACACTACGGTAATTACTTAAAAATGACTATCTCTTTAAAATTGCATTGGACTGGAGTTTATCCAGACATAAAGCGACAGTAAAAGAGTAACATTCCCATTTTCTCAGAAAGAGAGTTTTTTTGGGGTGTGTGTGGCAGAATCAAAGAGTGAGTGAGTGAGTGAGTGAGTGGGAGAGAGAGAGAGAGAGAGAGAGAGAGAGAGATGGGGTCAAAATAATGGGGTCAAATAACAGGGGTCTCCTGGTGAGAACAGAAGGGTTGGCAGATCTGTCTCTTAGTAGTGTTGAAGTGTTTTTTTTGTATGTTAGCCTTTAGTTAGAAAAGTAGAAATACTCCAGCATTTAAAGCTGCTTTATGTAACTTTCCTGCTCTACCCTGGATGTCTTTTAGATCTTTTGAGTTCTTCAGTAGTTTAGCCTTCAACATTTCAGAGCACACCAGCAATGAACTATGAGAGGAGTGGGACTTGAACATGAACTCTCTGTGCCAAAAATCAGACCATTAGACCACCACACCATCACTCAGTTATTTATTCTCAACATGTGCCCGTTAGCACTGTTGAAGTGTTCCTTTGTATGTTTACATTCAGTTAGTAAAGTTGAAATACTTCAGCATTTAAAGCCTCATTATGTAACTTTCCTGTTCAACCCCGGATTTGTCTTTTAGTGCTTTTGAGTTGTTCTTTGTAGTTTAGCTGGGCAAAGCTGGCAAAACTTTAAAGTACTCTAGCATTTGGTTCAACTACAGATGGCCTGGGACTTGACAATGGAAACTCTCTCCTGAAAGACTGAGGGCCCTATCTTGTGCGGCGCCTTATCCCTTATGCCCTTATTAGGCATAATACAAAAAAATACCTTATAAAATACCTCTAGTTTGAATGATAATGCAAAGACCAGCAGGTGCAGCCGGTGTATAAGGTGGATGTAAGGTGAAGCCTGCAGTGCAGCCGAAAGCATATAGGCTACTAATGTACAACATACTACACACAGTCTGCTATTTTCAGCCGACTATTTAGCATCTACTAAGTGGTAGGGTTGCACTTTGGACACACTAAAAAGTAGCCTGGGATCAATACCATTTTCGGGTTTCTGATTCGGTCTAAACCATATCACACGGCTAGTTTTAGAACGAATACCAGGCTTTCCTCCGCGGTGGAAAGACTGGTGACGCGAGGTTAACTATAAAAAGTAATTGGCATACTATGTAGGCCTATGTGGTTTTGGACTCAACCCTGGTCTAGCCTATTTCAATATATAGTAGCTGCAAGGTTTCAAGTTGAATTTTGCCCTCGCTGGCTAACATCATGAGAAACATCCCTGTCACTGTTCTGTTCTATAAAAGTATTGAAAATTGGAAATACTCCAGTAAAGTTAAAAATACCTAACAATAGTACTTAAGTACAGTACTTGAGTACACGTAAGCCTACTTGGTACTTGAGTAGCCTACATGTAAAGCAAAAATACCTAACCATTGTACTTGAGTACATGTACTCAGTACGTAGTTACTTTCCACCACTTACTATTGCTGCTTGGTTTGACAACCTACAGAGGGCAGTATAGGATATTTTATTCAAACAAACAAACGAGAAGCTCTGGGTTTGTTTGTTTTGTAACCCATTAATGTTAGATTACATTAATTGTACTTTTTTTTTATCCAGGTGAGGGAGATTTGCAGTCCAAACAGAGTACTGCAGGTGGATTTGTGGAAGGTCTGCTTGGGTCACAATGTTTGATTCTAATGAAATTTAAAAAAAGAAAATTAAAGCTTAATAATCTCAAAAATATGTCCAAATAATAATAACATTGAAATGTAAAGGTTAAAACTTCAAAATAAATAAATAAACCAAAAGGACCCATGGTAAATATTTCCTTTTTATTTATCTGGCAAAATAATGAAAAGGGAAGCATTTGGAAACATCCTCAAAGTTAACAGTCAGGAAATACAAAAATATAGATAAAGCAATTCTAACTGCTGATTGGATTTCTCTCCTCTCCAAATTAAAAAAGGGGAAAAAAGCTATGTTTCTTTGGATCAACATAATATATGGACTGTATACTTATCAGACATATTTTACACAGGATGTACAAATTTGTGTCCAAATCATGCAACCACTGACCCTCCAACATGAATCACTTGATCCAGCATTGTCCTTCCATCAGCTGGCAACTCAAACCTCTCCTTTCATTTGTCACATGACATAATTCTTCCATAATGCACACATAAACCCCCCCACCCATTCCCTCCCTTATCCTCTGACCCTCCAGTCCATCTCTGGTGAAAATGATCACAGCAATTCCTCCTCACGGCGCGTTAGGAAGCCTGGAGACCGACAGCATTTTAGCTCAGAATGCTCATGGCTCATTTACGTATTTGCCAGCCTAGCACGGTGCTTAGGTGCAGTTGATAGAGAAGGCCTGAATTGGATATGCATTAGGCCATGGACCCCATTTGAAAATATTTTGTGGCAGGGGCCCCCATAACATAAGATTTTCGCTGTTAGATTAGATTTAGTACAGAATTCTACAACTGTCTATGTGTAGTCGGGTGTGGAGAGAGAAACATCTAATAATCTATTGATCTGAATAGTCATTTTTATAGATTCTCTCAGTAGGCTAACTTCTAGCTGGTGAAATAATTATGAAATTATACTTATCCTCGTACTGGGGAGCCCCTGCAACCCCCTGAATGACCCCTGGGGGTCTCCCGATCCCAGTTTCAGAACCACTGACCTAAGTACAGCGCAAGGCTGTGACACGGTTGGTCTCCAGGCCACTTGTCTCTGCTCTGGATCACTCGTCCTCCAACACCACCCCACGCTTGGATGGCGGTATCAGGTGTTCAGGCAGCTTGTCAGGAAGCTCATGACCTTCCAGCTTAACCTTGATCAGATGTTTTGCGAGGGCAAACTCGTCAATATCGAGGAAGCCGTCTTTATCCACGTCTGCCAGCTTCCAGATCTTCCCCAAGACTATGTTGGGGAGCTTGGACTTCACCATCTCCTTCTTGGCCGTGGTAATCGACACTTTACCATTGATGGGAGAGAGAGTGTTGAAGATCTCATCATATGTGGGCTTATCACGGCCCACCACCCACTCCAGCTCATCAATGCCCTTGTTGGCCCCCTTGCCATATCCGTGACCGAAGGGCACGCTCATGGTCCACTCGAAGGCTCCACCCTTCACTACCTGGCTGGGCATGTTGGCCTCCTCCTGGCGAACCATGGCCATAAGGCGGGAAATGTCATTGGCCAGCATGTCCTCCACGGCTTCCAGCAGTTCGGGCTTCAGCGGTGGGAACTTGGCGAAGTCCTGGCCCTTCAGCAGCTCCTAAAATGAGGGAAAGGAAAGGGAGGGATTGAGGTAAAAAACAGGAATTGGTGATGGAAATAGATCTGTCTTGCCTGGCTACCAAGGGGAGTAAGTGCACAAGGAGCAGGATTTCCTGACACCAGGAAAAATAAATCTCATCTCCATCCTGCCCTGGAGGGGGGCAAGGGGAGGAAGAAGAGGGCAGAGAGGGGAGCAAGTGTAAAGGTTGGAAGTTCATTTTACTCCAAAACCAATATCGGTATATTTCACAACACCACTCCCTTAGGTACAAACTACAACCCCTGCAACTTGTTTAAATGTCATCTCACCTGCATCTTGATGATGTTGGGGAAGTCTCCAGGTGGGATCTGGTGTTCCTTTTCAATCCTCAAGTAGATTTTGCCCAGGTTGGAGATAAGCTCCTTCTTTTTGGAATCCTTCCCAAACACACGGGGCATCTCTTTCTTCAGGGAGGTGATGATATAGGCTTGCACCTGGACAGCACATCAAACCACAGATTGACACTTTCCCATTGCTTTACATATTCAACAGAAATAATAAAGACGGGGTGAATAACAGCATAGCTCCCATCAAGTGGAACTCAGACTTCATCTGGCCAGTCTATGACATCAGAAATCTCAGACGGTACTGTATGACATATAGCTCCATATTTGGGATAGGGTTCAGCCCAACCTGACTGCCATTCTGCTCCATCCACTATAAAATCAAACCTGGGGCGAAGCTTGGGGCCATTCCGGGAACAACACAAGTCGTTTCATTTATATAGGAATATAGTATACGGCACAAACGTGCCAAAGGTCTGCCAATAAGTTAAGCCAACGTGTAGGGTTAGCCAGGCACAAACGATATGTGACACTTCGCCAATCCGTAAAGATGGCGGTTTGGGTTGGCCAATCAGGGAAGGCGAAGCATACAAGCTCCCAAACACACCAAGACTTTCTGTGTCTTTCTCAGACCTGTGTGCTGACAGATACAGATATTCATGACATAGGTGTTTTTCGGTCCTCGGGTCATACAGTATGAGAGAGACACACACCAACTTTGAGACCAAACAGTCAGATGCATTCAGAGTTATGCCCGGGACAGACAGACACACACACACACTGAAAGAGATGAAGCCGTCTATGAGAGCATCTGTCTTTTCCGTCTGTCCAGAGATAATCTCACAAACCGCTGGTAGGGATGTGTAAAAGTGGAATTCGATTACTATAATTCTATTAACTAGACCATACCCGGTCGGTGCAGCGCATCCGTGGGGGGATATGCGCACATGATCTGGCAACCCGGGAGGCAGTTTGTCCCATAGCTGGGCAGCCGCAGCTATGGGACGACATTCTTTGACACAAAAACGCTAATTAGAAGCTGGGATTTGATTAAATTGAAAAACGGGCTTCACAGTTGTGTTCAGATGGTAATGGTCAATGGCTGTGTGCAAAATCAGAGCAATTGGTCCAGCCAGTGAGGAGAACCGGGTAGCTTCACCACCACCACTACAAACGCACGCACAGAGGTTACTAGAATTATAGTAGGATAGTAGGATAATGATTATTTGAATATTTGGATGACAATATAGCCGTTGCAACAGAATTATTATCATTTTTTACAAAGAAATTAAATATTCAATTATTCTGACCCATCCCTAACCGCTGATCAGCGCCAAATTGATTTAGCACACTGTCACTAGGCTAACATTCCACTTTTTGAAATATTTAACTAACTATTTTTAAAGGAAGTTAATGGGGCTCAGATTGCGCAAATCTGGGCATGGATAGACTCTTTCGGAGCCTAGCCGTCAATAGGGAAGTGAAAGGCGGTTGAATAAGAGTGAAACCTTTCCCAAAAACTGAGTTATACGTCATAGACGGGCCATAAGAAGTCTAAGATCCACATGAAGTCACGCCGTTGTTGTCCAATGTCCAGACTTGTTTTACAGACGGATACAGTGAGAGAGACAGAAAAGGCAGGGGAGAAAGGGGATAACATGCAGTAAAGTGCCTCAAGACGGATTCAAACCAGGTTGCGAGAAGGACTAACCTTGGCGAGGCGCGCCCGTTTAATGAGGTCATTAAGCTTGCGAAGCGCTGCATTGCGTGGTAGGGATTGGATGTCCAGAAACAGGTCTTGCGCCTCTGCTTCAAACAACTTCCTGTTGTCAGGGACCAATAGCGGCTGGGCCCAGAATGAGCCAATATACACACGTACCACCTGGAATAAAGTTTGACAGTTAGATTACTCCCCATCAAGTTGTCATTTTCAGTCAACACCCCCAGGGGAAGGAAATTCTTGACATGGGTCTCAGGCATGTTGACGCCACTGTCCAGTTGAGGTATGTAGTGTAAATGGCTACGAAAATACTTACGTGTACCAAAAAAAAGACACTCAGGATGTCAAGAGATGTACACAGGATGGTCAGGTTGACAATAAATCAACGCAGAATAATAACAAGCACTTTTATGCACAGTGTGCTCGCGTAGAGTGGGTGTGCAGTACACTGCTCTTCCAATGTCAGTGAATAATTATCCAGACCATCCAAAGGTTACAGTCTGGGTTTGGTTTATGATTATCACTATAGTCCAAACATTAACCAAACTAATCATAAGACATGGTAGGCCATGTGATTTCACATGATCTATATAAATTAATATGTGGTAATAAAACCTGTAACGCTGCCACTTCACTTGAATTGTCCACATTTGGGAGCTTTCCAAACGTCCTACACTTGAACACCTGTCACATCAAAAATCTGGTCCAGGACGACCCCTCTTATTACAATTGCTTACCTTCTTCTTTTATCACTGTACCCTTGAGCAAGCCTATGCACTAAAAAGGTTTTTTGTGGCCGCATTCTTCCTTCTTAGAATTGACAGACTGCTGACAATGCCCTGTCACACCTTCGGTGACCTCACCAACCATGTGCAAATTGTTAAGTGAATATAACAACTATTCCCACAACTGATTTCACAAGGCACAAGCTTGTATTCATGGTAGAGAATTGACACCAGTTCAACACTGGTCAAATATGGCTGCGGAGGTTACATACTGTGTATCCTTTGCTAGCTACTTTATCACTGTTGTGCAATTATCAGTTTTTGTGAAAATTAATGTAGCTGGCGAAATTGTACCTTCATTGTGTTTAGCCAACAATACTACCCAGACATTGCTGTAGAAGAAAATGAAGGATGAAAATATAAAACTACAGCTGTTTTCGTTTTAGAAAATTGAAAACACGTGCCGTTTTCTATTTTTGTGTGTGAAAAAACAACATCGTCATCTGAATAAAAGGGGGGAAATGCCATGGTTTCCCTTTAAAAGAACTCTGCCTTAGAAGAACCTAAAAGAGGGGTGCCTACCTCAGGCGTGTTGATGATTTTTCCCAGGGACCACATCAGGGCGCCATAGACCCTCATCAGCTGCTGTGTGCTGATCTGGTCGGCCTTATTGAGTACCACACGCATCTTGTCCTCGTGGTTCTTCAAGGCTCGTATGACCTCGGAGAACTCGTCAGAGATGTCCAGCTTATGAGCGTCAAACAGGAGGATGATGCGGTCTACACGCTCAGCGAACCACTCCAACACGGCAGCAAAGTCATACCCTAGAGGTAGAAAGGGGCATAATTAGTGTTTTTATCCCCCCCAAGAGCTGAACATAGAGCAGTGGTTCCCAAACTTTTTATCTCAAGACCCAAAAGAGAAGTTTTATGCCTCCCTGGACCCAAACTAGTGAAAATAGCAGATCTACAAGCTCACAACACGTCGCACGTAGATCTTTTTACTTCTTCTAAGTATTTGTTCACCCCTCTAATGAATTAATTTTTTATGGAATTCTTTTGAAAAACATTTGAATTTGTTTTGAACTTTTTTTGAAAATCTTTTGAAACAATAATTAAAAGACAAAATTTAGGAAACAAAAAAATAAAGGGGTATTTACTTGTGACCCATAACCCACTGTTTGGGAAACAGTGACATAGAGCATGGCGCTGATTCACTGTCAGGACTGCAACTGGCATTGGTTAGGAATTTATTAATTGTAAAAACAAGTTTGGGGTTTTCCCCTACTCACTTGTTGACTGGCATTTGGTTGTCATCAACTTGAAAGAAAAACAATATATTTTCTACATAAATCAAGCTCTGCAGCAGCTTACGTAGCTAGTTTAGACCCATTTAAGCTTTAAATATAACATTGAAGTCGGTTCACTTAAGGAAGGTGTACGGGCAGTGGTTCTCATACTTTTTAATATCAAGAACCCCCATAACTCTCAGATTTAGTAAGAACCCCCACAGGGAACCCAGAGGGTCCCTGGACCCCACTTTGAGAACCACTGTAATAAAGTAAACAGTATAAGAACTGTGTCTGAAGCCAAGTATGCTACTGTCGCTATCCAAGCCTCCAGAGGAGGGGCGCAGTATCACTAAACCTTCATATTGGCGAATACATGGGAGACTTTGTAAAGATGTTTATGTGCCAAGTCATGTACATTGCTCTCCCCCGTCTTCTCTTCACCTTACAGTGGGTGTATTTAAATAAGAGTTAAGATTAAATGGAAAGGTACATTCAAAAGGGAAAAGAAATGAGGGATAGAAATGGAGGACAAAGAGAGATAAGGAATTTGAATGAGAGATGGAAGAGGTTTCACTACAAAGTGCTTGTTTAGAGATGACTGAAAAGCTATCACTGTGATACTTTTGTAATGCACTTGTCGCCACAAATGCATTACAACAGGAAATGACACACCCACGCATGAGGTGTTCTACAAACACATTGCTAACCTATTCAAATATACTATGCACTTACATGCCTTTGGCCAGTTCTGAAAGAAGAATTGAAACAGTGAGAAAATGATAACACATCATTTTTCTGAGCATACCTCATTTTATGGAGTTGGGGAGAGAGAGGGATAGAATTATGGTTTTGATTAGTGTCTGTATCATCTGATCTGAGAAGAATGCTCTTGGTCTAAATATCTAAGCTGCCATACAATCAGTGCCAAATCTGCTGCACATGCATTCCAACAGACTGAGCTTTTGTCTGTGCCAGTGAATGTGTACGTGTGTGTGCCTGTGAGAAAGAGGAGGTAGACAAAGAGAAAGGGGGGAAGAGGGTCCAAAGTGAAAATGAAACCAAGTGAGTAGAATCAAGTCTAGTGAAAGAGAAAGATGTGCAGGAGTACAGTAACAATCCACAGAAAGAGTCAGGGAATATATATGAGTGAGTGAGTGAGTGAGAGAGAGAGTGAGAGTCAGCGAGAAAGAGAAAGAAAAAGAGAAAGGGAGAGAGATGTTATGGGGATAAAAGTGGAATTTTGGAAGTCCAACATTCTTGTGGGACACAGCTGAGGACATTCCCTGCTTCTGTCAAATGGCTGCTTTCAACACACATCCCTGTGCGGGCAGACAATGACAGCTGCTCCTCTCTCCCTACGGTCTGGTATCTCCCCACTCTGGCCCCTGCTTTACTAAAGACCACATTGACAACTGCTAGCGCACACACGTGTGCGTGTTAGCCAGGAATGTGCCCATACAACTTTTTCATCTAACCGATCCAAATACATGACCATTAGAAATTGGCTGCTACTTTAGTGCTGATCCTCTCAATTATATTTTGTGAACAGCCTGCACCATTTGTTAAAGAAACACTGAACAATATAACTCATTGTTACTGTGGTAATAGAGATAAGTCTCAACGTCCTTTTATCAGTGGAAAAAGGTGTGGCAACAGTGGTATCATATTTTCCAAATGGTGTGGCATCATATTCTCCAAGTGGTGTAATTCTCTTACTCATGCCATTACTATGTTTTAGTCTGAAATCAGCCCCATACCAGTACATTCCTTGTAAATACACACACAAGCCTGTCATACATCAGCTGAACAATCCAGTCAGCCATGTTTATAGTAGACATATGGTACAGTATGCCTGTGGAGTACAATACTGTATCTGTGTTTATACAGAAACACAGACAGATATGAAGATAGTGTGTGTGTGTGTGTGTGTGTGTGTGTGTGTGTGTGTGTGTGTGTGTGTGTGTGTGTGTGTGTGTGTGTGTGTGTGTGTGTGTGTGTGTGTGTGTGTGACGTGCAATGAAACAGGAAGAGTGAGAGAACCTGTGTGTACTGCATGGATGAGTGTGACTCCAAATGTATGCCTGCACAGTATCTAT
The DNA here is from genome assembly GCF_963454915.1 of Gymnoscopelus microlampas. NCBI lineage: Eukaryota > Metazoa > Chordata > Actinopteri > Myctophiformes > Myctophidae > Gymnoscopelus > Gymnoscopelus microlampas. Next base: position 23,651,091 of record NC_139955.1, on the reverse strand, counting down.
CTATATATCTGTGTGTGTGCGTGTGTGTGTGTGTTACGTGCAATGAAACAGGAAGAGTGAGAGAACCTGTGTGTACTGCATGGATGAGTGTGACTCCAAATGTATGCCTGCAGAGTATCTATCGCGCGCGTGTGCGTGCGTGCGTGTGTGTGTGTCTAGGTAAGTGACAGAGTGGGGACTGTGTGAGTGTGTTAATATAGGAGAGAGTGAGTATGTATCAATAGAGCCATAATTGTCTAAGGTATGTGGTATTCTCTGGCATCAGGTTACTTCTCTTTCTACTGAGCCTCAAAGTCTGGAAAGGGTCACCTCAGCGTACACAAGTCACTGCAGACTCACACACTTCCTAGTGTGGCTTATCAGAAGCCACTTATGCACGCTGACACTTGTCTGTTTACAGTCGCTTCATTGGCCTTTCAGGGTCTAAGCCAGAGATCCTTCATGCACTTTCTCTTGTCCACATCCCTGCCTGCTATGTCCTTTGCATTCTCCTTCACCTCGTGATTCAGTCCCTCCGTCTCTCTTATGCTTATGAGAAATTTGAGTCCATAAAGAGCGTATTGACTGACTATGTCGGGCCACTGTTTTTGGCTACACCTCTGCATTACTCAGCTTACCCTCGCCAAAGTAGAAAAAAAACTGTCACATCATGCTCTGCAACAGTATGTAATGTGTCCTCTGTAAGAGGACACATTACATACTGTTGTAAAGAGCAGGTACAAAAAGCAGAAGTCTATGTTTACTTCCCATGATACCTTCTCTTGCCATTCTGAAAACTCAGCAACATAAAAAGGGGATGGAAAATGTACTCCTGGTTGAAAGAAGGGGTGTCAGAGAAAGATGACATGTTATCACATGTCCTGAAGAAACCCAGGATGTGGCAGTTATGCAGTCAGCACACTGAATGGCAGAGGGCCTGTAGCCTGTAGTGACACTTAAGTGACCCTGGAAGTGAAGGAATTGTTTCAGTGAGTGAATTATTCTCTCTGGAATAATTTATTTCCTGAAAATACCAGAAAGACAAAAATAGAGAGAAAGGTACGGAGGGAAAAAAAGATACGACCAGGACAGAAGAGTGTGTGTGTGTGAGTGAGTGAGTGAGTGAGTGAGTGAGTGAGTGTGTGTGTGAGAGTGAGAGTGAGTGACAAGAGGAGAGATTATGATGACAGAGTGCATTTTCATGGACAAAATACCAGAGAGAAGTGCAAAACAAAAGAGAAGACAAGGAGGAAGGGGGGAGAGAGTGTGTAAAAACAAGAATATGTAGATTGTTGAGTATGTTTGCATAATGGAACATGTTTACTCTGGGCCTCCCTGAGCATATGTGACTGAAAGGCTTGGGATCAGGTGTGTGCAGATTCTTGAGAAGTAGGTATACAAATACTAAGGAAGGGTTCCGTGTGTGGTGTGTGAGAGAAAGAGCGAGAGAGTTGGCGTGCGTGTGTTAGAAATACCTCTGCTGATCCTCTGTTTCTCCCCTGAAAGGATTCCAGGAGTATCGATGATACTGATGCTCTCCAGGACTGCATTAGGCATCTGGGCACACATGAACCTGGTGGGTGGGTAGGGGGGCGGAGTGGGGGGGGGGGGGTCAGAGATGCGAGAGATAGCACGAGAGAGAGCGCAACAGAAAGTAACAGAGCGGGAAAGGGAGAGAAGGAACATGGGTGGGAGGGAGACGGGAGACAGAACCGGTCAGGTGAGAATGTTGATACACAAGCTTGGCATTAAAACAGACCTGTCCGCTTTTCACTGATGGTTGGCTTGCAGTGGAATGAATGACTGCACTAGAAAAGACAACTGGAGCACAAAGGGCCCTGGCTTCCTGTGAGATTCAGTCCCGCATGAGTTGTGGAAATGGTGTTTCCCCTTGAAACTCCATGAGGCGGTGGGGTGGGGGCTGTGCATGAACTGAATTAACACTCACCCCTGGCCGTTACTTGTGTGTAAACTAGGACTATATATGAATGTGATAACTGTGTCATATTTGGCGCCATGGAGACACTGTTACAAAGTGAATATTGGGGAAACATGAAAGTCAGTAAGTCACCCTAAGTACAATGGTTTCAATTCAGCTCTGGGGTTTTAAACTTTAAAAGGCTAAGCGGGGGTGTGGCATTGTCCAGCTGAGAACACGCACACACAGATAAATCGCATGTTATGAATGATGAGCGGGCTGCAAAGAACCTTCAGAGTACCGTACTGAGGACAAAGAGGGCGATTGTAAGACCAGCCCCACGCTTCAGAGTCCTCCTCGCTCTAGCGCTCATTCAGTCACTCTGAACTAATATTCAAAACATAAGCTTAGAGACACAAGGTCAGACATGGAGAACCCGGTCTTTACATTCCTGCGGCAACCGCAGTCAGGAAAGGCAGGCAGGCAGGCAGGCGCACGCACACACACACGCGCGCACACACACACACACACACACACACACACACACACACACACACACACACACACACCACAACCTCTAACAGAGGTCTCATACCACATGCAGGGAAAGGGGGAAAAAATCCAACGACAAACAAAAAGTCAAAGACATTTGAGAGCATGCATGTATATAGTGATCCTATACATAGTATTTTACTGCAGTGAACCGTCCTGCCAAATAAAACAAAAACATGTCGTTTTTTTCCCTCTGTCTCTCTCAGCCTATCGGTTTCGGGAATGATATCCAGTCGGAATCTTGGCTAAGGTTTTCCACTTAGCCATCTAGCCCAACATTTTCCACACACAGCCTCCAGCAAAGACAAAAACAAAACAAAAAAAAACCCTGTGATGAACTCTCCAGCAGAATACTCGGAAACAAGAGACTCCTGCAACGCACTGGGGCAGGAGAATCTCCTACTGGCTGAACTCCCATTCTGTGGAAATAATGTGAGGCGAAAGTGTGAAACCCGCCCCATTTGTGGGGCCGGGGTGCTCGCATCCTGGACAGGGTGAACATTCTGTGTCATACAGTCATGTGATTGGACATCGGGCTCCACTTTGACATATGGGGTTTTCCTTTTGTACCCTACCCCCTGTCCTATGACCCCCTCCCTCGCGCCGTAGACACAACTCTCCCAGGACAAGGGGAAATAGGCTGGCTGGCGTTAGCACTGAGGACGTGGACAGAGAGATTGCAACTACAACGCTTTTCTACATGTTTGCTTCCTGTAACATCTTGATGTGTGTATTTGTGTGTGTGTGTGTGTGCGCACGATGCACACTGCTTTTTCTGTGTGTTTGTGTGTGTGTGTAAGCCCCTATCCGAGTAAAGTTGCAGAGTCAGAGTCCTGGAATAACAGCCTGCGAATGGGACAGGACGGATCAGGACAGTGCAGGCCTGGGGTGGGCCAGAGCGGATCTTGCACTCTGCTGACTCGGGCCTTGCTGGCTACTGGCTCACAGAGAGCAGTCAGCGCACACAAACACACTATGGGGGCCCACAGCCTGCTCTGCCACACAGAGTAGAGGGCAGGAGGGGTATCAAAGAGTCAGTAATTTATGCTTTGGCGAAAAACCTTTTTTTCCAGTTGACTTGAAATATTTTTTTTTGTTTTCTTTATTTCTTTGCAAAAGCGTAAATTAGGATTTAGCCTTTCTGATCTGAGGTCTGGATCATTGCGATTGCTGTGGGGGGGGGGGACCCCAAATTAAAACTATGATGATATATTTGAAACTAGTGGAAAAACATGGAAATTCATAAAGTCAACCATCAGCATCCAGGTTTCTCAATCACACGAGTGCTATATTGTATATGTGGAGATCACCTGACCTAGCACTGTTTACTCTCCTCATAAATTACTGCTTCTGGTATGTGCCAGACCTATCAAGGTCCGGTAGTTAAAGGATAATCTGCAGGCTGAATAACTATGGTTAGAGAGCTGCATTATAGACCCATCATCATCATCATATAACTAGGCCCAGGGCCTGATACAATTCCGAAAATGTATCATGATTTCATTTCCCCCCCAAACCAGCAAATTATCAAATTGACCCTAGTTATTCACTATCTAGTTTTATGTGCAAGGAGATGCTCAGCCAAACCATACTTGGAGGCCAATCTAACAACTGTTGGCCTTGTGTAAGGAAAATGGAAAATTACAGAGGCACAGACAAAAACAGCCTAATTTAAAATGTGGTTCAATTTGCATGCAGTATGTAGGCCTACATTATAAGGTTATATGCCATCATGTCTACAGTGGTTATGTATTGGGACTCCACATACGGCGCTGTACAGATACCATACATCTACAACTGCAGTAATACTAACATCTTACCCAGCATGATTTACAATAGGCTCTTTTAAGTCCAGTGTATGACCATTGGACCCTCTATTTTGTGCCTCTGACGCAAAAAAAAGGCTGAATTCAAAGAAAACCACAAGTCCTGTGGTACCATGTGATTCAGTCCAACAATTTGACTAGGGGGGCTACAATGGACAATAGCCTATATTTACACAAGTTGTTAGCTGCTTCCTTCTGGGGTCTCTAGCAGGGGTGGGCAGCATTTATTTCCAGAGGGCCACACTATCTTCGATAAAATGAGTGAAGGGCCACACATTCATTGTACAATTGAATTGAAACTTGAAACACATACTGTAAGTGCTGAATGATGTTGAAACTGCATGAATTTGGTAGACATGCCAGACTACATTAGAATAAGGTCCTTGCTTTCACAACAACAATGTTCATCAACAAAATGTTGATCTTTCTCTTTCTTTTTGTATCACTCTGGTGTACTCTGTACGAGATTACAATGAATAGATCACATGAAACAATCCACGTCAATGCCGTATCTTATCTTATCTGATATGCACCTCTCCATAGGTCACTGATAAAACACATTGCATTCACATCGCATTCATTATATGATGAACTCACAGCAGACTGTTTCACTGTTACATTGTAAACATACAACATTTGAGTACATACGGATGGAGGAATGCAGGTATGTACTCAAATGGCAATTATGAATTAATATTAATTGGAGTTTAATTAATTTGTCTCAAAACCCGTAACATATGGCAGCCTTTTAAAATGTAGATATTTTTTTTTTTAAATTGGGGGGGGGGGGGGGGGGGCATTTCTCTTTTTTTTATGACTTGGCGGGCCGGATTGAGATGGTCAAAGGGCCGGGTCCGGCCCCCGGGCCGTATGTTGCCCATGTGTGGTCTATAGACTACTAAGGGATGAGTTATGAATTGTGTGGCTGTAGTCCAGGGGTGGGCAGCATTTATTTCCAGAGGGCCACACTATTTTCGATAAAATGAGTGAAGGGCCACACATTCATTGTACAATTGAATTGAAACTTGAAACACATACTGTAAGTGCTGAATGATGTTGAAACTGCATGAATTTGGTAGACATGCCAGACTACATTAGAATAAGGTCCTTGCTTTCACAACAACAATGTTCATCAACAAAATGTTGATCTTTCTCTTTCTTTTTGTATCACTCTGGTGTACTCTGTACGAGATTACAATGAATAGATCACATGAAACAATCCACGTCAATGCCGTATCTTATCTTATCTGATATGCACCTCTCCATAGGTCACTGATAAAACACATTGCATTCACATCGCATTCATTATATGATGAACTCACAGCAGACTGTTTCACTGTTACATTGTAAACATACAACATTTGAGTACATACGGATGGAGGAATGCAGGTATGTACTCAAATGGCAAATATGAATTAATATTAATTGGAGTTTAATTAATTTGTCTCAAAACCCGTAACATATGGCAGCCTTTTAAAATGTAGATATTTTTTTTTTTAAATTGGGGGGGGGGGGGGGGGGCATTTCTCTTTTTTTTATGACTTGGCGGGCCGGATTGAGATGGTCAAAGGGCCGGGTCCGGCCCCCGGGCCGTTTGTTGCCCATGTGTGTTGTAAACATAAAACATTTGAGTACATACGGATGGAGGAATGCAGGTATGTACTCAAATGGCAAATATGAATTAATATTAATTGGAGTTTAATTAATTTGTCTCAAAACCCGTAACATATGGCAGCCTTTTAAAATGTAGATATTTTTTTTTTTAAATTGGGGGGGGGGGGGGGGCATTTCTCTTTTTTTTATGACTTGGCGGGCCGGATTGAGATGGTCAAAGGGCCGGGTCCGGCCCCCGGGCCGTATGTTGCCCATGTGTGGTCTATAGACTACTAAGGGATGAGTTATGAATTGTGTGGCTGTAGTCCAGGGGTGGGCAGCATTTATTTCCAGAGGGCCACACTATCTTCGATAAAATCAGTGAAGGGCCACACATTCATTGTACAATTGAATTGAAACTTGAAACACATACTGTAAGTGCTGAATGATGTTGAAACTGCATGAATTTGGTAGACATGCCAGACTACATTTGAATAAGGTCCTTGCTTTCACAACAACAATGTTCATCAACAAAATGTTGATCATTCTCTTTCTTTTTGTATCACTCTGGTGTACTCTGTACGAGATTACAATGAATAGATCACATGAAACAATCCACGTCAATGCCGTATCTTATCTTATCTGATATGCACCTCTCCATAGGTCACTGATAAAACACATTGCATTCACATCGCATTCATTATATGATGAACTCACAGCAGACTGTTTCACTGTTACATTGTAAACATAAAACATTTGAGTACATACGGATGGAGGAATGCAGGTATGTACTCAAATGGCAAATATGAATTAATATTAATTGGAGTTTAATTAATTTGTCTCAAAACCCGTAACATATGGCAGCCTTTTAAAATGTAGATATTTTTATGACTTGGCGGGCCGGATTGAGATGGGTCCGGCCCCCGGGCCGTATGTTGCCCATGTGTGCTGTAGTCCATAGTTGAGTTCAGTCAAGCAGAACAAAGCGTGTTTAAATCTAGGGCTAGGCTGCTCTTTGAAATGGATTGAGTCCTGCTTTTGGGATTGATTTATCTTCCTGGAGCATAATATTTGCCAATACAGTGTTCAAAAAGTGAAAATACCACCCACTTAGCACTCCAGGCAGGCTAAAACTAATTCTAAATAACTGAAGGAATTTAATGGTATATTGTGTGAATTAATCCTAATTGCCAAGTAGGACTGTGTATTAGCAAGGACATCATGATACAATACATGATGATATACTCAACACAGAGCAAAAATGTATAAACAGAGCTACAAATACAACTTAACTTACTGCATACCACGTGGGTACTAGACCAGTATGATAATACTGTAAATACAACACATTATAGGATAATAGATCACAACTAGCTTTCAACACAGACACTCGGGTGCACATACACTCGGGTGCACATACACCATTAAAACAGCATTTAGCTGTCGGTGTCCACACTTGACCTAACACAAACGTATCCTAAAATCATCCTATTCAATCAGCTATTTGATAACTATCTAGCTAGCCAATTCCAGTGTCATCCCTACCTCAGCTGGCATGATCCTCTCTCCTAGGTATGGGAATAAAAAAATGAGCCTAGAGCCTACACCTAGAGTCACTCTAGGTGTAGTTTGTGATGTAAATAGCATCTGATCACTCAGGACTAGTACTGAACACAAAATGGCAAATAATTATATCAACATTACATGTTATTCTATCAATATAAAATGTATAATTACTCTATTGCTCTGGGTGTTGTCCTATTAATGCATCCTAATCCTACTGAATTAAATGTTTCAACTGCGGCGTGGGAACTTAATTGTCTATTTGTTCTGCTTTACCTGTTGAGAAACGAGTTCCCGAAGACGTTGAGCTTGCGGAATGGCTTCTTGGGGTCGACCACCAGAGCGTTGCCCGGTATCTTCCCCTCCTGTTCGCCGTGCATCACCGCGATGAACGAGTCCGTAGTGGGCTCGGGGCCGATCCGCATGCCGGGGAAGTCCTGCTCCATCAGGTGCCGAATGAAGGTGGTCTTGCCGGTGGAGTACTGGCCCACCAGCAGCACCATGGGCTTGTTGTCGAAGTCGGCGTCCTCCAGCGCCGGGGAGTGGAAGTCGTGGAACCGATACGCGTCCTCCAGAGGGAAGAGTTTGTTACGGTAGAGCTTCTTCAGCCCCTCCGACACATTCTGGAACAGCTCGGGGTCTTTCTTTCCGTTCTGTCTGAACATGGTGGTGTTTTTTGTCCTGTTACCGGAGGTACAAGTCCTTCAAAGCTCCTGTGAACCGGGTTCAATTGCGCGGTGTGGTTCTTCTTGTCACACCGTGTCAGGAGAGCAGCTGCCTGGTGGAATGAAGTGACGCTAAGGGCGAGGTCTTGGAAGTTTGTGTGTCCCCACCCTCCCTCTCTGCTCACACACACACAGCCACACACAGCCACACAGACCCTCCTCTCTGCTGCTCACACAGCCACACAGAACCAGTCAATCGTCCGGAGAAGGACACCCTCTTTTGCTTTGCGTTAGCTAGGATAGCTATAGCTACAATATACAAACACAACCACAATACACAACCACACGTAACTTCGAATTAATCTCGTCCACAAATAACTATAAATGATTAAGTATAGTCAATTTAACCCTGGTTCTGAGAGGTTAGCTTGCTGTGCTACTACCGGAAATGCACCCGGGCATCAAATTATTGCGACAAAAAACGAAATATATCCATGTATTCAAGGCTTCATGGGGTGTGCAATTGATAACTTCCCAGATTTTTGGTGTTTGCAAAAAGACTGCTTTCAATAAGCTTGTAAAAGTTGACCCTCCTTCGGTCTAGGGTGGTCATAGCTCAGGGGTGGGCAGCATTTATTTCCAGAGGGCCACACTATCTTCGATAAAATGAGTGAAGGGCCACACATTCATTGTACAATTGAATTGAAACTTGAAACACATACTGTAAGTGCTGAATGATGTTGAAACTGCATGAATTTGGTAGACATGCCAGACTACATTAGAATAAGGTCCTTGCTTTCACAACAACAATGTTCATCAACAAAATGTTGATATTTCTCTTTCTTTTTGTATCACTCTGGTGTACTCTGTACGAGATTACAATGAATAGATCACATGAAACAATCCACGTCAATGCCGTATCTTATCTTATCTGATATGCACCTCTCCATAGGTCACTGATAAAACACATTGCATTCACATCGCATTCATTATATGATGAACTCACAGCAGACTGTTTCACTGTTACATTGTAAACATAAAACATTTGAGTACATACGGATGGAGGAATGCAGGTATGTACTCAAATGGCAAATATGAATTAATATTAATTGGAGTTTAATTAATTTGTCTCAAAACCCGTAACATATGGCAGCCTTTTAAAATGTAGATATTTTTAAAAAAAAAATTGGGGGGGGGGTTATTTCTTTTTTTTTTATGACTTGGCGGGCCGGATTGAGATGGTCAAAGGGCCGGGTCCGGCCCCCGGGCCGTATGTTGCCCATGTGTGTCATAGCTGAATGGGTAGAGAGTCCCCCTGGGAAACTTAAAGGAGGGGTTCACCCAAAAAATGATTTATTTTCTATCAATTGCACACCCCATGAAGCCTTGAATACATGGATATATTTTGTTTTTTGTCGCAATAATTTGATGCCCGGGTGTATTTCCGGTAGGAGACACAAAGATTCTACTTTGTGTCTCCTACCGGATACATTAGCCGGTAGGTAGTGATAACTGCCATTAAGCTACAAGATTGGAAGGGTTATCATACCAAAATATAAACTAGAGACATGTAGGAAGACAAAAATACAAAAACTTTACGGTCACCTTAGGTGGTACCAAAATATGGCTTGGCCCCTGGACTAACATGTGTGTCCATGGATGGGAACGCAAAGAAGAACGTGATGCAACTGCTCCTTGGACATAACTGTAATTTCTGAGTAATGAAGTGGAAAGATACTTCAGAGAGGTTTCCTCACTCCTGGAAAGTGGAAATTAATCCATATGAATGGTGGAATGTTAACAGCCTCTATGATCTCATTGTCCCTTTCCTCAGACTGGCAGTGGCTACCATAGCATACAGTATGCCATCAGTGAGTAACAGGGATGTCCATTGCGTGCCATCTGCCGGGTGTTCTCAGCAGTGCAAACTAGATTGATACCTAAGCATGCTAATCTAATTTAATAAACATTATGTAGACTAATCTACAAGCAGCCAGTAGCCTGGGTAGGGTCAGGCAGCCAACCACATTTGAGCTGCACAGATTACGACACAATTGTTGTTACAAAAGGAGCCTAAATGAATGTCTACTATTCTGATAAATATTAATTCTGTGCATTTCTTTTCCCAGATTGGGCATGCGGATCACTGTATTTCAGCCTTAGATTACATCATTAATAATAATAATACATTTTGTATTGTTTTTATTTTAATAACGTTAATTAACTGAATATTGAGGACGGGCTAACAGATTGCACAACTATCTATTAGTGACATCCCTAGTAACATTAACAATTACCGTAGTGGTGGGAATTACCATTCATTTCAGTGTTCAAACCATTAGTTCAAATGATTCGTTCAACGTTCACCCCTCCTCACGTAGTCCAATGACAAAATAGGAACTTTTCTCTTCAGCCAGATAACTGAACCTTGCGTCACCAGGCTTTCCATACAAGGAAAATGAACGACTCGAGGAACAATAAACTCTTGAAGTGACCGAATTCATTCACGTTCAGACAAAAGACCAAATCATTTGAACGAACCATTCATGAACCTCACAACACTATTAACAACTTTGCCCAAAGCACCCAAAACTTTGTTAATTTCTCGTTTGTAACACTGGCCCTGGGAAACTACATAACACTATCCAAATCGATTGTTGGTTAGCCAACAAAAGTTTTTGCTTTTCAATTAATTATTGTTTTAAATTGACTATGAGACAACCACTTCCTAATGGTGTGAACAGCTGACAGAACGTTGACAGTTTTTACATGTCTCCTAGAACAATAGACTGTGGTCTATATTTGGTTTCCCACTCAGCCTTGCTACAGCCCAATAAATATTTTTTAAAGTAAAACAGGTAAGTGGACTGCCCATCCCCGTTTTACAGAACACATTGCACAGCAAGAATACTGCATTTCATCTCCTGATTTCTCACCTCGTATTGATCGTAAGCAAACATGCTGGCCCACCATGCTCTCATCTCTGGGTTGGTGAAGTCTGGGTAGCCTGCATTACCTGGAGAATGCAACAAAAAGAAACAAATTAGGGAAAGAGTACAGACAGTTCTGGGGTTAGAAAAATATTGCATGACAACCATGACTACCAGTACACTCCGATTCATTGTAAATGTAATCCGTTTACTTGATTTATGTTACTTGAGTGCAGTGCAACATCATTATTATCTCTGACAGTAGATTGAATCAAACCTGGCCAGCACCAGCCCTCATAGTCTCCACCATCTTTATTCTTAATGTAGAAGCCTTTGGAGCGGATCTCATTGTGGATCTTGTAGTTGCTGTCTACTTTGATATGAGGATCTACAATAGCCACCATCTATGGACAGATTCAGATTCAGATTCAGATGACTTTATTTATCCCCGGGGGGCAATTCAGTTTCTACAGATCTCACCAAGACATGACATACGTAGAGCAACAGTAAAAACACAAAACAGAGAACGCTCAGATTGATCGACCTAGTACATTGTACATTGTTCCTTGTATTTAAGAGTAGAGCAGCAGTGCATAGAAAGACATAGATATATGTATTCAAAAACACAGTAGAAAAAAGTACATAAGGTGCGTATACATACTGTAGTGCAGGTTTTTAAAAGTTTCATGTTGTCGTTGAGGTATACACACATAAATAAATATGACAGAGAGAAAGAATAAGAAGGACCATACCGGCGGTCTGACATGTTTAGCCCATTGAATACAACTCAAAGCATTATACCGTAGATTGTTTGATTTTCAAACATTTCATTTGAAGACCAGCACATTTAACTAATTTCAGTACAGTATGAAAATCAACTGGCAGAGAGTTGAAAGTTGCTTGAGATAGATAATCCAAGACACTCATAATAGTTACTCATAAAAATATTATTGCCTTTAAAAGTGTAGGTTTATTTGAAAAGTCTAGCCGAATATCCCGATAGAAAACTAACATTGGCTCAATTGTTCAGGGAAATGAAGAAATGTTTTCATACTCTAACTATCGAGTAAATGTAAACATGTTAAATCTAAAAACAAAGCCATTAACTAACAAATGGCCAAAGCTGTGAATACACAATATTAGTGGTGGTAAGGGCCTTCATGGGCAATGAGGATCCCGTTAAATTTTCACCCCTGGGTAGCTGCTGTTGTCACTTGGCACAGCGGTACAATGTTAATCGTCTTCCATTACCTTGCGTCTCTTGTCCATGATACCCTACAGCATCTCCTTGGGTGTGGCAAACTTGTGAGGGTCCCAGGTAAAGTAGCGCTTGCCGTCTGTGTGCTCGATGTCCAGCCAGATGAAGTCGTAGGGGATATCATGCTCATCAAAGCCAGCATCCACTGACCGCACATCCTCCTGGTCATTGTAGTTCCAGCGGCACTGGTGGTAGGCCAATCCAGACAGGGGAGGGAAGGCCTGGGTTCCTGAGCAAAGAAAGGACAAGACTAAGTAAGTAGGAAAAGGACAATGACAGCCGGGTGGACAAGCGTATGAATAGACACCATCTTTGAATGATGGTGACCGTTGAAAAATGATCAGTTTCAAGACACTTTACTTTCTGATCTCTTATTTGTCAATGTGCACGCTATATTATTTTCTTTAAGTATTTAACACATTGAGTGCCAGTTTTTTTTAAAAACAGGGTACAGTGAGTGCCTGGATTTTTAACCATTTTTTAACCTTTTTCAAGTAGTCACAAAATATTTTCAGTGATCACCGTCCTCACGGTGATCCCTCATTACACACACAGGGGTCTCGTACAATGCCATGAGATATTTCATTGGAAAAAAAAAAGTACACAGGAGCCGAGATACAGGCTTTTGAAGTCATAAGTTAACCAGGAAGTGGATTAGAGTCTAAATCTTCACAAAATGATATCTCCTGGTGCTGTGAAGGAAAAAAAAAAAAAAAGAAAACGGTCATAACCGTTTTTGGCACTCCTCGTTTGGATTATGAAAAACAGTCCAGACCGTTTTTGGCACTCAATGTGTTAAAAGAGCACAGGTCCAGCGGTTTGCGAGATGAGCTCGGACAAGCACACACACCCCGTCATAGACGGCTAGCCTCTTGCAGAGCCACACTATAAATAATATTGTTTATGCATGAGCCAGTCCTGCCAGCTCTTATTGACTTCAATGCATTCCATCGAACTTCCGGATCCAGTTTGCCTCCAAGTGCATCTATGGCACATGCTATGGTGTAGAAAATCTGTCCTTTCCTTATTTACAAAGCTTCACACAACTGGTCCAAGTCTAGACTGAGTACAATGCTCAAAAAGGACCATACTGGTGGTCTGGCATGCTTAGCTTATTGACTACGACTCACCATATACTTGGTGAGTTGGACAACGGCGACCTCTAAAAATAAATTAACAGCCAAATGGATTTATAAATGAATTACATTTTTCATTCATACACATCCATTTGTATTTTTGATGTATGGACAAAGCTATGAGTAGACAATGACATTTAATGCTGAGTTAGTTTCAAAAATCAGTATTGACAGTGAAAAAGCAGTTATTGGTGCACACTTGTAAAATTGCCAGGTTCTGGTTCAATATCAGGGACCAGCTAAATATGGAATTTGCACCCGAGTTGATGCCATGGAGACTACAGTAGTGTCTGCTGCCGTTCCAGTGCCTTTGAGCAAAGCAGTGATGCCTCATGTGGCCTGAACCCCTTCACTCAGACCTCTCTGAAAACACTATATAATTTTCAGAGCGGCGTGTGCATGTCAGTAAAAAAAAAAGAAACGCCGGTTAAATGGCCAATCAACTGATTTTCCTCTCACCTGTGAGGGAGGCGTACTGGGAAAAGACATCGTACGGCGTCGGTCCCATCATGATGAAGACGTCAATGATGCCGCTCTCAGAGATCCAGCGCACATCTGTCTGCGGTGTCTCGCTGGAGCCCTGCACATAGTCCAGCATCTTCCCAAACACTGTCTGCAGAGACACAAGTGCAGAAGGGAGCTGAGTGTCAGGGGGCGAATGTTTGAGCGTTTATATTTGTGCTCTGTGTACATATACGTACTACAAAGTGAGAGGATTTGCGGTGAACAGATTCTATTTGTGTCAATGGGTGTATATATATATTTTACTACTACGATGTATATTGCAAAACGTTGAGAGTTGCTTTTTAACTGTTGAGAGACTACTTATATTTACTCGACTGTTGATAGTTTGCACTTTGTCAACAGACCTTCAAGTATATGGATGAATACATGTGCAGACTGAGTGAGTGAGTGAGACTGAGATATATATTATCATAATCAATGTTGATAGGCTAGACACACTGTACACACATCCATTCTTATATCTAATCCACCAGTAGACTCATTAATTAGGCGGATTTCCATTGGCATGGTACCACACCACACCACACCACACCGACCACCACAGCAGCGGTTTCCACTACAATGAAGTGGGTAGAGTGGTGTGTAAGTGGTACTAAACTGGTGCCTAAAAAGTACCCAGTCCTGGGTAGGTCTGAGCTAGGCCAAGCTGGGCCACATGCACAGGTGATTTGCATTTGTATACAGGACAGTTGGCCACTCACCTACATTACATTGTTAGGCAAAAATTTACATTACAAATGAGTGTGAATGACCGGAGTCTGCTACTCATACCTGTGGATTTGAGCAGGGGTACTTTTGTGTAATGGAAACAGTAGATAATTTGAAGCGGTGCGGTTCTGGTCTGGTATATGCTGGACTGGACTGGTCTATAAGCCGTAATGGAAAAAGGGCTATTGTGTGTACATATCTGAATTTATAGTCACTGGTGCTAAATGTATATTAATTAGCTGTACATTGATATCTACTGATATATATATATGTTCTCTCTTTTAACAAAGATAAATCAGCGCAGTATTTTATTGTATCTTGACACATGAATCCCCCTCCAGGAATCAATAAAGCTTTATCTTAACTTAAGTGTCATGTGTCCGTTTAAAACTTTGTCCTGGCTGTTGACCTGCTGCTTACCTTTCCTGCAGTGTTAGAGCTGATGTCCACCCACGTCTCAGCAGCATTGAGCCAGAAGATACCCATGGTGCGCTGGGCATTGTGGGACAGCATGACTGGGACAGCACCATATAGAGCCATGGGGTTGTACAGCTCATACTGGAACACATCTAGGTTATACAGTCGGTATGGGTCTCCGGCACTGAAACAAACAAAACAAATAAACCAACAAATCTTAGAATTACAATACACCAAATACAGCAACTGCACTGATTTAGTCATCTCTACATACTGTAGCATGCAGTGGGAAGTACCAAAATGCTTATTTATCTACATCATTTATGTATAATTGATCTATTCATCTACCTATACTCATTTATTCTAATCGATCTATTCATCTCACTATTCTTTGATAGTCTTTAACCCATTAAGACCTGGAACTGTGTCATTTTTAGATTTGAGCTAAATCAAAAGCATTATTTTACACTTTGGGCTATTCAAAAATAGCAGATCTACGAGCTTGTAGCGCGGCACTCGGTGCCGCGCTATGAGCTTGTATAACTATATTTTTGAAAAATCGTGAAAACGTGTGCACATCTTTGAATATATTTTTTTTTAAAGAGCACATTTTTAACTCAAATCTTTGCTTCTGGGGTCCCTGGAACAAAATATTTTGATGAGGGTCCGCGGCCAAATACATCATTTTGGGGGTCCTTGACATGAAAAAGATTGAGCACCACTGATATAGAAACATACGTTTTTCCAGAATACTGTTGAGATTTAGGAGACATGTAGAATCGGCTTCAGGTCTCAATGGGTTAACAGCCTACTCACAGGTTCCACACAACATGAGTAGAGACTTTCAACCTGGCGTCACTATTTTTAGCATGCAATTGTAGGTAAACATTTTTACAAACTCAGGCTTGTTGTATACAGGGCTTAAGTAGTTGAGTGAGGTATGCACACAAACGTAACAAGGACATTTCAACACTTGATAGTTGATAGATAAGTCTCAGACTCACTCTGTGGTTTTGAGTTTGAGGTTGTCTGCGTGCTCTGGAATGCCATAGACATGTTCAACTCCCGGTAAAGAAAAGTCTAAACTGACAGACGAGGGTCCTGTGGAGAGAGAAACAACAATCAGGCAATAGAAACAGAGACGCTAAAAGCCTAGTTATACTTTTATGCAAAAAAAGTGCTAGGAAATCTGAAGTCTAAGTGGCCGCATGGTATAATGTCACGGACGATGACTTGAGGTTTTCAGTACCCGTCCCGGATACGTTAATGCTGATCAACGCAATGAGTTACATAATCAATTTAGTAGGGCTGTGAATCGTCTGCCATCTAACGTTTCGATTCCGATGCTTGGGGTCAAGATTTTTCAGATTTTTTAAAAACAAACGATTCTCGATTCAAAATAGATTTCTTTACGATTCAAAACATAGGATTTCAGGATCTACCCCAGTCTGCTGGCATGAAAGCAGAGTACATTTACGTAGATTTTATAATGGTTTATAAAAGGTTTTATCAACTGATAATAATGTAAACACACAAAGGTAAATCCAAGATCCAAAAATAAAATAATAAAAAAATAAAAGAGAATGTGTCTTCCAAACGGCGTCTTGCAAGACTTATTTTGGATTAATAACCTGGAGAACTCACTAGTTGAACATTTCGGGATATGTCACTCCTGGTCATTTAAATGGGTTATTTCCCCAACTACATTTAGGCAACTGTAAAACCATCAACATCAACTTTGGAGACCTACCATTGGGTTTGCCGTCTGAGTGTGATTTAAATGTTTCCTCCCACATGCCATCTTCTGATTTCTCCTCTTCTGTGTTCACTGCCTGGTAGGGGGTGATGGAAGGGGGAACAATGATGTTTTAAGAGCAGGGGAGAAAGACACGCATGTTAAGGAATATTGTATTAAAAGGGTTAAGAGTAGAGACAGAGATACTATAGGTTTCAGTTTCAATGCACAGTTTCTTACCTCCTCGCCCTGGTTTTCCGGATCAGCCTCCTCTTTCTTCTCAGCCTCAGCCTCGGGCTCTGCTTGACTGTACATTGGAGGATCGAATGGAAACAGAGGTGGGGTGGGAGAGACAGACAGTGAGAGACGTGTCACAACGGCACATCTTTTTAAGTGTGTATAGAGATCACATATAAAGGAAGCAGGGAACACAAACAGCCTGATGGATCTCGACTCTACATAGACTACCAACTAGTTAAGCAAAGTCCTATAGGATTTCACTCTAATGACAAAGGGGACCGAGCAAATCCCACCATTGTGGCTATTCCAAGCAAGGCATCGTGGGACTGCAACTCTAGAGTCTGTGAGATCAAACACTCACAAGGCTGCTTAAAAGAACCAACTCTACTATAGGGATTTAACATACAGCACAGTATAGAAGGGCCATGACCATCAGGAATACTGCATGTACTAGTCTTAATTCTTATTATAATTCTGTCAGGCACCAAATTTGGTCCCCCTCTGTATAGTTGCTTGCCAGTTAATCTTTGGCGGTTGAAGCCTGGCTTTGAGAAAACTTTTAGCAATATGGGAATTCTTTAAAGCTGTAAATAGCATCATAACCACAAAGAGATGTTGCCATTGGATTTGTGATACTTGGTTGTATAGCCTGAAAGTGAGACACAAATAAGCAGGTGGGACAAAGCCTACGGCATTACACTACTGCATCATTGCCCTGTGTATTACAAATTAATTAAAATAAAGCAAACGTAAGTTGCACTTCAGCCAGATTTTTTTCAGCCATCATAACTAGCTCTTGCAATTAAGTCGGCAAGAGCGACTTTCATAACTTAGGTAAGCCTGTTAGAATTGTTTGTGAAGCTCGATCAATCATGCAAATTAACCATCAGAGCAATTTGTTATAGGAAGGCTACTAGAATGACATTCTATGAAAAGTATGTGATTCAGTTACCATTGATGTGACAGAACAAGGACAAAACGGTGAAAATCACTTATGGGCCCACAGCGGGCCTTTATCCTTCAAGGTGATCATTCATTGTTCTTTCAAGATTATCATTCTCTTTTTTAAATATGGTGGGGGTCACCTTTCTAAAGATACAATAACTTTTAAATTGTGCCCCTAAAATATGAATATACCCCTTGAGATATTAACGAATCGATAGGCCATTTTTACCTGCTTTAACCCATTTAGACCTGTGGCCGATTTTAAAAACTCCTTCCTTTTTTTATAAAAAAACAAATATATATATATTAAATCGCAACATTTAAAGTGACACAGATGTTTTCCCAGTTTTAAAAAGGTATAACAACGTATAGGCTTTCCCGGTCTTAATGGGTTAAATACAATTCTGGATCATAGACTGACCTCTTGCTCTGTCTTATACAGTATATACACAGGCACAATCAAGATTTTAGGTGCTGTACTCTGTACTATGGCATATCTGTGATATCTAGCAGCATTGCTGCAGTATTGTAGTTCTTTGTCACTTACTACTACCTACTGGTTGGTTCGTTAGGGAGATGTAGGCGAGTACGTGTCTCCTCCGTTACACGTCACGCCGCCAGTCCCCTTCTTTTCACCAGACACTGAGGAGTCCCCCTGATTGTAGGATTAGCTAGTGCAGCAACAGAGATTGCCCTCCCCACCTGGCTTCCTACATTCAAACATGGCCAATTGTGTTGATTGGGACGCCCAGCAAAGCCAGATGCACCGTGGAGGATTTGAACCCCTAGTCTCCGCGGTGGTGGGCAGGAACTTTACCCTGCTCCACCTGAGCGCCCATTCCTAGATTTCATACAACTACGGGCAGCATTAGCACAAAAAACAGAACACACTTACAAAGCTTAAGGATCTTTACCTAGTGAATACCCTCTTGATATTATCCCACACGCTAGCCACTGTGCTAGTTACTTTATAGGAGAAACTAGGATGATAGGAGAAGAGGACAGAACAACGAGTCAGAGACAATACCAAAATAATAAAACACTTTTATGGGAACAAAAAGAGAAACATCCACTTTGTGAGGATGTGGATTTAAGAGAAAGGGCTGGTCAAGAGGTGTGTATGTGTTTGTGCGCGTATGGTCTCTCACGTGTCCTTGCGCATCCTCAGGTGCTCAAAGGCCAGCAGGCCACGGGAGTTAAGTGACATCAGCACTTCGCTGCCCTCCATGATGTCCAATCGGAAGGGCCGGGCACTGACGATGACCCTCTGGGACTCCGACCCTAGGGACAGAACCACTCCGTTCTCATCCTTAGATATGAGAGACAGGCTGAGAGCGCAATGGAGGAGAAAGAGAGAAGGTGACAGTGCGGGGGAAGTTCAGATTGGAAGTGAGATCATGGACAGTGATTGTCATGCACATGAAAAGACTTAAAATAAAATGTCTCATCAAACAATACAAACTCCGAGTCCACAAACAATACAGCCTAGTCGCAGAGTATCACGTTTTAGCTATATTCCCAATTGTAGTCAAATCAGTGAAAATGTCTCATCAGAAATTATAGAATTACAGCATAGATAGATAACAGAATAACAAGCATACGGACACACACTCGCACCATGTTCTACCATTGTGCACACTGACGTATCTGTCCCTCTGACAACAGCCGGCCACTATGTTATGAAATGTTATTTATTTCTGTGTGGACCCCAGGAAGAGTAGCTGCTGTTAAGGTAGTAGCTAATGGGGGTCCAAATAAACAAATAAACCTGTGAAACCCTTCCCTCCCCGAGCATCAACCAAGGCCCAGGGAAACTTACGGCTCCGTTGGCGGCTCATGGATGAGCACATCTGGGACCTCGTAGCGAGGCTTCAGGGGCTTCAGCTCATTAATCTTCACCCTTGTCATGTTGCCCTGGAGACGGTAGAGCTCCAGCAACAGACGCACCTGTCAGGTTGGTAGAGAGTAAGGTGCGGGATAGGGGTCAAGCTTAAAAACAAAAATAAATTCTCCACACCTCAAGTGTCTTGGTGACTGGCGCATAGGAGGAAAATCTAAAAGAGGTCAGGTCAATGTAAAAAAAGAACAGATTCCTGCACTGTAGGCTACTTTAACAGTGCAGTTTTGGTTACAAGGCCTTCAACGGTCAAGAATATAAAAATTAAAGTGGGGCAAGATATATAGGCTTTATTGCCAACCTGATTACCTTTTATCTGACAAAACCTTTTTTGAACAATGTTTCTAACAACATTTCAGTATGCATAATGTAAAGGCAATATGCAAAACAAATCACAATTTAGGCATAAGTGAGTGATGTGTTGTTGTTTACTACCTTGTTGTTATCATTGATGAGCTGCAAGGTAAGTCTAGTGTTGGTCAGCTCCATGGTCTCCAACAGGGCTCTGTATGGAGAATGGCCGGGCATCAACGCGCGTTGACGTCTAAGTGGATACACACAAGCTTGTATTAGTGATGACACCATTGTTGAACAACACTTTTATTTTGTCATAGGGAAAGGTCACTTGCGACTTAACCCATTGAAACCAGGAAAGCATCCGTGTCATTTTAGACAAAAATAGCAGACATAAAAGCTCACAGCGTGTCACTTCGTGCCGCGCTGCGAGCTTGTACATCTGCTATTTTTGTAAAAATCTTGAGTTTGAGAACTATTGATTTAGAAGGCATTTGTAGAATCGGCCTCAGGTCTTAATAAGCTAAGTATTGTGGTCATTTATTTGTCACCAGAGGAACTCACTTGCAGAAGGCACTCTGGTCGCAGGTCTTGAAATTCCCCCTGTCCACGGCCCATGCCCCACTGAGGCACACAGACAGCAGAAGCAGGACAGGCGCCATCCTACAAAGAAGTAAAGCAGCAAAGTCACATATAGCAGAGGTTCTCAAAGTGGGTCCTGTGGGGGGGAGGGGGGTCCCCAGCAAAAGTAGTTAATATAGTGTCACAATCATTTTAACCACTTGTCTTTTAACCTTTTATACTTTGGCTACTGAAAATAGCAGATCTACCAGCTCATAGCGCTATGATATGAGCTATTAGATCTGCTATTTTTCAAAAATCTGAAGTTTTTTAATACTTTTTTTTTTAAACAAATCTGTGCTTCTGGGGTTCCCTGGCACAAACTCTTTTCAGATGGGGGTCCGCGCCGCGGCCAAATACATATCAATTTGGGGGTCCTTGACATGACAGCGTTTGACAACCACTGACAAAAAGAATGATGCCACGTCCATGTCCGATAGATAGCCAGTTAAATAATAAGACCAGTGAAACACATGACCAACTAGCAGCCATGTGGACTTTGTTCTGTCTGGCAGAGTACAATAGTACATGTGTACTCTACTCAAATGAAAAGGTAGTGTCACAAAATGTCAGAGCAGAAGCAAAGCCACAGTATTTTCCGTGTCCACATCCTGCGTAAACATCCACACAATGTACAATTAAAACGTATTACACATCCATCTTCTATACTGGATAGACTAACTTATCGTCGAGACTGAGACTCTCATAAATGCAATGTTAATGTACTTGGATTGAAGCCAAGTAAATTCATTAACGTTAGCTAGGTATAAGCTAACGTTAGGTTATTATCAACCACAGCAACACACACCAACTATACCGGCCTAGTCAACACTACACCGCCAAACACCGCCATAACTATAACAGTTTTCATTCATTAGTTAACTGGATGTTATTATCTGCCTGTCCAAGTGGACCCCTGGGACATTAATTTAATAGCTCACAATTAAAGAAAGTTAGCATGCTAACCTGGCTAATGCTGTATAGCGGGCTCACTCAGTGCACACTGCTGGCTCAGTGAGTGTGCAGTGTTGCCAGGTTTTGTGAGAGAAATAAGCAACCATGTCCAGGAAAACAAGCCCAAAAGAAGCGACTACAGGCCACATGAGCACTTGCTTTAAATGCGTTGTGAGCTTGTAAATCTGCTATTTTCAAAAACTCTTGCAATAGAATGTGGAATATTGGGAATATATTTTTGAAACATTCTAACAACACAAATGCTCCCTAGACACTAAACATTTATGGAAATATGTGAGAACCACTTGTTTAAATAATTGTTAGAAAAAAATGGAAGCAAGCCTAAATAAGCAACTACACTTAAGAAAAAAAACGAACTTTACACTAAGACAAGCCC
Organism: Gymnoscopelus microlampas; assembly: GCF_963454915.1. Classification (NCBI taxonomy): domain Eukaryota; kingdom Metazoa; phylum Chordata; class Actinopteri; order Myctophiformes; family Myctophidae; genus Gymnoscopelus; species Gymnoscopelus microlampas. Next base: position 23,628,938 of record NC_139955.1, on the reverse strand, counting down.
AAAGTCCCTTATAATAAGCCGACATGGCAACACTGCTCAGTGTGGCTGGCTTGTCAAGCCGCTAATTCAATCCCGGTTTGACGAGATTCGTCATTCTAACAGCTATTATTCACATCCATACCGGTTACCGTTTTCTTCTGATTTGTAACGTATCTCGCCTCAAATGTAATATGTGGCCCGGCGTACACTGTCAATATATCAAACAAATGTGGTACATATAAAGATTTAAAAGTGGGAATCGCTTTGTTTTACCTCTCTGCGAAGGCGGCCATCTTGATAGAGCTCAAGTTCGGCGCAGTGTTGCCATATTGTGCGAGAGAAATAAGCAACCAGGTCTATGAAAACAAGTCCTAAAAGAAGCCACATGAGCACTCTAACCCTATATTCATAGGCTATTTGAAAATAGCTCGTCACGATCTGCTATTTTCAAAGAAAAATCTTGGAGAAAAAATCTAGGAATATTTTCCAAAAAATCTTGTATGGGTGTCTCTGGCACAAAATATTTTCAGAAGGTTGGGTCTACAAATAAAATATATATATTAATTTGGGGGTGCTTGACATGAAAATGTTTGGGAACCACTGGTTTTTAAACAACACTAGGAAATAAACCCAAATAAGCAAATACACTTTAGAAACAAGCCCAAAAAAACGCAACCACCATATTTACAAGCAACTTTACAGAAAAAAATAAGGCCAAAGTCGCTTATAATACGTGGACATGGCAACCCTGGTTCGGCTCCGCCTCATTTCACTTACTGCTCGTCGTACGACAGAGCCGCGCGCCTAAAATAGTTGATCTACAAGCACACCGCGCGTAGCACCGCGACGCCTTGCGGACTTGTAAATCTACTTCTGACGCGCACGACGAAGCAAAGATGGTTGAGGAGACGAGATTTCCCCCCATACAATTTAATCTAAATGTTGATTTCACATTTCACCAATGGACTTAATGTGGATGTTTTTATTTTATAATATTTGCATAAATTATTTGCGTGTATGACTGACGCATATAATGTAATATAGACATTATCTGGTTTGTGTAATAATCGGGGAAAAGAAAGGCTCATCTTGTTGCTGTACATCTTTATCCTCTCAGGCTCGGACACGTCAGCTTGTAGCTGGAGGCTGTCAGCTCAGATTCAATCAAGTACACTGCACTGGATTTATGTCATTTGCATGTGCTTCATTGCAGTGAGGGAAAAAGTACTAACATTTTTAATAGTACTTGCAATACTGCAACGTAGAAATACTCTGTTACAAGAAAAAGTCTGGAATTAAAAAGTACTATTGGTATCAAAATGTATTTAAAGTACCAAAAGTATGCAGAATGTCCCGTTTCCAGTTTTTACCTAGTAACTAAAGTTTTCAAATAATTGTAGTGGAGTAAAAGTACAATATTTGCCTCCGAGATGTAGTGGAGTTTCTGTAAAAGTACAGCAAATTGGCAATACAAATAATATTTGTATTTCCAATAATAATAAATAATAATAAAAAAAGACCTCAAAATTGTACAGTACTTGAGTAAATCTACCACAGTGCAGTAGGATGGAGAATACATGTATGTGAATAGTTGATAGGAACCATAGCAGTAATTTAAAGTAATATAAAGTGATTGATCTACACATTTGTGTGTATTCGCCTAAATGCTGACATGACACAGTATTGAACAAAACATTTTATTTTTTTGACAAGGCATGTTTTGAATGATACCTGGGACAATAGCAAGAACTTTGTGTAAATCTAATAATAGTAGTGATCATCAGTAACCAAATTTGAGCTCCATTTCTTGACCTAGATATTACGCGTGGTACTTATGCAGAGTTCACAATAGCAGTGACAAAACAACAGGCTACAAGCCATTTTCAATGGAAGCCAGGGACATGAAGCTACAAACGTACACCTGACACATGGTGCTGGCGTGACAGGGTTGACACACTACAAAAAAAGCTCCAATGACGCATTAAAGCGTCAGTGTTTTTGTTTCACCATTTCTCACGCTCTGTTGCATGAATGGAAGAAAAACATTCTTGTCATTAACCCGTTCCCTGTGTCGTTTAAACCCATCCTTTTCATTTATGCAGTGTGGCTTGAGCAACACTTCACTGTCTTAGCGACATTGTAGCTGACCACATGTGTCATTTTGTAACTTTTGTTGCTGCTAGTGTATACACAGCATTACAGTAGGTCTCATTCATTTGTCCTCTGTAAAACATTCAGTTGAAAAGAATCTAGAAGTCTAAAAATATGGTACAAAATGTAATGTACACTCTGTCTCACACAGACAGACTGACAGACAGACACACAGACAGCTATACTTGTGTGGAACTTTAGTAGAGTGACATCAACTTTGCAATCCACAAGAGGTACTCCCCTCTCCCGGACCATATTCACATGGTAGCAATTTTGCGCCAACTTCATACTCGTTTCCCACCTACCCAGTTATGAAGTAAGAACAAAATGGCCACCATGTCAATATGACCTGGTGCAATATGACCTGGTGTTTAGGGTAAAGTTCAGCAAATATTTTTTTCCTATCCTCTTCAGTTTTCTTCCAGCTATTGCTCTATCTCTCAGAGTTGGAACCGCCAGCAGAGGTGTCCCAGTCGATCAATGTTTTTATGCAGGACACTATGAATGGGAGACACATATCTTGCCACATCCCCATCCCGTGAAAAATCCCTGCAGAACAGACCCTTCTCCGAGCTGAAGACAAACTTCTGGGGCATGGGTCCATTGCCCCTGACATACTCCCACACAGCCAGCAGGAGGAGCCTGACCTCAAAGGGTGTGAGGTAGGGAAAGGCCTCGTGTACATTCCCCAGCACAGGAGGCAGGAGCTGACCCTCTCCCATGCAGGACACAAGGAGGCAGGAGGCCTGGAGGTGCCATGGGGAGTCTGTGGCCGAAGCTTCCCGGGAGGCCTCCCAGTGGGCCAATAGCGTGGCCAAGAGTCCCCGGAGTACTGCCGAGCAGTAGCAGAGAGCCGGGCGCCCAGCAGCTACCACATGGAGCAGGGGGAAGATGACAGGGTGGGCTTCAAAGCAGCGACGGATGTGGATATCTCGTTCCACCGTGGTGCGGGCATGCTCTTCCGGTGGCCATGACAATTCACCATTGGCCACATCTGGACAGATGTTTTCCACCAAGGTTACTGCGATGACCTTGGCTGCCTCTGCGTTGATTGGCAACGGCTCGTCTGGGTCAGATGGGGTATGTCGAGAACCATTGATGCTGCCGTTAAGACCGGAAGAACTGCAGCACTGGACTGTCACTGCCAGCAGGGTCTGAACATTCTGGTGACAAATAAAAAGAATTGTTCTGGTATTAGAGAGGCAATGTTCTGCAGTAAATACAATAAATAGAAACAAATGATAGTAACATTGGTTATTGTGTATCCAAGCATACGATGAAAATGAGACAGGGAGATTACAACTTTCATCCAATTCAACTAAAACCACACAACAACATGACTCACCTGGATAACCAGAGCTGGGTCAGGGGTTAGTTTAGCACAGCGGACCTTCAGACCCTTGCCAATCACTCCAGCATGGAAGACAGACCACACACTTCCAGAAAAGTTGACCGTAGTGCCAAACCGACAGTTGATGTCCAGCAGGGAGGCTCCCAGGTCAGGGGACATGGATGGAGAAACTGGGGGATCACCAGCCATGTCGGCAATCTGCCCCCCAAATAGGTCAGCGTTGCCTTTGTGCAGGGCTCCCTCCACCAGCTGCTGAAGCACTGACTTGAGAGTGAGAGGAGAATAGGCTGCCAGCCGGGACAGGAGCAGGACTGAACAGCTCACCGCCTCTCCCGCCTGCCCTCCATCTCTCCCCACTTCCCCTCTCCTTCGCAGTGCCAGGAAGAAGTAAGTGACGGCGGCACGGGAGAGCAAAAGAAGGCGTGCTGGCGAAGCGGTGCGAGGGAGGGGGCTGGAGGACAAGAGGCGAATTGTGGCATGGGATACAGCCGGGTCGCCATGGAGGAGGAGCAAGCAGAAGTCGTGGAGATGCCCAGAGACTGCCGAACCCAACTGGATGGCCATGGAAGACTGGGCGCCTGCTGCTCCTCGCCTCTCCTCATCCTGACTCTGAATGGCTGTGGCCAAGTTGAGCAACAGCTGTCGGAGCTGTCGTGGACCCAAGGTGTGAGTGTGAATCTGAGCCACACACCGGGTCACAGCAGCAGGGATGAGGCCTGGCAGGCAGGCGGAGAGTGGCGTGTGCAGCTGCCAGGCCAAGGCCAGTTCCTCTGGGTTACGGGCTTGGGTGAGCAGTTGACAGAGGGCCTCAGTGGCCACACTAGGACCTCCGTACACAGACAGCAGGCACAGAAGCTGGTGCAGCCATAGGTGGCGCTTCCTCTCCAGTCGCAGCGTCTCAGCGCAGAGCTCACCCACATGGGTCTGTAGCTCCTCCAGAAAGGGGATGACCCTCCCGGCTTGGGAGGAAGCAGAATGATGGTGGCTACCTTCCCCTCCATCAGAGCGGTTATAGACCAGCTTATGGAGGTGCAGAAGCAGCATCTGCAGCAGGCGGTCGCAGGCCTCACGGACACCTTCATGTGGGGAGGGAGTGGGGCCGGACATTATGACCGATGCAGGCGTGGCAGTGTCCGCCAGGAAACGGAGGACCCGAGCTCCTCCCGATGGACTCTGGCTGATCAGGTGGACGGCCAACCCAAGCATGTTATCCAGCTCCTCCCGGGGGAGACCCTGAAGCAAAGCCTGCAGTTGTAGCAGGACAGGTGGTCTGAGGAGCTCAACCAACTCTGCGGACACAGCGCCCAACAGATTGGGGGACAACGCAGCCAGCTGGAGTAGAAAGGGCACTGCTGCTCGGCGAAGCTGAGGGGAACTCTCCCACGAAGAGGAGGATGAAGAAGGAGACAGAGGGCTAGAAGGGTTTAGGCTCTCCTGGAACATCCTAAGCAGCTCCTTCTGGATACTGTCTGAATGATGAGCTGCGAGGTGACCCAGGATTCCTACCACCGAGCCGATCTTTGGCACCCTGCTGCCTTTATCTCCTCGTCCTTGGTCTCCTTGATCCTTGGAGCCATGAGAACAGAAATCCTTGAGGCCACAGGCCAGCACTCTGCTGATGATGGTGCCCGGGAAAGCTGAGCCAATGTGAGCTACCACCCAGTCGAAGTGAGGAGAGTGCTGCACAGAGGTGTCCAGCAGGGCATCCACGCAGGCATCGGGACACCACGCCAACATGGCAGCTAAGCACTGGGAGTAAGCCTCCATCAGAGAGCGGGTGGCAGCACAGGACATCCAGAGCTGGAGCAGCTCATTTAGGCTGGAGGAGTGGGGGGCAGCCCTGCGGCCAGCATGCTTGCTGCTCAGCTGTCCCAGTAGATCAACAGCCCAGGCAGACACCAGTGGGGCCCAGGCCCGGGGGTTGAGACGGATGAACTCTGACAAGACGCCATGGATCTCCTAGAGAGAGAAAGAATTTTAACTCACATCCGGTGAATATAAATGTCAGCTGAATATAATTTACATTCAGTACCATTCCCAAAAGTTCATTTATTTATTTTCATCTATTTTCAACATTGTATAATAATAGTGAAGACATCTACAAACCAAAAGGTGTTAAACCCATCAGAATATATTTTAGAATCTTTCACAGTTTGCATTGGTCATCTTTAAAAGAAAACACTGCAGATTTTCTGCCGAAATCCCATTGTTCTGATGTGAGGAAATCAAATCCATAATGTAGCGTGGGAAAAAATACCATGTCTTCTCCACAAAATGTTGACATCTTGAAAGAATGGCGTCAAACATGTTGTTTCAGGTCATTGGGCTTATGGAATGCCCAATTAAACAAACCCATCTAACTATCCATCAGGCTCACATTGGAAAAATGTAATCACAGATCGCCATTACCATTTGAGCAGTAGCAAAGGCATTAAACAAATGATAAAAACAAACATTTCCACAAAAAATATTATTACTGTCGGCCTCTGGCTGGAGGCCTACAAGATATAGACGGTTGGATATGAAATATATATTTTCTCATTTTATTTTTTCATTGCTTTCAATAATGGAACTGTCTAACTTTACCTGAAAGGAACAACATATTCTGTTAAAAAGTTAAACTGTTTGGTTTGTCTGTCCGTTTGTTTGTCCGTCTTGTCTGTCTTTTCTTTTTCTTTATTGTCAAGTGATTGTTATTATTATTTATTCATTTTTTGTCTTGTCATTTGTCTTGTTATGACCTTGGTGGGAGGGTGGGGGATTGGGGGAATAAGATGTCATACATAATGTCATATGCTTGTATTTTTGTCTACAACATATGGAAAAATAAAAACAAAGTGTTTAAAAAAAGATATATATATTATTACTCATTTACCATAACCATGCAGCCTTACTTGAATGTGTAGCTGTGTCCAAAGTTATCGTTTGTCTGGTATTGTATGTATTATAGTGACTTTCTGTGACAAAGTGACTTCCTGGAGCCAGGTATAAAAAATGGGATTCCTCCATACCTGTATGATGTCCTCCAGGTTGGAACTGACTCCAGTGCTTGCATCGCCTTCCATCTCCAGGTTGTGTAGGAACGAGGAGACGTGCTCATCGTAGACTCCCCTCAGATGCTCTAGCACTGCCCCCCGGCATGGCGGAACAGAGCGCAGCAAGCGTACAGCACAGCGGGCATGCTCCCTAACGCTCAGCTTACGGCCCTGAGCCGTGTCCACACCAGTGATGAATGATTTGATTTCCTGGGACAGTTCCTGGGCACTAAAGTGAAAGAAAGGGTGAGTGAATTTGGCAACATGGAGTGGTTAGGAGGGGAGCATGTCTATGTTCCCTCATGCTTTTAGGTGTCATATCCTGTGCTTGGGCAAGAACCTCAGCGTCCACATTCTGATGCTGAGGATACCCTGAGCCTTTTGCATACCATGTTTATGACGGTTCCATGTGGAAACTCAACATGACTACTTTCAAAAGTTATTATCCCAACTCGAACAGTGCTGAGGTGCTCACTGCAGGCACTCGCTTGGTAGGCACCTCGCTTAGGCGAGCCTCAAAGGCTCAAGGCCACTTCTGCCTGCACACCGGTCTTGTTTTTTTCAACATGGGCCCCATTCCTTCGTGAATATAGGGCTGATGAATGGGGCTGTCTCTAATGCTGGTGTAACGGCCGAACAATGCAGCGCCCCGGGCCGGGCTCGAACTCGAAGTCCAGACCTCACCAGTCCGGCCAACAAACCCCTGGGCCAGGGCGGAGTGAGTTACGGCCAGATATGGGGACGCTACACTGAGGGAAAAAATAGGGCTGAGGAATATACGGTCTAATTTGGGATGGAAAAAGGTTACTGAGGGAAAATAATACGGCCTACTTTAGAAAGGGGGGCGGGTCATAACTGCTGAGGGAACATAGGGCTGAGAATATACTAACTTGGATGGAAAATAATGCATAAGTGCTTAGGGATTGGGCCGAGGGAACATATGACTGACCCCGTTAGTGGACATAATGACCATAAATAGGATACATGGAGTAGTATAATAACTCCATGTATCCTGTAAGATAATAAGATCACTTTCCATTTAACTTATGTATCATATAATGCAGGGGTCTTCAACAGGGGGTCCGGGACCCCTAGGGGGTCCTCAGAGTTACTACAGGGGGTCCGCCAAATCTTTGTGTGATATGATTTTTTTCTTTTACATTAACCACTTGAACCCTAGCATCCCTTTTCTGAGGAGAACTTTAGCCAAAAACAGCAGATCTACAAGCTCACAACGCCTGAGCTTGTAGATCGGCTATTTTTGGCAAGAGTTATAGGTGTAGAGGGGAAAAAAACAGAAAAAGTTTATCTGAAACACAATTTTATACAATATAGAGGGGGTCCCTGCTTCATCTCTCTCTCTGCTAGGGGGTCCTTGGCCTGAAAAGGTTGAAGACTCCTGATATAATGTATACTACTATGCATCACACATCATCAAAATGTGTAGCAGTCATCTGAAGTACAGGCGAAAGAAAACGGCGACATGATCACTCCTATATCAATACATTGGAACTCCAATGTATCAATATTATCTTAGATAATATTGATAGGCTATGACATGTACAGCAGTACACACTGCACACATAGTGTTACAGCTAATTAACTACGAGGGGTTTAAACAGATCAGATGCTTATATTGTTTAAATGGCAATAATAATATCAATAATAATAATGTAATAAATGTAGTATGGACTTAAACGTAAGTGCTAGTTCTCACCTCAAGGCATTTTGCGGCGTGTGAGTGTGTGAGGTCTGCATCGCTTTTAGGGGATTTCCATCCACAACGACAGACATCGCTTGCTCTTTCAACATTAATGCGTCACATTCAAACTAAAACCTTGGTCACTGGGTTTTAAATGTTCAATAGAGGGAATGTGCTGGCTTACTGTGGTATTTTAGTTTAATTCTCTCAACAACATATGAAATGGGCGCTCCATAGACGGAAGTAGGCTCTTCTTCGACGACGTACCGAGAAGAATAAAGGACGCCGGGAACGGACGATTCGGTTCACTGGCGCCACCTGCTGGCCGTGAATCGAACTGGTGGCAGAGGTGCTACACAGACTGCAAGAATACAGTGGTAGAAAAAGTACAAGTAAGTATCAATACGGCAACGTAGAACTACTCTGTTGCAAGTAAAAGTCCGGAATTCTAAATTTACTTGAGTAAAAGTACAACAGTATTGGTAACAAAATGTACTTAAAGTACCAAAAGTAGAAAGTACTCATTATGCAGAATGTCCCATTTCACAAGTGTTCTACAATTAAGCTCACAATGCGTCACATCGCGATGCATTGTGAGCTTGTAGATCGACTGAAGTGGTTAATGTATATGTTTTGTAATAATAATAAAAAAAATCTACAGTAACTACAGCTTTCAAATAATTGTAGTGGAGTAAAAATACAATATTTGCCTCCGAGATGTAATGTAGTATAAGTACAAGTACCGAAAATTGGAAATACTCCAGTAAAGTAAAAAATGCCTCAACATTGTACTGAAGTACAGTCGTACAGCACTTGAGTAAATGTACTTAGTTACTTTCCACCACTGGGTTGGTGCCGGCGTAGCCATGGTTCACATGTCATGTCATGGTATGACAGTCATGTTTCAGTGCTAGTGCCAAGTGAGGCTGGGACCGAGGCTAGGCTAGTGCCGGCGGTGACGTTGGTGACGTGCCGGGGGAACGACCGCCGCTCCACACGGCTTGTTTGTTTGTTTTCTAAACTCACGTCACCACTATTTATTTACTGCTCAGTGCTCTGATCCGGTGTAGAGACCGCCTACTGTATCCACCAATTGTTCACACTCATGCATGCGCGCGTACAGGCCGTTTCCGCATCCGCTCTAAACCAGATCTTTAACCTGCAAAGCATCATTTGCATCATCAGCTGATCCTTGATATATGCTGGCTGGGAGCCATTGTAGCAGAGCTGAGCCGTAGGACAAGGTCGCACTGTGAAATAACGGTAAGTATATGAACATTATAAACGTTTCCATCCGTAACCAATGATAATGTCGCGATGCGACTACTATGTTAGCGTTATGCAGTTCTTGAAACTGAAGTTGGATAAGAGGATAAATAGCCTGGCATGGTCAGACTAATATCACTGCGTAGTTTTTTCTTCGCACTAGCAGATTCTTCTTGTTTTCCAGTCTATATATATTCTTCAAGGGTTTTCAGGCCAAGGACCCCCTAGCTGAGAGAGATGAAGCAGGGACCCCCACTACATACTGTATACAATTGTGTTGCAGATTAAACTTGTTCACAGATGTCATAGATAGCTTCAGAGACTTTTTTGACAGCGCTATCAGTGTTGTGGAAATCAATGGATTTTGTTTTGTTTGCTGACATCACCTGTAACCACTTAAAGCCTAATTAGTCAATACTTGACCGTTGCTTCTGTACTTGGTCTGCTCTTTTTTTCCCTCCACACACCAAACCTCATTGCCGAAAATAGTTGATCTATAAGCTCACTGCAAGGTGTTGTGTGCTTGTAGATCTGCTGTTTTTGGCTAATGGGACAAGGATTTGGAGACCCCCCTGTAATCTGAGGACCCCCTGTTGAAGATCCATGCTATAGATGATAACGTGTTGGCTCCCATAATTTTCAAAAGCTTTCGAACTCGAAGATTGTGGAAGAGACTAGGACAACCAGCCATATCTGTTTGCAGCCAATGAATCCTCCACTGAAAAAGAAAGCTTGCTTCAATCTGTCCTATCTATCATGTTTGTCTCAACGTTTCGACTGTTAGCTGAATAAAAATAATACATATGTTACTGAATAAGTAACATATGTACAAATATCGCCTCTATCTATGTTTTATGATCGGTGTATATTATCACAGGTGCTGAGACTCATGCAAAGTGAAAACTGATGAAGGATTACAATATAGCCTGGACACCGATCAGAGCTGAAGATCATAAATAATCTAAAAAAAGTCATACGAGTCTGAAGGAAGAAAAGAAAGCCATGGCCCCAACACTGGTTGGTACATTTTGTAATCTTAATCTACAGTACCAATTTACAGTGGTGTTAAATCATGTTAGTTCTTGAACCTTTTGTGGCTTTATTTTGTTGAGGTATTGAGTTTTTTTTTTTTATTCATCTCCTCCAATTCAGTCACTATTTTTGTAACTTGTAGCCTAGAATATTTACTGCATATTTGACTTTTAACCCAGAGTCCATTTGAGCCAAATCTGCTGTTTTGTTGCCAAACACGCAATTCTGTTTCTCAATCCAACTTGTCTTCCAAATCTTCCACAGTATGATGAGAAGGAGCCAGAGCTTGGAGACCTGATTGAAATTGACCGTGGAAATTATCAACACTGGGCATTGTACATTGGCGATGGGTATATTGTCCACTTGGCACCCCCTTGTGAGTCTTATACTATACTGATGAAGCTCCAGAAAATATTAATTTAAGATCCAGCACTTGATGTTTTGCATTTATTGTGCAAGAAAATGACTTTGCAACGTCTATGAACATATTAAATTGAATGGCACTCAACAGCATACCATTAAACGTCTTTTTTATAAAACATGCTACAAAATTCACTAAAATGTTGTATTACTTTGTCATACATCCTCACTCTTCTTTTTTTTTACCCCCCCCCCTCCCCCATCTCTTTTCCCCCAATTAGCTGAGGTTCCAGGAGCAGGCGTCAACAGTGTGATGTCTGTCTTCTGTGAAAAGGCTGTGGTTAAGCAAGAGCAGCTGTGGGACGTGGTCGGGACCAACCAGTGGCAAATCAACAATGGCCGTGACTCTAAGTATAAGCCCCGAGCAGTGCAGGACATTGTCAAAGAGGCCCGTACACGGGTGGGCCAGGAGCTTCCCTACTGTGTCTTCAGGGGAAATTGTGAGCACTTTGCCACTGAGCTGCGCTATGGCAAGTCAGAGTCTCGCCAGGTAGATATATTCAGTTTCTTCCATAAAAGCTTCTCAGTGAACTCCGGAGAATGAGTGCCTGCTAGCCTGCCTTCATGTGCACACAATACAAATATTGTTTTGTATTTAGTATAGCTCATTGTATTTTAGTACCATAAATGCTGCTACAGCAGTATTGTATGCATGTGACAATACAAAAGGTCTCATTGCAGTGGTGGAAAGTAACTTAAGTAAGGTGTCACTGTTGCTGTATCCTACTGACTCACCTGCCAGTGAGGAGCCCCCACCAGGAGGACGTAGAGCCTTCGTCCTACTCTTCCCGTCCAACACTCCCTGAGTCCCTGCTTACAGGGACTCAGGGATTGTTGAATGGGCAATGACCAGTATCCCCCTCCCCGCCGGCCCGGCCTCCCTCCCCCGAACACGGGCCAATTGTGTTCGCACAGACGCCCATCAAAGCCGGATGCACCACGGTGGATTCTAACCCACAGCCTCTGTGGTGGTGGGCAGGGACTTTACCACTGCGCCACCCGAGCGCCGAATGCTTTTAAACTTGGCAAGCAGATAAATGCTGTGGTTAGATCTTGTCGTCCCAAAGATGCATTTAAAAACCAGAGGTGACAAACTTTTCAGTAGTAGCCCCCAAATTATGGAATAAGCTACGCTCCCATATTCATATGCCCCTCACCATTGTAAAATATATATCTCACCTTTTTAGTGATTTATGTTTATTTTTGTGTTTGTTTTATGTTTATATTTAGCTTATACAGCGTAGTTATGTTTAGATGCCTTGTACAGCACTTTAGTAAGTCGTAACCCTGTGTTTGAAACATTTTCTATATACAGTAAATAAAGTTGATTGGATTACCATTTTAGTTTGTCAAATATTTAAAAAAGGAGTACTTTTTACTGTAAGTATTTTGAAGACATTATACTGGTTGGTATTTTACTCCAATTAAAATGTTAAATACAGGACTTTAACTTAACAGAGTATTTCTACATTGTGATGTTGTTACTTTTACTTAAGTAAAACATTGAGTAGTTCTTCCATGGCTGTCTCACTGTATTTTTTAATGTGTGTGCCATGTTTCTCTGCAGGTGCAAAAGGCAGGGGAGGTTGTCATGGTAGCAGGTGCAGCCACAGTATTGGGCCTAGGCCTTGTGGCTCTGGCAGGCGCCCTCTTTGGAAGTGGGAGCAAACAAAAGAAGAACACGCAATGATTGACATCCCATACGACCTATTAAGCCGCTTGATTGACAGCAAATCACCAGCAAAGCCTAACTGATACTTAAAATGATTACTCTTCTCCACAAACACTGCCTAAGTCATGTATAAGCATATAAGATTGAGTGTGGTATACAGTGTACTGTATTTCTTTGGGTTCAGGGCTAGTTGGTTTTGGACTACTTTTCAAACTTTTAAAAATATAAACCGACAGCACACTAAAGCACACATATATAAATATATGCAGTAACAATATGTTTTCTACAATAACAGTGGGTGAAATATTTGCCAATAAATAACGTGCCACAGCATAAGTGCGCTAGAATGTTTTTAAATATCAATTTTGGGTATATTTCTGTAGAACATTGAATATCTTTCCTATCAATTTAATTGATTATGACCCAGATTCCTCTGGACTACTTTAACACTGGAAGTAACTTAACACCTACAAAACTAATTGAAGATAAGAGGACTGGATATTTATTTTTCTTTTTTTTTTAATATTTAAAACAATGACCAACAATTTAAGATTTACTAATTATATACATACTCAATAGAGTTGTAGTATAAAACACAGAGAAGCCATTTAACAACAGCGATGTTTGAAAACTGGCTCAGACTCAGACTGGTAATTGAAATCTTATGGGAAATATAATAGGATACAATTGGAAAGGTCATGGCATTTCCTCATGTGTTTCTCTGATGGGTGATTACAATTACAATAGTGTTTGAGTCCAGTCCAAGGCTAACAGTGTTTGTTTTTTTCCCCTTTGGACTGATCATGATCAAATGTATAAAATTGTATTTAGAATTACATAGAAGTTGGTGTTAACCAGTTTGCACATATTTGGAATAAAGAGTAATTTCAGTGTGAATGTTGTTTCCCCCAAGCTCAACCTCACCTACCTTTAAAGGACATTGGGGGCGGGTTGTTTTGTTGCCTGACTTGACGTTAATGCCTGACTTGACTTTAACGTATACTCAGGCTTTTTTAAACATAGGCCAAATTAGCAATCTGATATATTTACTAAAAGGCTACTGAGTAAGTATGCCACAGAAAGTACTGATTAATGATTATGAACAATGGATAGGCTACTGAAAACCATTGTGCTTTCATTTAAAACAAAAACAAATGCAAACATGTTTTTTACGATATTTTTTTAATTTTTGGATAAGCTCACATGTTACACATATACGATATTCTCTAAAAGAATCCATCATACTGTTCATTTTGGCATGAAAAGAAAATATTGGGCATTTGTACTATATTGGGCATACTACTTAAGAATGAAGCAGCACAGTTCCTTACCTGCCTAACACTTACCAGGGACATGTGGAATGAACATAATGCATTGACATCAAGTAGACCTGGATTTTATCTCGTCACTCTACCTGAAACATTTACTTCTTGAGCATCAAGAAGTAAATGTTTGAGCAATCAAACAAAGGCACAAAGAAAATAAAATGATACAATTCCCTTTACCCTGAACTCCCCCCCAATGTCATGCCAATATTGTTGATTGGCCCAGAATTGACATGCATTGCACTAGTTTTTACCCCGGGTGAAGCCACTGGTGTTTTTGTTGGAGCCTACAAAATTGTAGGACATTGTCACAATGCCATGACAAAATTCCCTCTTACAAAAAAAGTAACAGTCTTAAAAATAAAACCAATTTCCTTCCCATCAACACTCCACCACCACCCTATTACAACTCACTGGAAATGTAAGCAAAGCCACATAAATGGCAGACTTACATGAATGAGCATATTGATATTAGACCAATAGTACAGGACATCAAACCTCAATTTGAGATGTGGCATATTTCATGGTATGCCTGGTGCCCGTTATGGCTCTAACACAAGTGTATGTCATTCGGCATTAAGTGCAGACTATAGATGTGGAACAAGTGAAGCTCATCACCTTCCAGGGGTGGGTTGGAACGGTAGAATACAGTACAGTGAACCAAAGAAACTAGAAATAACTTGGAAGATCACACACACAAGTGCATGCATGCATAGACTTTAACAAAGTCTTAAATCTGCAATTAGTGACAGTAGAGCTAAAACATTCATATCCTCTGTATGTGTGTCTGTGTTCTGCATAATACACCTTTGTATATAGCTATATATTTCAACCTTTTAAAAAAACATGTGACGTCATGTCATTTAAGACAGGATGCGTTGCCTATGTACAATACATTTTACAACTGCAACTGAAATTTGCATTTAAAAAAATGAGACATTGTGTGATGCGAAAGTTCCTCTGATAGTCGGATCAACTCATCCTCTTCTGCCAGAAGTGTAGTGCGGTTTTCTACTTCACCTTTTATTCTATGCTTTTCTGTGTCTGCCTTTTCTTATCAATATTTTATTTAGTAAGAATAGAGCCAGTGATCTCTGACTTGACAAACTCCATCCACACTATTGCGCAAAAGTGAATACACTGCTTAGATACAAACCAGGCCAAGAGCAGCGATTTGTTACGTCCTATCTGTTCCCCCAAAGATATGAAGACAGAGAATCAGAAAGCAGAGCAACTGTTTTATTCTCCTCTGCTCAACCAGCCTCCATGGTAGTGACTGCACGCAGGTTCACAGCATCATCATCTGCCACCCTTACATGCTCTCCTTGTCTTTCATTGTTCATGGAATGTTGAACTTTCCCTACCTGTGCATTGCCTCCATTCCTGCGGGAGTCAGTGTCCAGTCATTGCACTCAATGTTCTTTCCTCCCTCCCCCATTTCTTTCAAGCTTCCTGTTCCGGTCAGTCTAGTTTGCGCGCACCCAATTTGAGAGGACCTTTGGCAGCCTTGCGCTCTGCCCGCTTGGCCTCCAGTTCTTTCCTCCTCTCCTCTCGTTTCTTCTTGGAGACCTCCGCCTTGCTCAGACCTGGTGGACAGACAAGACAGGAAGGCAGAATGTTGACAACAGTGAATTATCTGTGGGATATTTTGCAATAACTAAAAACAATCGTATACATGAGACACGTCGAGCAATCGCACAAGTGTTTACGACAAAAATAAGCAAATTTTCATCAAGTGACATTCATAAAGTATAAATTAGGCTTACTGGGTAACTTAACAAACAAATTCTAAGAAGAGTATGTACATGGACATTTCATAATGCTAACAAATGATTATGTATTGAAATCAAGTGTTTATTTCAACGGTTCAGGTCAGTACTCTGAAGTATAGTCCTATATCATACCATGTTCGTGCACTCCCGGGTAGGCCTTTCACAATGATTACATAATCGCAATTATTTGAGATAATCGCAATAGTTTTTAGCATAATCGTCATAATCATTATCATGTTAAAAATGTTCATATATTTTCAAAAATAGTGGAAATAGCAGATCTGCAAGCTTATAACTAGATTGGCTATTTCCACTATTAATGTTTTTTTGAAAGTATAAAGTAATTGCCCTGAACAACTTTTGTTTACGATGCCTAAAAGCTAAAGAGAAATTTCTATTCATAATGTTTTAATGTTCAATGAAAGAGACACAATTAAATTGTTAATCACAGTTATTTGAGTGACAATTAATAAAGTACAATTTCTTAATCGTGACAGCTCTACTCCCAGGTGACCACTGTACCGATTCAGAAGAGGTTTCACTTGAAATTGAAAAAGGCCTTCTCGGCAGCAGAGGTCCTGAATCAGTGGCGATGATTTTTCAATCAAAACGTAACGGAGGACCAATCCAACTGGGTAAAAGCGGAAGGTTTGTTTTGCCCCAGTTGCATACTCTCAGCCTTAATCATCTGTAAGGAACTTGGAAGGTTTAAGACTGGATCTTTGTAACGCTCTCACTACAGGATAATCTTGCCAGATAATCACCCCTATCAGGCTTAGGCTAGAACGGGGAACAACCGTTTCGAGAGTACCCTGATTAGCTTGTAGGGGGGGACCACCTTAAGTGTGACTTGGCCCATCTAACCGCAGCTCAGGATTGTGAGTTCCTGATGAGAGCTGATCATTTTAAGTCTTACCCTGGTTTCCATCCACTGACTCCCAGCTCTCCTCAGCGGCCCACTCTCCTGTTGCCTCTGAGCCCCAACCATCTCCAGCCTTACAGCAAGAATAAAACATGCACAAACACATTAATCAATGACTAGTTCTTAATCATTCTGTTATATTTCTTGCCATTTAAAACACTTTGTAACTTTGATTTGAAAAGTGCTATATAACGTTTATTATTAATTTCTCTATCCTTCACGCTCTCACCCCCTGCTTCCTTCTTCCCATTCCTTCCATCAGTTTCTCTCTCCTCCTAAAGCCTCTCAAGCCATGACTATCTCTTCCACAATCTTTGAATGTTAGAGTTACAGTAGTAATTCCGTACCATAAAAATTTAACAGGAAGCTGTCATCTGCTTCTTCAGACTGACCAATCACAACAGTGTTTATGAAAATGTATATTACTTTATTTTCTATTCATTTTCAGAGCATCCGAAGTATAGACTGTAGAACATTTTAAAAATAAGGGAGCCAAATGTCAGAGAGACTACCTGCCTATCATTCCATCTACCTTTTCTTCCTCAGCCTTTCATTTCTCCCATTTTTTTTATCCATCTACCCCCTTCTTCCTCACCCTTCCATTTCTCCCATATTCCATCCAGCTAGATCCTCCTTGCAATCTCCTTCCTCTCTAGCCCAATTCTTGCATCGTTCACACTCATCTTCTTTCTTTACAATCTCACCGTGGTCGTGGTGGCGGCAGTGGGTGTGCTTCTCTGGGATATACTGGCAAACAGGTCATTCTGACTGGCTGATTTGGACGTGCTAGTGCTGTCCCAGTCGTATTCGCTAGCTAGACGCACACCCTCTGGCAAAGGGACATCCTTATTGGTTGTGGTCGTGGTTGTGGTCATGTCTGTCTCCTCTTCTGCCCAGTCATTGCCCCAGCCTTCCTCGCCAGCTGAACTCTGTCCCTGGCCCTCCTTCTCATTGGACCAGCTGTCATCTGCATCCCAACCTGAGCTACTCCAATCGGAGCTCTGCTTTTTCACTGCATCAGCGGACACCCGGCCAGCCTGGAGTTGATAGAGTATTACTACTATTGTAATGGACATTAGGCCGCTATGTGTAACATATATATACACGTATATATGTAACAATAACAATTTTATTTCAAGTATAATATTTTGTAGCGATCTGATCAATGACACTTTGCTTTAACTTCTGATTATAATCAATGCTACAGTTTTATCACATTGTTGGAAGCTCTTTACTTCAGAATTCAGTATTGTGGAAAGTCTCCAATAATATTACACTATGTAGTCTAATATTGGTTCAAGATCAAATCCACTAGTGGTGCATCCAAAATGCAGTAGTTGTTATTTTTTTTAAATAAAAATGATAGAAAATCAAAACTACACAATGAAGAATTTAAACATACTCCTCTATCATTGGCCTTCTTTCTTGATGACGCCGCTCCTGACCAATCAGTATTCCAATCATCTGGGTCTGCATGAGCCTTCTCTGGTTCCTTGGTGAAAGTGTCAACAGTTTCGGATAAATTATAAAGATTATTTGGGGGCCAACCTGCAAAATCCTCACGGCCCAAAGGTTGAGAACCACTGATCTAAAGCAATACTCAAATCCTGTGTCCTACCTCCAAGCTTCCCCAGTCTTCTTCCTCGTCCCAGCGGTCTCCTATTGGTTCACTACTCTTCTCGGTCTCTTCTACAGTATGGGATTGTTGGGCTGTGTCAGAGGCAGTGTGGTGAGTCCGAGAGGCCTGTGGTGTTTTGGCTACAGAATCTGTGAGGGATAAAATGCAGAAAGTTAGAAAACCATAGAGGAGATAAAGATCCGGTTGATAATGCTTATACATTTGTAAATGCAAGGTGTGCACATTATTAAAGCAAGATATTTACTGTATATACATTGATTGTATTACTGTGAAAATTGTCTTGTGCCAAATTGAGACATAAGCTAATTTAGACTGGTATCAGGACAACATTACTCAGCACCAGTATTGGTACTGGTGTAGCCCTTTTCCATACCAGGGACCGGTGCTTCTTCAGTGGGAGAATTAGGGCTGGAGGCATGGACCGGCTCACTGGGTTCTGCTGTTGTGCCTCCCTCTGTTCCTGGTGCGTTGCGAATCAGCTTGGAGGTCAGTGACGAGACGCCAGTCACTGCCCAGCCTGCCCAGCTGGAAGACGCACCCACAGGCTGAGTCGAAGACAGGACATCCTTTTCTACAGAGACACAGAAACAAAAAATAACCATGTGATGAGTAAGAATTAAGTCTCTGCAAGTTGATTTTCATACCGTACTGAAATGAACAAAATCCACTGGCTTCTCGAATATCAAACAAGAGCTATCTATACATTACATACCTATCTCAGCAAGCATGGCTGGGTCTTCTGATACCGTTTCCAACTTGGACAAGAAACTCCTAATGGCTTTGAAAGCCTGATGAGGGAGAACACAAAGTGAGCAGAATCCAATTGATACCACCAAAAAAAGTTTATAACAGATGTTTTGTCTCCCACAATTCTAGGTGTTATATGTTCAATTATCTCACTATCGGGAGAGGACATAAAACTCATGGATTGCAGCTTTAAATCAAACAAAGCCTTTGATACTCTGTACTTGACATTGTTAGAGTCTGCTAGGTGACTGGAGCACCTGCCGTTTGTCACCAACAGATGATGCCAGGCCACTATGTTTTCTTTTGACAAATGATATACTTAGCCTCCTAGTTTTAACCTGAACCAGGTGTCTGAGATCCTGTGATCAACATGTGATGCTGTCTCACAAGGTGAACAGAAAATGTTACTACATTTTCATTTGTCATGGTATGTTTTGCCATGTCTTTCTACCAACAAACGCCTACATTTATCACTGTACATTCAAGTGTATTGGGGGAAAAAGCATATTATGAAAAAGGATTCAATCCAAAAGGAAAGAGACAAGTATCATTTGAAGAAAGCAAATTGTCCTTGTGAGAATTCAAGTTAATACAAGGAGGTTCGCACTTTCAGCCGTCCAGACTTCAGCAATGTGTCACACACTGATGAATGCAATCCGCCACAATGTCTCACCTGTTCCCTGACGTTCTTATCTGGGTCAATAGTGAGTGTGCAAAGGGTGGGCAGGATGCGCCTGGCGCTCTCCAACACGCTGTAGTAGTTGTGTGTGGCAGCAAACCCCAGCACACCAGCAGACCGTGAGGCTGGAAACGGGTCCTTGGTGGCCCGTGAGAAGGCCGAAATCAGCACACGCTGTCGGGTCTAAGAAGAGACAGTTGATGGTATGAGAGTCGAAGGAGAATGTTTTTTTGTTTTTTTTGGTTAGGAGCTGGGTGAAGCTGAAACAGAATTTCCCCCACGGAAACAATGGAATCAATAAGGGGCTATCTTTGATAAAGCTAGCAGTTGGTTTATTGCAATTTATAGCAAAAGCATATGCATCCTGTTCAGAGGGCAGAACATAAACACCATCCCTTCTATAGGTTTAAAAACATGGCAGAGGACCAATCCTACCAGTAAACAGAGGTAGGGCTGTTTTGCCACCATTATGGACTCGTTATACTTGACTGGATTAATGCAACAACACACCCCTTTTCAGTTTTAAGTTTCTCCTCAAAGGAGGAAAAAAAAAGAGTAGAAGGAAAGTATTCTAAAGCAGCCTGCTCATGAATGACAGTTATTCAGTGTGTTTGTGTATTTTCGTGGGCTTTACCCCAGCATTGAGGTAGGGTGCAATCTTTCCGAGACAGACGGTAGTGTTGCAGCGAATGGGACCCTGCTCGTCTTTGGCCTGCAGCCTGGCAAAGTGCCGCATCAGCTCCTGGTTCAGGTTGGTTTCATTCAGCTTGGGAGCCAACAGCAGCATGGACTGCAGGATGGAAGAGAGTAGAGAGCAACAGCATTGGGGTGGATCGGACAGAGAAGATGAGAACGAAAAAGGCAAGTTTTAACATTGAGAACGGACCAGTTATCCCAATAACACACGGTATTAATCATGAGCAGGAAGTAAGTAAATTGTTGAATAGCCACAAATGAAAATAGATAAATAATTGAGTGTGTGTGTGTGTATAATACCTTTACAGTCTGTTCTCTGATAGCAGGGTTGGTGTCTGTGAAGCCATGGACAACGTGAGGGAATATCTGAGAGTTGACTGCTGCCTCATTCAAATACTGAATGAACTGTTCCATCTGAGGGCGAAAAAGTATAAGGTTTAAGTGGTTAACTCTGGGAACAGTTGACCTGAGACTTCTCAAGTTCATAATGTAAATTATATGACTCACTGGAAGCCAGTGCAGAGATGTGAGGATTGGTGTCAATAAAAGCAGTTGCAAGATGGTAACATCATGATCATTCGCAATACGTGTGCCCTGTCCGACCCTGTCCAAGTACCTGTTGCAGCAGTCGTATCCTCATGGCTCGGTCAGTGGAGGAGAACATCTTAACGATAACAGGAATGATCTTCTGTTGGTACTCATCTGCTGACAGGAATTTCCCCACCTGGCAGACAGAGAGAAAAAGCGACATATAGACAGAAAAACATAAAAGTGAATGAATCAGTGATGCAAGAAATTAATTAACAGAACACACTCTGGTCAGTTCCTTGGAACAATGAATAAGAACTGCAGCATAATATGGATATCCTAACACATTCTCACCTCAAGGCGTCCTTTTAGCGTCATGTTTACACACTAGAGGACATCAATATGCTATCTATAGAACATGGCACAGTGTCTAAAATAGATACTGTAACTCATGCAGAATGAGGAGCATGGTATGAGCATGGCATGCAACTCAAATGCCAGAAACTAACTTGTTGAGTTTGTTTCTGGCATTTGAGTTGCATAGGCAGAGAATAAGTTATGATCGTTACTTCGGCGTCAACATGGTGTGTGAAAAGGGCACCCACGACATCAGTATCAGACATGAAAGGTACCTTGACCAAGCGGCACCATATGATGCCTTGGGAGTGAGAATGCGTTGGGTATCCTGGTCTAAATTCTGTCTGAAGCATACCGACTGTGATATCAGCCCCTGTTCATGAAATTATGCAGGGGGGGGGGGGGGGGGGGAGAATATAAACAAATAATGTAAAATGTTATAAATAAATAAAATTGAACTGTTACCTTGAAAAGAGGTGTGAGGACCACAGCACCAGCATTGCCAAATTCAAAAGCAGTGAGCAGCTGGGGCAGCACCTTGTGTTTGCAGAAATCCTCTGGGAAAGAGTCCAGGTTATCGCTCAGATCCTGGAAGAATTGCTGCTTCTCTGCTGGGTCCTTAATCTGAACACACACACACACAAAATTGTGTTTAGCTGGCTGCTGGTTTTAAGTAAAATAATAATATATCCATAACCGTATCACCAGAGGACTATTAGTCGAATACAAACGCTGAGCAAATGCATTTAATAATAAATCAACAATTGGATGAGCAGTAATTTTCTTCAATTAAAAAAGACAATAGTAATTGTTTTTGGAGCCAGAGAAGAACAAAAAGAGAAAAAATAATAAGAAATTATTAAGAAAAGTGAGAAAAACAACTGCAGTTGATTCTGAACACTGCTGCTCGAGTCTTTACTTATACCAAGAAAGGGGATAATGTCACTCTTAGTTCTCCAAGTCTCTGGTTCTTAGATCTTTATACTGGCTCCCTGGCTGTCAGAATGTATTTCAAAATTCTACTGTTGGTGTATAAAGCATTGAATAGTTTAGGGCCAAAATACATTTCTGATCTTGTTGAACAGATTAAAAATGTATTTTAGAACAAGACTTGTTCTACTGTATTGAAAGAGCCATCCAGACCTCTCAGGTCGTGTGGGACAGGTCTGCTTTCTGTGCCCAGAATCAGAATTGAACATGGGGAACCAGACTTCAGTTTTTATTCACAGTCATTTTATTGCACGCTCTTAATATCTTATTGCTTAGTGTTCTATGTAAAGTACTTTGAATTGCATTGTTGTTAAAATGTGCTATACAAATAAACTTGCTAGTTGATTTTGGTTGTGAAGAACATCCTGGCACATATCTTTTTACTGTGGGGTGTGACTTCACAGATAGAGTGTGAAAGCCACAGCTGTGTGTGTGTGTGTGTGTGTGTGTGTGTGTGTGTGTGTGTGTGTGTGTGTGTGTGTGTGTGTGTGTGTGTGTGTGGGGGGGGGGGGGGGGGGGGGGGGGGAATCATCAGTAGCAGACCTGAATCTCCTCCAGGAAAAGGTTGCTCTCCACAAAGCTGTTACTGAGAAAGCCACCGGGGGCCCTGCAGTTCTGGAGGAAGCGGGCAGGGTTGGGCCGAGCCCGTGGGTTGGCCCCCACCAGCTCACAGTAATGGGGAACCAAGACTTTGGGAACCTGAGGACACAGAGTAAACAGAAGATTAAACAACGGCACTATTCACATGTCCTCAACCCTTTACCTAAATGTTTTCTGATAGTCGCACAAATCCTAAGCAGTTGTGCTAATTGCCTTTACTTATAAGAAATCCAATGGCCCAGGGTAAATGTACAAACTTAGAACAAAATTAAACATTAAGTAGTCAGAACAACAGTACAATCAGTGTTCCAGCAGTGAGCAAGAAAATGGTCCCATGCCCTCTTAAAGTTTTCACCTTCATTATTTAATCTAGCCAACTCGTGCTCATATGACATTATTTCAACATAAAATCTACTTTTTAAGATTTGGAGATGTACATTTTTGATACATTGGGGAATTCTGTTTGGTGCCCCAGTTGTCCCAGTTAGGTCTCAGTAACAGTTGGAATCATTAATCAGAAATATTTCAATCAGATTGAAGAAATATTGTCCACGTGGGAAAACTCTGTAAGCTACAAATGGAACCAAAAGGACCCGTAATTAAAGGTCCATTTGGTTCCATTTTAGGGTAATAGATAATGTCAGTAAATACATAAAAAATGACACATTGTAATTTAGAAATGACATGAACTCCCCACGTAATACTGGTTCTGTGTGAATAGGGCTTTACTCAATGGGTGCATCCACACATGTACGTCAAGTTGTCGTACGGAAGTCGGAAGTCCCATCCACTCCCATGTTAACTCATTCTGTGCCACATGACGTCTAAGACGTCACGTGGCCTGACGCCCTGAGTGCCACATGACGTCTAAAAGACGTCATGGGAAAAAAAAATATATATATATATATTATTTTCTTTTTTCTTTTTTTTTGTTGAAAAAAATGTTCAGAACCCAAGATATCATGATTTGAAAATATTCTGCTCCAGTCACTCTTTGTTTTACTTCTTACTGAAAAAGGCTGTATCTCGGCTCCTAAGCACTTTTTTTTTTACAATGAATTTTGGCTGTGGCACTCAGGGCCAAACTGCCATAAATAAGCTGGGCACTGAATGAGTTAAGTTAAAAAACGGATGTACCGTTCCGTTTTTTCCTATAACATGGGAGTGGATGGGACTTCCGTACGACAACTTGACGTACATGTGTGGATGCACCCAATGTGGGCAACAATAGCCTAGGCCCTATGTGTACTATGACAGCATGGAATCAGCTTAATAGTGATGGCCTATGAGTTAATCAACAGGATGTGTAGTACAACATCAGCTGCTTTTGGTGTGTCATACCTTTCCCAAAGAGCGTAAAGAGGATGCACGAGGGAGTGGCCCGTTGAAAACTTCCCAGATAAGGCAGCCCAACCGCCACACCTCCCCTGCCCTGGAGAGCAAAACACACACACAAATTAAATTGCATGGGAAGACATACTGTAGGTGATGAGCATGTGACATTATGAGAATATCATGAATCCGTAAAAATTGTACTCTGGCTGTTCAGTGTTCCATTTCCACTAAAATGCATGTTCTCCCTAATTGTATTCCTTTTTCTCACACTCTTGAATAGTTTTGTTCCACACATAAACCATCTCCTAACCTCATCCTTTTTACTCTCACTTTCTCTCACCATTTCTCTCCTGTGTTGCTGTTCGGAGTCTCTGGCGGGTCGTATCTCTCCATGTCAGGATATACTGCTTTAGGGGGTGGCAATGAGGCGCCGTTGGGATCCCCTTGCTCTGGGGACACGTGGTCAAGGGCACCAAGCTTCCACTCACCTGCCCGATCCACAAAAACAGCACACATGCCCAGGTTGTTGTGGAGCAGGTGGCAGTCATTTATTAGGAAGCTCAGCGCTTTCTGCAGGTGCATACAGAAAACAGGGGTGAGTGGTCAAGACATGGGATTGTGTATTTGAAATACAATGTGCATATCATACACAGAGAGAGACATCAGCAAGAATAGATTGGAGAGTGGAGGTGCAATGAATGCAGTTTGGAGTGGGAGGCAGGGCAATTGCTTAGGAAAAGAAAGAAAACATGACAGATAGAAAAAACAAAATATACAATGGTTGCTGTGCTTGGAACCTCTGCTTACCACAATCTGGTGCAGTCCCCAGGACACCTCCAGCTCCCCAGAACCCCCCTTCTCTGCCTGGGCCTTCAGATGGCTGGCCAGAGGGGTGACCTGCTCAGTCACCAAATAGAGGCTCTTCTCTGTCTACAGTAAAACAAACTATATTAAAGGTTATTCAATTAAACACTGGTCCATTATAGATAGCTGTGGTCATTTGCTTGCCCCTCAACCATCATTGGCGAAACAGTTTGGGTGGGGTCTTCTACACTATTAAAATAATTGATGTTTTGAATGTTTCTCCTGCAGCCATGGCCACATGTGCGCCTACACCAGCTACTCCAAAACCTTCCGGTTTAGAATTTATTTCTGTACGAGGACTACGTGATAAATGTGGGTTTTACGGGAGAGGAAATGCTTTTGAATTTATTGTATATAATGTGTTATAGGGCAGTGATTCTCAACCTTTTTAATTTCAAGGTCCCCCAGTTTGATATGCATTAGGCCATGGACCACAATTTAATTTGATTTTTACCTCTGGGACTCTGTAAAATTAAATCATCAGTGTTAATTTAGCTCAAAGTTTTAGACCCATATGGGTCTATTTGGTTCCTAGCTATCAATCAACTGGAACCCACCCATGGACACCTGGGGGTCCTTCGAACCCACGTTGAGAACCAATGCTTTCGGTAGAGAGGTTGCAACTGAGGGTTTCTTCCTCACCATCCATGACAATGTCACAATCCTCTGATGAACCTACTACTATATCTAGGAGGCTACACAATTACTAGCATTACAGTGTAACTAGCTAGTATTAACCCGATTTACATGACAAGACAATAACCAGAATCATACTCACCTCAAACTGCATGGCAATAATACAAAGAAAAAAGTTAAGTGAAACTGAAAACACTGTGGTTACCTTAAATTAAATGATTTTGCCCTTACTACCAAAATCTTTACTAGATTTAGACTCTTTAAAAAATAAAGTAGTGCAGTAAGCAACTAGGCAAGTTTACATTTCCAGGGTTTCAACATTTCAGACAATGGTACTGAGTGTAGATTGTAAAGATGCTCTTGCTCCCATACTCACATCCAAACCATCAACATAGGCCAGAATGTTAGGGTGCCGGAGGGTCTTCATGCGTTTGAATGCTGCCTTGGCTAGCTGTGTCTGCTGTTCTGTTCCTTGGGCCCCGTCGTACACGAACACAGACACCGGCTCTCCGTTTGTCTAGTGAAAAGATTTGAAAAGAATCCCTGTATTTGCATGCGCTTTTAGCATTTTTCATGGCTTGCGACTTGCGAGTTAGTAAATTCCAATTTAAAGGAGGAGTTCACCCAAAAAATGACTTATTTTCTATCAATTGCACACCCTATGAAGTCTTGAATCCATGGATTCTTTTTTGTTTTTGTGGCATTCCTAAGCTAATAATTTGATTCCGTCTCCTACCGGCTAATGTATCCGGTAGGAGACACAAAGTAGATTATTTGTGTCTCCTACCGGATATACACACGGTCATCAAATTATTGTCTTAGGAATGCCACAAAAACAAAAATAAATCCATGAAATCAAGGCTTCATGGGGTGTGTAATTGATAGAAAAAAAGTAATATTTTTGGTGAACTCCTCCTTTAACAGATTCCAGATCAGGGCACAGAAAGAGCTTGGATTACCGGAATTTATTCAGGATGAAGTGCACAAACAAAAATCACACCCTGTGTGAAGGTAGCGGCGCCTTTGAATACATTATGTCATCGATATGTGTTTATAATGTGTTTATAGCCATGTGTCATGTGAAGCTTGACCAATCACTTTGTTGACGGGTCTGACCAATCAGAGCGTCGACGACAGATAAAGTTAAATTGAGGATCTAACTTTAAATAACTTACCTAGAAGGAGACTTTAGCCAAATAAAAATATATACAAAAAAAAACATGAGGAAATAAAAAATAAACCTTGACATCATAGTGATGTCATGAATAGTCCCCTTGCCTGACAAATCACAACCTTGACGGGCCTGACCAATCAGAACCTTGACGGGCCTGACCAATCAGAACCTTGACGGGCCTGACCAATCAGAACCTTAACGGACTCTTGGATTCTCGATCGTCTCTATCAAACCATTCTGTCATAACGGATGACTGGGTCCCGAACTCAGACTTTCTATACATTCACCCTTCATCTGTTCTTGTATCTTTCTCTTTCTATTCGTCATATTAACTTTAAATAACTTACCTAGACGGAGACTTTAGCCAAATGAATAATAAGATGAAGTCATTGTCATCGTTTATATAGACATCGAATTCTATATTCATGACATCATAGTGATGTCATGAATAGTGACCAATCACAACTTTGGCGCACCTGACCAATCAGAACGTTGACGCACCTGACCAATCAGAACGTTGGCGCACCTGACCAATCAGAACGTTGACGCAAAAGCCAGGCATAGAGGGCTAATAGCCGCTCTATACCTAAAGGTATAGAGCGGCTAGCGCCGCTAAAAAAGTAAAGCTATACTCCCCAGCCAACTAGTTAAACTAGCTTGCTCAGTGAAGTGCTTGCTTGGTTATCACTACAGCTAGCGCTCCAGTATTATGTGACTGAATCCTGGACTGTCACTTTTGTCACAGACAATCCAGGATGCAGCTCCTTCATAGAATCCTGAGCGTTAAAGGATGGTTCATTATAAGTAATGTTGTGCATGTGAACAAACAGGCATAGATAGCCGTGAATCAAGACTATCATGGGTGTATTTTATCGATTTTGACATTTGCATATCATAGATACGAAAGTAAAGGTCAGACTCGATAAAATACATATGTTATAGTCTTGATCCAAGGCTAAAACAGGCACAAAGTACACGGAGGCCAGTCTGGGATGTCAGTCATCTATGACGTCATACCATTGTCAACACTTGGGAGGCCAGTCTATGACAGTAAAGAGCACAGCTGTGACGCACCAACTTGGAGAGTTTGGTATTGTCTCCATAATTTGGACACATGTGTCCACAGTGACAGACAGACACAAACTTCAACTTGATTATGTAGCCCTAACAATGACAATGTAGTTAGTGAGACATCAATTAGGCTTTAATTGGGTACAAGATTATCATGTTGACATTCTGGTTTAGTGCTGGGTGACGTGGCGAGAAGGACGCGTCTCCCAGCGTAAACATGAAGTCATGAACTATCGTCAGGAAGGCAAGTAACCAACAAAATAGTCGGCCAGTGAATAATATCATGTGTGATGAACGTTGACAACACATCGACAGAATAAATGAGGGAGAGGCTGACATATGTGTTGAATAAACAAGTCAGCTGCAACGTCCAACACCTAAATAATACTAGCCAAAGAGGCCTCTGCCACGAAGCTAGCTAGTTCCGTGTGTTATGCCGAAATTGGTGACCTGTCGAATTATGTGACGACAAATATATACACTTGATATCGAAATTCAAATGACATTATCAGCCTTTTGAATCTGGAAAACAGGTCAGCGTTTTACATCGTACATTTATGAAGGGACTAGCCTTGGCTCAAGACTATCATATATGTATTTTATCGATTTTGACATTTTTTACGAAGGTAAAAGGCAGACTCGATAAAATACATCTACGATAAGTCTTGATCCAAGGCTATAAACGGACAGTAACAACAGCAAACCCAAACCGACATGAGGAACAACATAACTCTATGGTGGAACTACATAACTCTCCAGCTGACTCATTTTGGTGTAAACAGGGTTAGCTTGTTGACAACGTTGACTGTGGGTCTTGGTTCGGCAGCAGCAGTGCATTGAGTTACCTTTCTCTTCCCTCGATGAAGTGTCCATATTCCAGACACTTCTTCGGTGTCTGGCAGGATTTCATAATTAAAGTCTTTGACTGGATCCCTGGCAAAAAAGGACCACATATCTTTCCTCCTCCACACCGCATCAAGCACATACACAAAAAAGAGAAGAATACCCCCCGAGCGCAGTAGGAAGCTAACGGTGCACAGTGCACACTTGGTAATAGTCCGTCAAAACCTTCTGAGCAGACTTTTGTTCCGCTACTTATTCCATGATAAAGTAAGCCATTTTCATGTAGGTAACCATCATTAAATGTTTACATTTTTTAAATTTTTCATTTGAACTTAAGAGAGTTAGCCATATCAAGTTTCTCAACAAATGCTGAGATGGACGGGCCTTTGCCCATTTCATATGCAGATAAAATATAGATGTAAAAAAAGGTCAAAATTCCATTTAATAACAAATAAGCAAGGTGCTGTAGATTATGTTTTAAATCAGTTCACACAAACAACTTGATTTTGATTTGACCCATTAACAGCATTTTAATTTACAGTTTTATATCACTGTAGCCAGACAATGTTCTTCTCCCATATAAAATGTATATGTTTGAATTATTTATCCAACATCTGTGACACTCATCCAGATTCAGAGAGGTGAAATGTGCTGGCAGTCGAGGTTGGCTTTCAAGTAGCTAACTTTGTGACTGTAATGGAAAGAAAAGAGGGGCAATTTATGTCTCCCCCCACAAAGCCAATACACATCCCATTCAAACTGCTCATCTGGAACAAATCTACAAATATGTCTCTCATTTGCCTATTAATTCACAGTATAAATCACATCAAACTACTTTCATATAAAGTGTCCATTGGCATATTGCTGCCTCCCACTGTTGGTGTTAAATACTACCCATCATTTATATGTAATAGGCCTACCACGTGTTCTTGAGTTGATGCTGCCCTTGTCAAAATTCCATATAGGATTTTCCAGTGTTCTATTAGAATCAGATTATTAAATTCCTATAAGAATCCAATAGGATTTCTGACTAGGGTGTAACAAAGTGGTTCTCAAACATTTAAATTTCATGGACACCATAATTCTGGGTGTGCACAAATGGAACCAAATGGACACTTACAGGGTTAACACTTTCAGAGTTAAAGGTAAGAGATATTCCTTTGTTAAAATAAGTGTGTTCAGTGCAGGACACAGGGTCTCCCTGTCTCTCCAGCTCTTTAATAAACAGAACATGCATTTTCAGGTCAGGATCAAACTTGCGCCACCAGGCTTAGGCCAGGATACCAATTTTATCCAATCAGGAGGGAGAACTCATACAGAATACAGGATAAACAAGTGAAATAGGAAGCGATGACACAAAGAAATTAGCATTGGAACTGGAACAATATAAAATTGAAGCTGATAACTCTCTGTTGATTGGTTGAAAAGTTACCACTCATCTGAAAATGTATTTTCTGTTAATTAAAGAGCTGGAAGGGTGGGGGGACCCCTGTTATTGAACAAACACAATGAATGCTATCAGAATATAGTGCTTTAACCTTTTAACAAAACACGTTTCAAAAATATCACTTACCCTACCTTTAAGGGTCCATTTGGAACCCCTTCAAAGAACCCTGAGGGTCCCTGGACCCCACTTTGAGAACCACAGCACTAGCCTATAGCTTTGACATTTCATATACGTTATTCCTGTCATACTCACAGGACAGCCTTGCTTTCTATTCATATGCGTTAAAAGTTTAACTTATGCCAATACTCCATTGGGATACATGTTCCTTTTCTGTCCTTTTCCCCCCTTTAAAAAGAATAATCACCTTATTAATTTTGCAAACAAAACCCCTATGTGAAAAACACACTCACATTTATACCAGGACGTGGGAAAGGGAGAAGAGAGAAAAATGGACTGTAAGTGTGAAAGGAAATAAATAGAAGGGGAAAAGGGGAAGGGGTATTCTACTCAATGCTAAATATTGATATTTCAAATATCTGCCTCAACAGGATGCTAGATGGATGGATATGGGCATTAGCCCATATATCTGAAGGACAGTAGTAGACACAAACTATATATAATCTATTTTCATGCAGACAAGAGATTCTGAAAGGGGCACTGTTATGCATCAAAGTAAAGCATACATAATTTCAATATTAGATCAAGTATTTTGCACTTCTTTTTGTTAGCAGTTACAATGGTACATACAGTACATATACCTTTAAAGATAGGTGATACATCAGCCCAGGTAGACCGGTTGTTGTAAAAAGTGTACTGAACAAGTAAAAGACAAATAAACAGTCTTTTGTGGTTCAACTGTTATCTTAACATTTATGAAAGAGGATAAAGATAACAGGCACAATTCCATTTGATAACTCAAAGGATCAGTTGACACAAAACATTTTCGTAACAGTTTAATCATGTTAATTTAACATACAGACTTACAGAAGCGTATTTGCTGCCATGGCAGAAAAGGAAAAATGGATCGGTATAACATTGCAAAATGTGAAGTTAGTTTTTCAAGTTAAACAAGATATTTTCAGGTTATGTGAAACCCATTACAACATGTTAGCTTATTGTTATAACATAAAACATTTCATGTTTTATGTGATAGCAGCATATTGTTAGTGTGAAACATTTCACGTTATATCAATATTAAAGTTATCACGCTATAATATGAAATGTTATAACAATACAAGTTATGTTATAACATGAAATGTTTCACATTATATCAAGATAAATAGTATATTGTTCAATATAAGTTTGGATGTTATAACATGAAAATCATCTTGTTATAACAAACATTTGACGTCATCTTGTGACATTGATCTGTTTGTTATGTTTTTTTCCTGCAGCATTATTAGATTGTAATTGAAGCCCTCTTCAGTTGTATTTCTCTACAGTAGGAGTAACAGAATTTACATTCAACCTGTGAGCATACATATAACCAAAAGAAAGCTGGCTCTTTAGCTCTCAGTTTGGACTCAAGTGTTGGGACCATGTTCACAATATCCTGTCTCTTTAGTACAGACATTTATTCAAAATACACTTATTGGATATTTGATATTAAAGATACCCATTTAACAGTAAGCACATTAAAGCCCAATAGTTTCTCACTACTAGATGGAATTAGTCTCCTTATTCTTACTGACCAACTAGTTTACAACAATAGAAAAGCAAGGCTTGGATCCAGTGTTGTGTTCTAGGTTTTTTCGGAGGGTATGCGCTACGATACGATGCGCGTGGCCGTGGGTATACGCTCTCGCGTTTCCAATGGATGAAATGGTTATTAGACTGTATACGCTTCTTCCCAAAATAATCTGGACTGTGTACGGCGTATACAGCGTCTGACGGTAGAACACACCACTGCTTGGATCCATGGTCACAATCAGAAATATCAGACTCTTGTGGCCATTTTTGGGAAGGCAAGCTCATAAGAGGTCTATACAGGGCCAGAGACATGATCAGTTCATGTGCAGCTTGGGGCTGTACAAACAGACGTTTATGTGTGTGCAGGCAGTGCAGCTTTTAGGATGAGATTGGTTCAGAACGAAGATGTGTTATTCAACAGCCTTCATGTTATGTTATTGTCATTAGTTGTGTCTTAATTTTACAAATTGAGGCTTCGCTTCACCACATCACTAAACTATAAATTACAGAGTGGCAACACAGCAAAAGTTGTGCAAAATAGTTATCTTCCAGGGATTTTTATTTATCATTATACTTTATGTATTTGTTTATTTATTTACTTACTAACCATATTATAATACTCTGCTTTCAACTGTCTTGGAGTGTTACGTTTCAGTGCCATTAAAATATAGAACACAGACTGTCTCAAAACGATTTCATTTGCAATTTTTGGAAAAGCGAAAAAAACTCTATGATGGTCAATTATTTCAGTCTTTCAAAGTTGATAACAAATATACGTTTTGTGGTCCAAAAATGTTATAATAAATGTTTAATTCATTGTCGTTTATTTATTAAATTGTGGCATTTATGATTTAATGTTTGGACCTGAAAACGTCCATAGATGTTCTATGGACGTGTTCTGACCTGAATAGCATGATGAGGATGTTGGTTAGACAGAAACCGCAATTCTGCAATGTGACCTGCATATTTCATGTTTATAGTCTATTCCAGTGACTGCACTGACAGAAATGCTTTGTGACTATTACTGTTACTTGGATTAGAAAAAAGTATTTGGTATGAAAATATGCATTTTAGATGTAACCAAGTATAGGCCTATTGGATCCATCACTCCATCTGGCATTTGTTACAAACTTAAACCACTTGAAGATCGGTTGAAAATTCAGGGAGTTGCAATGATTTTAATGGAGAGACCGTCTGTGTCAATGGACATAAATGCATTAGAAGGCTCGCCTTCCCGAATATGGCAGCCGCGGATACAGGTCCAAGAGGCATCGCCCTAGTTAATCTAAAAGACATCCATTTAACACTGGGCCCACAAGCTTCCCACTATATGAAATGGATTTCCTGTCTTACTGACCAACTGTAGTTCCCAACAAAATGAAAGCAAGACACCGCAGGGAATTGAACCCCGTCCTGAGCAGGTCAGGAGTGCCACCACCGGAGTCTTTTGCTTTTTTTTGCTGCGGTTTAAAGAAAAGGGCTAAAAGCAAAACCTGGAGGAACAGAACCCAAAAGCTTGTTCCCCCAGGAAAAGAAAACCCGTGGACTGCTATACTATCCTGTCACCACCTTAGGCATTTTGCTTGGTCCCGAGGCTGAAACTAGAGGAAAAGAGACAACTGGTTTCCCCAATCCCCATCATATCCCCATAAATTATTGTATTGCTGCTCTACTGAATTCACTAGTTTTCAGTTAACAAATCCATGATACCAGTACATTAAATATTCTTATATACACACATATTGAATGTTCTTATCCAAAAGTTTGACTTATCAGTGACACTCATCCAGATTCAAATGTGAAATGAGCTGGCAGTCGATGTCTGCTTGCAAGTACCTAAGTGTAGCTGTAATGGAAAGAGAAAATGGACAATTTATGTCTCCCCTGCCCCCCACCCACACAAGCCCAATAATCATCCCATTCAAACTGCTCATCAGTGACACTCATCCAGATTCAAATGTGAAATGAGCTGGCAGTCGATGTCTGCTTGCAAGTACCTAAGTGTAGCTGTAATGGAAAGAGAAAATGGACAATTTATGTCTCCCCTGCCCCCCACCCACACAAGCCCAATAATCATCCCATTCAAACTGCTCATCTATGGAACATATGCATCTATATGGCTGTCATTTACCAAGATCAATGCACAGTATACATCACAGCAAGCTACTCTCCATCACCAATGCTCAATACAACAAGACATGGGCTTTTACACTAGAAGCTGGCTGACCCGAGTCACGAATCCTCCCACGAGTCCCTGTGGCTGTTAGTCGCCCTGGCTCAGTTGTGATTTAAGCTGAATCAAGAGAAATCTGAAAGGTAGAGAGAGAGTGTTGCCCCCCCCAAGCCAAATCTACTGAAATGTTTTACAGCGACTTCATGAGCAATATGTAATCAAAATGTTATGCAGAGTTGATGTGCATGCAACGTTTTGAGTTACACAATTAAGCCATGGTATGTTAAAAGAAAAATCAAGGGAACCGAAATGACTTAACTTAGCACCCATGAGACTGAAGTGATGCTGAATTAGCAAGACAAGCCTGTGGCTCTTGATCTGAATGGGACTGGATTCTCAGTGTTCCATCACAGGGTTAGGGCCATTCCAGAAGCCAAATTCAAGACAAATTTAAGTTGAGTAATTTAACCTGAGAAACCAAAAGGGAAAGAGAAAAGGCACACACACACAGCACACAGAGAGGGGGAAACTTCTGCGAAGGATGTCAGGGAGGGTCACGTTTAAGCTCAAGCGCACAGAGGGGTTGGTACTTCATTCAGGGGGCCACACTCATTTGCTGACAGCTTCCACAGATGGTTTTGCATTCAGAGGGAGGCGCGATCGAGTAGACAGACGAAAATGATCTGAAACAAAGAGTGACCTACACAACAAACCCAACCACACGGTAGTAAAAAGCCTTCGAGTTCTAGTCATCTTATGGCTTAAGATGCAAAGCAGTAGGGCTCTATGGCGAAAGAGGAACATATGCCAGTAAAGCATTGTTTGATGTTATTGGCGATTTGAGGTTAACATAAAGCCAGTTCAAGATGTGAGTTGTCAAACTACATTGTAGGAGTCAAATTGGATTTGCCTACAATTTTGAAAGATAAGCCAAGATCTTACTACATGCTCAAGGTTAGAAGACCTCACTTGTGCTTGAACCCGTCTTGCACATTGATTTCTGAAAAGAGAAAGTGCAGGAATACCCCCCAACCAATAGCAAAGAATAACAAACTGGAAAGCAACACATTTGCACTGCATTTCAGTCCAGATCAAGGCTGCGCAATGCACAGCATCTTACCTCAGCTACATAAATTTAGAATGCCATCGCACAGTTGCATGACTGCAAAAAAAATGTTTTGCAAATTAATAAAGCCTACAATTACTAGACTGCCTCTAACACATTTGCGCAATGGCTGGTAGCTGAGGGCTAGTAGTTACATCTAATTCATGTAAAAAAAAAAAGACCTGTCTTCCATTTGTTCAAATTGCATGTCGGGCTGAATTCAAAGGGTCGGATGATTCCTGCGGTCTCCTAGGTAGACTGTAGTCTTCCTTTCGGCGCGTGCAATTCTGCAAGATCAAAAAGGCAAACAAGCGACAACACTATATCCCCACCCTCAAAGAATCAGAACTGACTATAGTTATCCTTCCCCAAACAATGTAGGCTTTACTTCAGATAGCACTGGAATCACCATAATGGGATTCCATCAAATCTTCCCGTTATCACTAAGACTTGCATTGTAAGAAAGCACAGCAGTGCAATTTCTACATTCAAGTATTGCACGATACTGCTTTGAATGTAGATGCTTTCGTGTCAAGACCAATCAGGGCAGTTGAGCCCATTCAAAACATAGTGTCCTCACTGGGATTGATAATCATTTCCACTTTTGGACATCAATATTTGATGGATTCAACTTATCTGCCTTCAAGTTCCACTTAAAGAGCTGTCATGAAGCCCAGGTCACATCCGTGCGCTACAAAGCTCCAAGCTTTGGTCATACCTGAAAAAGCACAAGAAAAGCTGCCCCGCACAAGCCACCCAACTCCCCAAAAGAACAGCTGCCAAAACTGTATTCAACCACAACAAGCTATGCATTTATTATGCAAAAGTTTCATCCTTTACAGATAGTTCAGTCATTGTATTATCAATACAAAGCATCGTAACTAATTGCAAAGGAAGTGCAATGGAGGCAATTTATCAGATAATGAATGTTAAGAGAAATGTGAACACATTTAGTGACCTTACGTGATGTTTGATGCACAAGTACAACCGTTACATACAATGAGTTAGGAGAGTTCCTGATGGTCTTGAGTATTGGAAAGCGCACAGGACACAGCACACTGAAAAATGCAAAGGGAAAAAAAAGAAAGCCTCCCTCCCACAGAGAAACACCCACCCAAAACAACAAACACCAGTACAGAACTCAACTACAACTGTAATACCACCAACACAGAATTTCACTACTGCATTACCATGAATACAATTCAAAGAAAATCCAGGTCAACTGTTTGCCAAAGTAAACATTTAAATACCACAGGCCTGAATGTGAAGGCTTTCCTCCGCAGGGACAGTAGGTGAACTTCAAAGTAGGTTTATTTTTGGAGGGATGCAACATACAACTTAATCTGCAAAAGTCACAAAAGGCAGACCCATCCCCAAACCCCAACATGGCAACTTCAAAGTAGGAGGACATAATTATGATTGGCATCTATTGAAAAGGACTTATTACCACACTCCCTGGGAAATCAAACGTGTTGCTACACCAGGAGGCCTAGTTTGATATGCTTGGAGTTGCTACGCTGCAAGGCAAAATGTCCGCTCGAATGAGACGTGGTGCACCTGGTTGACTCCTACTCAAACCATTTGGATCTTTTTTGCATCGCGTTTCACAAAGCTGTAAAGTCTAGGAAGAGATGGGTTAACAGCCCACAGCCCACCCCCCTCCCATGATAATGTTGCATGTGCAAGACCTCAAGTTCAACACGAAAACAAATGTTATGTGAATGAAAATCTTATAATGGAATTATTCCAGATGGGCAATACCTTCCTACATTCCCTTTAACGCAGCAAATGCACTGGATCCCATCCTTACTGCTATAATATGAAGAGAGTTCAACTCGTTTTGAGGGGTTGGCCTGTGAAAAGAAGAACTCAACACATGTTGTGAAGCCCCACCCCCACCCTCCCAAGTCAACCCCAAAGAAATGTACTGAGCCAAGAATGACTATCAATTTAATTACACATAGGGGTTCACTTAATAGTATCTCACATAGACTACAGCAAGTACAATTGAAGCGATGTACAAGGATAGTTACACCCACATGTACAGTCCATGCAATTAACTCACTGCTCACTTTAACCAGTACATGTAGCTGCTCTGTACCAATGGGGGCGTAGTAGCACAGAGGAAAGGCTTTCGTATACACACAATCGGGCGTACAGGCGACCATCCACTCACACTCCACTTGCAGACAACTTCTGTGGGACCTATTGAATTAAACAGAAAAACTCCCTCTCCTTCCGGCTGGGGGAACTACATCTGAACGCAGTAGGTTGAGAAGTCCTTAAGACGTTCCTCTTGTCCGCACACTACCACGACCCAAGGCACACACCACAGCAGACACCACCACACTCAAGTCAGCGCACAACAGGAGGGGTGACCGGGGGACAGAACGCTTTACACGCCTTGCCTGGAAAAGGAAGAGAGAGCTGTGCGAGAAATTGTGTTCTACAAAGATGTTTCTGGAAAGTTGGATAATACTTTTATAGCGATACCACTACCCGACATACAAACCAATATGCTTTTGTCTAAAAGCTAGACCGTAGTACTGGCGTTCCCTTCTCCCACCCACTCTGCAGCTGGTACCCTCCCGTCACTGGCTGGCTGGCTCGCTCTCTCCGGGACAACTGGAGGACTGCTCCACTGGTGGCCATCCTGTGCTGCTACCCTGCCCTGTGGCTCCCTCTGGTGTACACCCGGCTGATTCTTCCTGCTCGTCTGGATCCCCTCTGCTCCTTCCCCGATCCCCTCTGGTCCTGCCTGGCACGCTTCTGGTCCTCCCCGCTTCCTACGGCCTCGCTGGTCCTGCGATCTTCCTCTAATAACTAAGTCCATTTTTCCTGACGACAACTCAGTCCTTCTCTCCCCAGGAATAAAAAGAAAAATCTTCTGTCTTCACTAGAGCAATAAAAATAAAAAATAAAAAGCTAATAACCTAAATAAAAAGTCCATATGGGTTCAAATGAGCCTGCAACTCTTGGAGCTTTATCTGGTTATTTGGCCTAACCTGACTCACACTTTCATTTTTGCTGCAATATAAAGGAGCCGAAACCTTATAATTCTTTTAAGAATCTTGTGTTCTTGAAGCTTTTATCAATCTTTTTTTCATTTCTTGAATCTTGTTTCTTCTTACTCTTTTCTTGATTTTTCTCTCTTTCCTTTTTTTTAAAATATCTTTTTTCTTTGAATTTTTTTCTTCAAGGTTATTTTTTTTTCTTTGATTTTTTTCTTCAAGGTTTCTCTCAGATTTGTTCTTTTTTTTTCTTCATGGTTTCTTTTTTTTTCTTGGTTTCTCTTTTCTTAATCGTTTCCTCTTGATTTGTTTTCCTTTTTCTTGAATCTTTTAGCTTGACAATAGATGCCTTTTTGTTACAGGTATTTCTCAACCTGCTGTCCCTAGCCACCCCCCCAAAAAATCTTATTCTTTATCTTGAGCCTATAGCTTGACAATAGATGCCATTTCTAAAAAATCTTGTATATAGCAATGAATATAATACAATGGCTTGATCTATTCAACATTGCACACACCGAGTCTAAATTATTGGGTTGTCACTATTGCAACAACAGCAGCCACCATCTTGCTGAAACTTAATTCAATTTGCTTGGATGCCAGAATAAATTCCCTAATTTAGTCAGTTTATTAAATTAATCTATGCACTGTTTAAATTACAGGCACACATTTCTGAATTAAATAACTGTCTGAATCTGAAAGAGTTGATTCCTCAAATTACTAGACCACTGTCTCCATCTCCCTGGAATTGTCTTGCATGGCTGCTAGAGTAGCTGTGACTTTAAAGCTGTACCTATTTTTTGCTCAAATCTATGACCATCGTGAGAACTCAAACATAGTCTGCACTCTGCAACGATTAACGGAATAACAGCTGGCATGAGGTCCCTGGGCGCTCCGTATAGACGTCTGGGCGTCATCTTCATTGGACTCGATTCTACCAGAACAAACTAGTAACTTAAATGATTCCTTACTTTCAGCCCGACAGTCACTAATGTTTCAAAAACGTCACTGTAACATTCATCTATAATCGATATTTCAGTATGCCATTTCACGTAACAGCTGGTATCCTTAATAACAAGCCATCGTTAGATACATAACTACCCATATAGCCTACTGTAAACAATTCAACGTCAACAATGAACATAAATAATTCCAACATTGAATTCACGTACAATTCCAACATTGAATTCACGTATACTTCCAACATTGAATTCACTTACTGTTGACATTTGCTGTACGTACTGCATTAAACTCAAACAGTCAATTCATACCATAATTGTTTGTGCCGAAAGTTTTAGGCTTCCTTCCACTAGATTAACGAGAAGTAACGACACCCAACTTTGGTGGCCGTACGCCCTCATTCTGCTCAGCAACAAACGTTATGAGTCGTACTGATATTATACTGATTATAAGTCAAAATGACCTCTATGGCTTCAGGTTCAGTGCAATAAAAACAATAACAAAAAGCTTTCAGTTACAGCAGCTAACGACACCCGAATGAATGCATACGGAGTTTCAAAAAAAAAAAAAAAAAAATCGCTGCGACCTGCATGAAAACACGCCACGCCGAATCGCATCAATGCAATATGTGATTAGAGCTGCGTCACGAACGGAACTTATACCAGAGGGGTGATTAGGCTGGTGCCAGAGAGTATACATCCGACAAGAAAGTAGATCCACTTAGTCTCGAAACAAGTTGTCCTTATTATCAACACATCATCACTGAATAAAAATAACGTACATTGGACTGATGGATCATAAATTCAAAACATGTGAGCAAAAGTAGCTTAAATGTGTCCCCTTCCTGTAACTTAAACAAACATATATTAATGTATAATGATATTTATGTCCGCATTGTGTTTTGATCTGCAACTAAATACAATTAGCAAATACCAAATACAACCATGGTATGTAAAACTGCACAAGCAAGGTCTTAAAAACGAGTTACTAAAAGACTTTCAGTGAAACTTTAAGCCCGGTTATACTTCGTCATACGGTGTCGTGCGCCCAACATAGCCAATCTACAAGATCACAACGCGTCGCGGATGGAAAGCTTGTGGGCTTGTGGATCTGTGTTTGCCCGCGCGACACAGTCGTACGGCCGAAGCATAAATCAAGCAACAGTCACAAAACTGTCGACGTCATAAATAACTGCTGCGGATGGTTATTGAACTGGCTGTAACACATCTCCACAAACCGGATAAAACCGGAATGTGTGTGTTGGCATTGCCGGATCTACTTCCAGTTTACTGCAGTGCTATGTGATAATGTGATTGATTTTGAACAATAGAAAATAGCCTAGTCATCCACTTCTTTTATTTAGGTAGCTCTTATTCAAGGAGACTATCTTTAGTCTTAGTTTAGATATGTCATTTAGACTAGAGCAATTCTAAATGATTCACAGCTATAGTCCCAGTTTTTATTTTACACAGACTGCAGTAAGTGAATGAATTGGCTACCAAACAATAGTGTTTGTGACACGAGTCACGACAGACCAGAAATACCCAGAATGAGTATGACCACTAATATATTATGAACGGAAAACACAGACAGGGTATGGAAAAGTACCAGGAGTGGTATATGAGTTATACTGTTGAGCAGCAGAGGGAGTATTAATATCCCCCCTCCTCCTCTCCCTCTCTGTACTTGATTAAAATAGACTAGTTTGGGCAGCTTTTTCTCAAGCAACCTTATAACAGCTATATGCCATTGATTAGATTGTATCAGTCCCCTGCAACCTCAAAGAACTGATCCCTATCATCAGTTTCAGTGGGACATGGCGGCCACTGGCCCGTGGGTTTGGGGGTAACATGTCATATGGAAAATGAGCCAGAGTATTTGTATTTTAATGAGTTGATCTTCAGAGGCTTCTGTTCTTGGCAGACCTCGAGGTGTGGTGTCGTGTGGGGTGACTGTGAGGCTCCTGCCAATTTGCATTGAGTGCCCCCCACTGCTCAAGGGGCAGTGTTGGAGGAAACAGGGATGGGATTTGGACTGGAGGATACAGCTACAGTTGTGGTATGCTGGATAATGGATTAAAAGGTTATGAAGATGAATGATGATGATTATTATATATATAGAACACAGATTTGGAAGTTGTGAAACAACACAAGGCCAGTGATTTGTTTTCTTATTATTTGAGGAAAAGTTAAAGGAATATTTCACTTTCAAAAAAACTTTTGGTAATTTTATCATCTACTCATGCAGGCTTTTGTGAGCCCCCCAGACAGTTTTTAAGTTGCTCGATTCAGTATTTAGATATTTGATATTCATTTTATCAGACACGCCCCCTTCCCATACAAACCCATTGTAACTTCAAACTCCATTTTAACCATGTTAAATTCATCGAAAACACCCGTCCTTGGTTCTGGTGACTCACCCTGCACTCCTAATGCGTGAGGGGGCCGTGTTTTTCAGATTCATTTTTTCATTTATTATTATTATTTTTTTTATTGTATATTTTTTTTTTCATTTTCCAAAAAAAAATATTTAAAATAAATGAAAAAAGTAATTGAAAAAACACGGCCCCCTCGCGTATTAGGGGGGCGGTATGAGTCGGGTGAACCAAGGACGGGTGTTTTTGATGAATCTAACATGGTTAAAATGGAGTTTGAAGTTACAATGGGTTTGTATAGGAAGGGGGCGTGTCTGATAAAATGAATATCAAATATCTAAATACTGAATTAAGCAACTTAAAAACTGTCCAGGGGGTTCACAAAAGCTTGAGTAGACGATAAAATGACCAAAAGTTTTTTTGAAAGTGAAATATCCCTTTAACTAAGGTGGTCATCCAATACAAAGCAAGCAAAAAATACAAAAAATAAAAACAATATGATCTATGCATATAGCATGCAATAGTATTTGCTTCATATCTGTATTTGCTCTTTGTCTGTCCTAAATAAAAACATTATAGGCCTACAGTAGTAACTGTCAACAAAACTGAAAAATGGATACATGAGAGTAAGAGAGTTCCTTTATTAGACCTATATGGAACAGCTACTGTACAGGCATAGGGTGACATGACAGTTCATCCATATCAGTAGGGAAAGTGAAACTAGTTAATGATTATGTTCTGGTGGACCCTGTTCGATTATGTCCTGTAATTATGCTTTTGGACAGTTCAATAAGAGCCCCGTGACATCGCGCATGACGCGATACATCGGCCACACACCAAAGGATTAATACATCTCTATGTGGGTAAGGCCATTATTCAACAGCCAGCCACTGGGGGAGACAGATGGATTCTTAGACAAAATATTCCAACTACTGCATACTTCCCTGAGCTTCCATGGATAATTAGCATCACTTTATAAACTATTTTGAAGTCACTTTTGAGAGCAACATTTTTGCGTCAAACGTGCAAGCCTGGTTGGACTGAAAATATTATTTGATATTCATATTGACTACCAACTTTACCATTCCATCTTATGATGAGAATGTTTGTTGAAAGCAGCATACTGTACCATTGTCTGGTCTAGAGCGATGAAGACCCACAGACAGACAACTGGACAGTGGACCAAAGGAAACGGCTAACAACCAATATTTCACTGATCAACATCAGTACCAAGTGGTCAACCCAAGTCAAAAGAACAGCATCACAAGTTTGTCCCCAGGAAAGCAGCCTGTGATGGAGCACTTTTTCACACCTGTCCACAGCCCCCCTAACCGGGATGAGATAACGCCACAGAAGCACCATCACCAGCATCATCACCAACATCCTCCCCATCATCGTCACCATCCTTATCACCAAGATGCAGAGTTACAAAGGTAATGATAATGATCTTTATTGTGTGTATGTATATTTTGTATATTTAATTAAAAGGTTTTCAAAGTGTTGCAGAGAAGCTCTGTCTGAACCCCAGAAGCCTTTCTTCCCTGGGCAAGGGGTATTCTATGAATGACTGGTAGTTGTTTGGTTTCTTTCACAGGAGACCAGGTTTTCTTCCCATGATATCATTACATAAATGAAGGCACATTGCATGTATACGTTTACATTAACACATTCTAACTGTAGAGTTGTTCAACATTCCCTGTCCTTATGTTTCAGTTATACTGGCTTAGATGAATATGATAGAAACACAGATGATAGCCATGGACACCATCAGCATGATCAGCACCATCAGCATGGTTACCATCTCCATGAGGACCATAAACACCATGACCACCACCACCACCACCACCACCACCACCGTCCTCATCATGGAGAGCAAGATGAGACAGCCTCATCTTCCTACTTCTCATCCTCCTCTTCCTTATGTTCATCCTCTTCATGGTACACGGACGCAAGTGCCAATGACCACGGCGAGCAACCACAGCATGCCCCCTCTTGTTCTAATATTGTAGAAGGGCGTGGGGGCTTCCAGGAACGTGATGGCAGGGAGCCCATAGTCTACGCCAATGTCAGTCATGAGCACCCAGCAGGTACCTATGACCACATACACGGGAGGCCACGAAAGATGGAAAAGCATGTTTTTAATTCTCTTCACCGGAGCCACAGTCGTAGCGATGAAGGCATGCTGCAGACCAGGGAAAACGAGCTGGGGGGAGCACAGCATGGGGGACCTCAACTGGAACATGGACCACTCTATAAGACGGCAAGCATGAGCAGAGCAGTGTCCTCCAGCCCGCTACCTGGTAAGGGGATTCTGAAAAACAAAGAGCCACCTCTAGATATCCGCAAGGCCAAGTCATTGGAAGTGTTGTCCCCAAGAGTGGCTAAAGAAAAAGGCCAGGGTGGAGAGAAGGGGAAAGGACCTTCGCAAATGGAGGTAGAGAGAGCCAGTGAGGATTTTGTGAAGGGGAAGTTGCAATTCTCAGCCTTCCTGGATGACATTACAAAGCAGGTTATTAGTCCATCTTATCTTAACATTTTGGGGGTTACCAATGCCAAAGCTAGTGGGAAACCCTTTGCCCCGGCTTCAGCCCAAGCTACTGGCCTGTCCAAACCTCAGCTTTCCCTGGAGAAGCACAAAGAGAGCCCAGGAGAGGAGAGGGAGGAGCAGCCTAAACAACAAACCACACAAGGCAAATCAGCTCATAGCGACCCTCAGTCACACACCAGAAAACACGCCAACCACTTTATTCCTGAGAAGATCATCTCTTATGCTGTTAAAAACCACCGTGGTAGCCCCCCTCCACATCACAGTGGGTACCGCCCTCACTCTGGGGGAAACCGAAGAGACAGGAGGTCACCCCCGACCGAGGGGCCAGCAGCAGGGGACAGATATAACAAGTATGGTCCTCACCTCACTGATGGAACTAGCAGTAGTCCAGAACTCATTCTGCCGAAAAGAAGTGACCATCGTAAGCAACAAACCGATGCATCCTGTAGCTCACCTCCACATCCCCAACACCAAACCAACCCGGGTCCACC
The DNA here is from genome assembly GCF_963454915.1 of Gymnoscopelus microlampas. Taxonomy (NCBI): domain Eukaryota; kingdom Metazoa; phylum Chordata; class Actinopteri; order Myctophiformes; family Myctophidae; genus Gymnoscopelus; species Gymnoscopelus microlampas. The sequence continues at coordinate 23,584,357 of NC_139955.1, read as the reverse complement.
TAGCCCCAGGCACCAAGGACTAGTGAACTCACCCCCTCCCCCAGCTTCAGCTGTGAGACCAGGCTCTGAAGCACCCAAGTCTCCCAAAAGTAGGTCTGATTCCTCCAGAACCTCCTTCAGAACCAGAAACACAGCATCCAGCGCCACCAGCCAGAGCTCAGAACATAGCGACCACCACCGTGCAAAAGTTACACACACTGGTCACCCACAACAGCACAAGGTGAGTCTATTATAGATTACGTTCATTTTACATTTATATGGCATTCTCTGCTCAACAAAGGCCAGCCAGGCTCAAACCACATGGCTAACCTCACCCAGTCTGTCAGGACCCTCCAATGACCCCCACTAAATGAAGTTCTCAGAAAGAGACATTTACTGAATCTACATAGTCTTACAGTAATTATTCCTTATCTTCTCATCAACTCTAAAGGATAACAGAGTGGTCATGAACAATATTGTTATATTGAAGACTCTCAATAACATTATCATACAACTACACCTACAATAAGAACTGCATCGCATCAAATGCTTAAACAGCTATGAAATTCCAGCTAAAAAGAAAAATATATAAAATGTTGACCCAGGAGTAGACTATCAGTATTGCAATACAAGGCCTAATACTGTATACACTATGCCATATCACTTATACTATGACAAATTAGACAAACTATAATTCTATGTAAGTATGTTTGATCTTTGAGTCATACTGTCTGTCAGCAAAGAAGATTAATGACGTGTTTTAATGCAGAACGAGTCAGCTTTTAGGATTATAACATGATGACAGCTCTGTATTTTGGGAAATGGACAATTTTACACTCAAAGTTCAACTAAACCTCAGACTTGTTCTGTGTAGTCAGAACAGAGAGAGCATAGCAAATAGCTGTGCCCCTCCTCTGCAGAGGCAATGCGGCTGAGTCACTCTCAAGCTACGTGGGATCTGTCGACTGCCTCTGAGCACTGCAAGCTGAGTCATATAGTTCAACTATGCAGCAGAAAACAGCCTTGTGCTTTTAAGGGAGTTGCAGTGTCATTGCTCTATGATCATTTAAGTTTTTACTGTTATATTTTACATGGATATAAATCACATACATCTTTTATGTTGTGGTTGACTGGTTGTGCTCCAAGCATTAGTATGTATGTACTGTGAATCATCAACAATACACCTCCTCCACAACATGCTACAGTAAAGAATCTCTATAGTACACACTAGCAGCCATTTCAGCAGCGCAAAGCTCTGCAAAAGGATTGAGTTGGTTGGTTAATGGCTGGTGTCACGTAGCACTTACATAAGTAGGCCTACCTCTACCACAGCTGACACTGTTGTATACAACCAGTGTTGCATTGCTGAATTGGAACGTGGTTGCACTCTATTTTAATGACGTGACGCGCACACCTACACTACAGGCCACACAATGGCCAATTGATATGCATCTAGGCTCATTCCTATGTTAATTCACCTGGTGTGAGTCGGGAGCCTTTGTAAACTTTGTTGAGGTGTGAATTTAAAGTTGTTTTAAATCTATGCATGTGCCTGCGCCTGCACCTGTTCAAAAAGGTTGTTGCACGGCGTGTTAGGGCGTCCCATGAGCAATGCAACCCTGGCCTGTATACAACCCACACCCTGACCCATATTAGGTAACATTTATACTTTATATTTGGTAAAGTTTGGTAGGCCTATATCACTTGGAAGGGAAATCTTTTCCATATGAATAGTTTCAACCTGTCATTTCTATTCACAATGGCATTCAGTCAATATCTCTGGAGAGGGTTAACTCTGATAACTCCAATTCACCGCATGGACACGTGCAGAAGCATAGGCTATTTGTTAAAATTCAATAATCAAATGACTGCCATGTTCTTTCTACTGTACATTGTTCTCTATACCCCTCTGTCCATTAGTTTTTCAACGCAGTGCTTTTGCCTCGAGCCATCCCTGATTCAGGGCCTGGGTTTATTGACTTTTAAATGGGTAACCACAACCAGAGTGAAATGCCACCCTAACCAGTCAGAGCCGGTTTGAGCAAATCCATGTAGATGAATTAGACATTGTAATTAGCCTATCAAGCTAGAAGTCCCACCAGCTGTAGTAGGACTACAACAGCTGAAGTAGTCTAGTTAGGGCCTAGCCTTATTAGTGTGGTAGCCCCTAGGGGCAACACAGTTTAGTTTTGGGCGAATTTATTTCTTTATAGATACACTCAAGTTTCCCACGCTACTCCTCCTACAGTTTTGGTGCAACACACATGAGTCATTGGTCAAATCGACCAGTTTACAGATCCTACAGATTCCTACATCCTACAGATTTTGTCCAAATCTCACAAAAATTGCCACATCATGCAGAATTTTCATAATCCATGCCATTTGGCCGTAATTGGCTTCCAAAGTTAGTGGGAGAGGCATATTTCACAAAAACTGCTGAAATTCATGAACGAAATGTCCAATCAACCCCAATTTTAATCACATATGTCAAGGGTGGTGGAATGCAGCGCCAAAAGCAATTCCATTGTCACCCATAGGGGGCCACAAATGCAAACAAATTAACCGTTTGTTGCAAAAACATTATTTATTTTTGGGAAACAATTCCCTCCAAATTATTTACACATCTCAGGGGTGATGTGACAATGTAAATGCCTTGCAAAAAAAACAAAACGTCATATATTAATATCATGAACGCAGGATCCGATCACGGCGATCAGAATCACAATGTCTCCCAGTGGATTCCTCAGGTCGCAAAGGCATCGGTGTGATCAAGGCAACCACACCTGCAATTTTCCTAAATTGCAACTACAACAACAATTCTCAGTCCAAATGCTGGTGAAATTATTTTAGCTGGTGCACTCTAACTTGTCAACCTTTTGAAAATTGCTTCCATTCACTCAAAACCATAAATATATGTATGTTAAGTGGTTGGATAGATGGCTTTCTTTATTTTATTGTATACATGTTTACAGATAATATATAATTGGGGTGTCATCCTGGACCTATTTAGGAAAATGGCACAGATCTCCTAATAACCCTGCAACAATTGGTACCTCTAAATTAATGATTAATGATGGAAAGTAACTGTAGATGCACAAGAATATCTGGCTGCAGTATTTGTTATTTGTTGAGTCTCAAAATTGAGGCTCTAATACGACTTTTAGTATACAGTACACCATAATCATAATGAGTTTGAGGTAAATGAAATAGAGCATTTTAGACAGAATGATGAATTCAGTTAATATATATGGTGCAATTGACATTGTTCATTCCCTTATTTCCCTTCTTTTGTTACCTCTAGGACTCATTGTGTGACGACCATCTCCAGTAAGTGTGTATTGTTATCTCTGCTTCTCAAATAATTTCTTCCTTCCCTTCCAATTTTGCCCTTCCCTCTTTGCCTCTCTCTCCTTGGTGCTTTTTATTTCTTCTTATTTTTCTTTCATATTGGAAAAAGCTTGTTCACTTTCCCTCTGTGTATTGATTTTTAAAGAGCATTCTTTGCATCCTGACGAGTCACTGACTATCGAAGACTAATGGGCATCCTCTCTCCATCCTTGTTGGTTATGAAACACTTTTAGATAATCAGAGGAAACCAGTACAAAATATTTTTACTCTTCTGTACTCTTACACAAGATACTATAATAAGAAACCATGAACCTTGAGATTATTATAATGAATTCTGTGGCAGAGGATGTAAAGCTGTTGCGTTGAACTCTGATATTAGTAAGATATATACATTCTAGCCCCATTCAGATGGTTCTGAAATCTATCTGTCTGATCCACACGTAACCAGCCTCTTATGACAAGGCTTATACAATTATGAGAGCAGACATACGCAGATCGAGGCAAATCAGAACAGGCCTGTTTGAGTTTGAGAATAATATTTTGCCACTCCACCACATTACTAAGTCAGTGCCAAATGATTTGCTTGATCAACTTGATATTTACCACACCTATTTGAGGATTATTCAAATGAGATTCCAACTCTAAATAGAATATGAACAGCACCAAAGTGAATACTTGTGCTCACGTAACTTACTTGACCAATACTAATCTTAGTAGTAACTTTAATTTAGACTGCAGTCTTTGTGCTCTAGTGGTTTATGTTCATATGTTTGGTAAAACTTAAATTCCAATAATTTCTCTGTGTTCAGGGTCTTGCAGGAGGAGAATGCAGATCTTCATCAGAACCTGCTTCAGACAGTGGTGTGCATCGAGAGCCTGGAAGCAGAGCTACAGAGGACCAAGGAGGAGCTCAGCGCCGTCAAGGATAAATATAAAAGGTTAGGAATGATACTATGCTAAATTAAGTATAAGTTTGCTCATGTGTGTCAGTGATTAGTTTGCACTTATATTGGATGACATAGGACATGGCTCTCTGATGTAATACATGGTTGTTTCAATTGGAAAATGCACTGATGCATGCAGTCCTGCCCCATCCAAATCCGCTTCACTTCCCATTCTACCATCAGAGATCAATAAAATGTAACTATGGTTTTGTTCAACAATCCTTATAGATTAATTGATCCATGAAACATGCTTGACAAAGAGGGCAAAGATAATTTGCTCCCACTGCTGTCAAATATGCAATGGCTCTGCCAAGGGCCTGTTTTCCGTTGACCATCTGGCACTGGGGAAACAGAGAGAGGGATTCAAGGCATGTGGCCTGTCCCTTTCCTGCCAGACGTTTGGCTCAGCCCTCTCAGGACTGTATTTGCTAGTCCTCAGCTGTTGCTGTGACAGTTAACAACTGAACACTGAATACATACAATCTACTGACTAACAGCAGAGGAACTGGAGTGTTCATTGAACTCAGGGTGACCTAGTTCCTTTATTTGTCAGTGATTTTGTTTTTTTGATTGTATACATGATTGTTAACAGTACACAGGTAGTTCAGTCAAAGTTTATGTTAAAAGGATAACACAAAAAGCCCCAGCGGGGTTGTTTCCATTGGTCCATTGTAATCAATTAATAATTAATCAATACAATACAATACAATACAATACAATACAATACAATACAATACAATACAATACAATACAATACAATACAATGCAATACAATACAATACAACACATATTGGATAAAGCTCAGAAGAATCATAAGGTATATTTACAGAGAAAGGGGTGGGTGCAGAGGATTCTACTTTCAATGTGTTAAAGGAGTTAAACTGTTCACTTGTATTTTAAGTATGTAGGTATGCTTGAATGATTTTCTGGTCCCTGATACAGAATATACCAGTGTTTTTGGAACTTAAGTTAAGCTTGATTTATGCTTCATTGCTTGGTGGTGTCATTCAGGCACAGACGGGATTAAAACACAAATCTATTGAACAATACGGACTAATACAGTGCGCACAGGTTCTAAATGTCGAGTTAACATCTGTTGCTACCGGGTCAGCACTTTATATGTTTCTTTTGTACATGTACGGAGAAGTACCGGCTTTGCGCGCGGACCGAGTCAGACTCGATAAAATACATATATGATAGTCTTGATCCAAGGCTAGTCTCATTTGCCGAAAATAACAGTGTTGTTCGTCGAGTGAAACCATTGTGCAACAAAGTATAAATTAGACTTTAGCTACACTGCTAAGCTGTATGTCCATGATGATGTCCATCTCTGGAACCACATACACCTTTGCTGACATAATAAATCCTGTCAGTATCATCTCCCATGTGCCTTTTTCCTGGTCTTATCGTTATTTCTCTCTGTCTTATTTTGTTTCCTTTCTGCCTCCTTTTGTCTTCCCATCAATCTCTATGCCTGCCTATTTAATTTCAGCCTCCTGGAGACGCACACAGGGACAAGACAGGCCAACAGCCTGCTGGGAGAGCACCTACACATCGCGGTGAGAAGGCTAGATACATCAGGGCTAGCGAGGGGGGAAAAGGGATGAAAGGGATTTAAAATTTTCCTGATGCACTGCATTCACTCACAACACACTAGTTACTGTTGTGCTAATGTCTTCCAACTCTGAGTATAAATGTCTATACTGCCTGGCCCTCTCTCTGTGTCTGTCTGTCTGCCTGACCCTCTCTCTCTCTCTCTCTCTCTCTCTCTCTCTCTCTCTCTCTGTCTGTCTGTCTGTCTGTCTGTCTGTCTGTCTGTCTGTCTGTCTGTCTGCCTGTCTGTGTCTGTGTCTGTGTCTGTGTGTGTGTGTGTGTGTGTGTGTGTGTGTGTGTGTGTGTGTGTGTGTGTGTGTGTGTAGTCTGAGAGTCTGAGTAGTGAGAGGAAGTACCTGATAAGCCGTATAACCCAGCTGAGCTCAGAGCTGGAGGATGCCAATAGAACCATTGCAGCTATGGATAACATCAGTGTGAGTACAGCACCATCTACTGCCCAAATTGCATCAGACATGCAGGCGTACATGTGCATATACATGCTACTGTTTGTACATATACAAATATACATATACATACAAACCGTTACCTACAGATGGCCATACTGTAGATGCACAAATAATATGTCAATTTGATTAAAAAAAATAAACATGAGTTCTTTCACCTAACATACATGGACATTTGAACACGCTTCTCCTACCATATATATTTTTGCTTATATTGCCCTACTTTGCAGCTGGATTGTAGTTAGCATATTGTTATAGATCAATGCCAAATAAATTGTTGAACTCCTTTAGGTGACCACAATATAATGCGTTGATTGTGGTTTTTCCATTTCATGATAACTGTAGTCACATGCTGTGCTTCTTTGGTATAAAGTCATTATTTTGGCTCCATTTAAGTTTGCGAATCTGGTTTGTCTAATTTCAATTCCCCAGGTGCCCTGTCTGATAAAACAGTTACTGGAGAAGCACTTTGACTCTACTGAAGCCATTCAGAAGTTTCTGACAACTGTCACGCCAGTCAGCCATTCTGCGATTCCACCACAAGTAGATAACCAGCCCCTTCCCTCCAAATTGGAGGAAATGCCACATGACGTGTTGAAGGGGTCAGAGGCAGACAGGGCCACAGCCTTCATACACTGGAGACAAGAGGCACCAATCACAGGAGGTGAAAACTGTGCTTCAGATCTGGCTGACCTCAGCACGGCTATCTACCAGAAAATAGCTGTGACTAATGTAGACAATCCCAGGCCAGTGCACCCCCAGCCCTGCTACCAGCAAACTTCGATGTGTACTAACCACACTGACACCATTCCCAACTGCCATCACGCCTGCTCAGATAGTAGGGGTAGTGGCATGGGAGAGGAACATTCAGCCCAGCTAGAGGTGGGGCCTGATGGTGTCACCTATGTGTCAGCCCAAATGATCCTGGATGACTTAAAGCAGCAACTGCACCCGCATAAAGAGAAAGAAGTGAAAGGGCAGGAAGAAGGGCCGGCCTGAGTGGGAGGGTCAGAAGACGAGATGAGGAGATTGGCCGAGTCAAAAGAGACATGAGAGTAAAAAAATCACTAGGCCTATCTAAAATAAACAAATAGGTGAATAATAAGTATATAAGAGTAGCATTGACCAAAATACTAAATCTAGCACTTAAGGCATTGATGACAAGTGTGTTTTAAATATAAAATGCATTATTATTATTACCATTATTATTATAATTATTACTATTATTAAATCATCAACAAACTTAATTGTTATGTATTTGTTTATTTGTCAAATGTCTTTAATTTAATTTACTTTAACTTTTTCATTTCATAATGGAGTCAAAATGAAAACCACCCACTATTGTGCATTTGAATATATTAGCATATAATGAATAGATGTGAAAATTGTAACAAGTCCTCTTAAGAAATGTTGTTTAGTTTTTGGCAGAAATTATTTTCCAATACTGTGTAGAATAAGTAATTATAATAAACCATAAAAAAAAAACCCCACAAAAATCAGTCCTGGGATTGCAGATAAAATGAAACCTACTGTAGCAATGACTTTTGTAGGGTATAGAATTTGCCTCCGGAAATTAGTGTGCACAAAGTACTTATATAGCAGATGAAAAAAATATTCATAGTTTTTTATATAGTTGTATATATTGCAATAATAATGTGTGGTTCTCACAAAATCCCAAGGCACACCTGGACTTGTCTCACGACATACCTTTTGGGAACCACTGCACCACATTGATCAGGTACTCACTAACATCTTGAAGCGATAGGATATGTCAGTCTGGTAGAATGTTCTGTTTTATCGACATAACCACCCACACAAAACACAGACAAAATTATCCCCGTGAACATTTATGAAACTGAATGACATCATTGTTTAGGTGGTATGTTAAAAACTGAAACTGAAATATCACTTTAACTGGGTGTACATTTTGATAACTTGTATATTGTATTTATGAACATGCAGAGTTTTGTGTAAAAGCATATTCACTTTATGTTAATGTTTACATTCTGCATAACATTCTCACCCGCTGTTCCTGATTAGAAAACCTATACTGAGGTGGTATACAGAAGTATGAAGTAGCAATATATAAAGCTTTAATCGTGTATTAAATCAAAATATGCAGATTAGAGACTGGTAATGTGTATTCATTTTAAGCTGTATCTGTCCTAACCCTCAATAAATCCATCCAAACCAACTCAATATGTAATGTACTACCAATATGTAAGTAACTGTTCCAATACTTCTACTATATTTCTTTACTATTTACAGCAATAAAATGTGTCTAAAACAATTGCTTAGATTTAGCTTTATTTGACATCACTAAATTCTTTTTACAAAAAAAGCTTCATATTGACTCTACAAAAATAAACAACATGAAGGATGACAGAACATTCCTATTAATTAATAATCATTTCATGTTAAATGACAGGCTTGGAGGCATAGACTAGTCTATCTATAGCATTGTCACTGATTCAAGATGTCATAAAGACTTAACTGTGTAATCCTTCCGACCCCCCCACACACACCTCTCACTGTGCTTATCCCTTACAAGTGTGTGAACTCCCTTCTCCATTTAATTAATTTCACTTTTCATTACATACTAATTGATTATTATTATTATTATTATTTTACAAGATTCCTGTTGCATCCTGTTGGATCCTTTCCTCTTTCATGACCTGTTTTTCACAAACCCAGGCAGGGAACAACAATCACAAAGGAAATAGTGTTTTAAATATAAATCCACAAATTTCTATTAACTGCTTATACTTTGTGGGTTTTGATGGGACTTAATATTTAAGACACACGCACGCACGCACGCACGCACGCACGCACACGCACACGCACACGCACACGCACACGCACACACACACACACACACACACACACACACACACACACACACACACGGAAGAAGTGGGTGGATTTTTGTTTATGTGCGTCCATCATTTGTAGTTTTTTTTAGAAGAGAGAGGATAGAGGTATTGTAGAGCAGGAGAGGTAAGAAGAAAATAAAAATATATACAAAGAGGTCAAATAATCAAAGATATACACAGATAGCATGTGTAAGTTAGCTGGTATGCATGTCCTTTTAGGAACATTAGCATCATATGTTAGTGTATATAACATGCCACCCTGAGGCAAGGTTGAAGAAGTATTCAGCAGGTACAGTGTTCTAAGGTGCAGTTCAATAGACCGGTTTGTTCAACAAGGCCAGGGAAGGTACCAACCACATATTCACATGGGTAAATCGACCTCAGGTATTAAAACACTACGCAAGGTAAATCCGCATGAGTAAGTATGAGTGTGTAATCCACAGGAAGATAATCCAACATAGGAAGACTAGACAGACATAGGGAAAGTATTCCAGTGTGACAGGCCAGCCTGGCGACAAGCAGTGTTCAGGCCATGATCAACAGTCTGATTGTAGCCGGGTAGACACTGTTCAGAAATTGGGTGTTCAGGCACTTGATACTGCTATAGAGTTTGCCTGGCCTTAGTCGCAGTAGTGGCATGAACGTGTCTAGGGTGATGATTGTCACTTGATGATACGCTGAGTGGGGGCATTTAGGTCGGGGGGTAGGGGTAGGGGGATTTTTTAAAAACTGGATTGACAAATAAGAACCCCGGTTGGGCAGTTGACAAACATGACAAACATGACAAACATGACAAACATGCCCACGCCTTCATTTCAACCCCGGTGAGACTACAGCATCCTCCATGGCATCACCTCCAAAACCCTCAATAAACTCCAATGTTCAAAACTCAGCTGCCCGCCTGCTCACCAGCCACCCGCTCCAGAGACCACATCGCACCAGTCCTCTATCATCTCCACTGGCTGCCTGTCAAACAAAGAATTCACTTCAAAATGCTCCTCACCACCTATAAGGCACTCCACAACCTGCCTCTCCCCTACCTCTCTGACCTCCTCGAGCCACATGTCACGTCCCGTTCCCTCAGGTCCAGTGATGCCGGCCTCCTCGAGGTCCCGAAGACCAGGGGTCGAACCTGGGGCGACAGGGCCTTCTCCCTCCCTACCTTCAAAACCACACTGAAAACCCACCTGTTCACAATTTCCTTTCCCAGTTGACTTTGTTTCAACTCTTGTTTTTAGTGTTGTATTGCTTTTATATCTTACTGTACTTGCTTATCTTAGAGTTTTTTTTCCTAATAAAGTTGTTGTTGTTACTTCACCCCCCCCACACACACACACACACACACACACACACACACACACACACACACACACACACACACACACACACACACACACACACACACACACACACACACACACACACACACACACACACACACACACACACACACACACACACACACATACACACACACATAAAGCGACTTTGGGTACTCAGAAAAGCGCTATACAAATTCCAGGCACTATAATTATTATTATGAAATATGTGTTGGAATTGTCAATGGTTGTACTGTGCAGCTGACATGCTTGTCCAAACCTCCAGCTATGTAAACATACATTTAAATAAAAACTTCATCACAAAAATAAGAATTTTACGGCAAAGCTTTTTACATGCCATTTTCTCACTAATACTCATGTTGTCATGTAAATAACAGTGGCTTTTGACACTGCTGAACCTTCATTTTAGATTATCTTTTACTCCCTCAGACACACTCACAGTCCCAATACCTGACAGGTGTCACAATAAGACCAATCATAATAGTCCAGGATATCTCAGGTCCTTTCATACTACCTGTCAATCAGAATAAGTTTGCTGATCAGACACTGGCCTGCTTTCTTATTGGCCCCTGGGCCTTAATAGGATCCCAGTGACTATCTGTGTGCGGAGATTACGGCTCCAAACCTTCTACTTTGGCCAATCTCTGTGTCCTGCAAACATGGGTGCTGCGGTTTAGGGGCGAACCCAGACCCAGAGAAGCACCAAAAAAGGACAAATAAGAAGAACAAGAACAAATCGTGGGTTCAAACTCGGAGAGGGACTATGGTGAAGTGATGCCTTGAGGGACAACTTGTCATCAACAAGAAAGGGATTATCTCAACTACCACATTTCGTAAATTGATTGATTTTGACTTTTTATTTTTTTACTTTTACCTTTTATACCTACCCTGGATTAAATCATATTTTTTGTTCGGTCACTTGTGGAATTCAAAGTGAAAGTTTTTGGATTATCCTCTGAGGTCAACTGTGCCCTTCATCATCTAAGGGATCTACCTGCTTATCCCCTCCAACTGGAACAACTTAGATGAGCTCAACCCATTAATAACTTACCAAAGCAACAACACAGAGACCTGTTCTCACCCTTGAATACCTGCAGTATAGCCTGTGGGACGACCTCAAAGCCACCTTATTTTAACCTCTTTGTTAGGGTTTTGTTTGCATCACATGCAGCTGGCCACCTCTGGATTGACTCCGTTATTGTCACTTCAGTTCACGCATTCTCTATCATCTTGTCTGTCTTGCTGGTTTTACTTCTCCCATCTGTCTGACTAGTGCATGACTGTGAGCCATGGTTCTGTTGATGGTGAAGTTTCCGCTGCACCGGCGTGTGCGCTTGGCACAGGGCCTGTGGCTATTGTCTTGGCTGGCAGTGTTGTCTGGGGCCTTCACCTTCTGCATGGGTGTCTACCTTAAAACCGAGCTACTCCGCAGGGATGAGGTAGGGGGGGGGGGTTGATTGGGTACAAAAATACATGTGTGGGCAACTGGGCATACACGCTATATGTGCAGAGATAGAATGATCCATGCTGCCAACCCAAACAAACACACACACATGCATGCATGCACAGTACACATTCAGCAGTGCAAACTTAAAAACACTAGCAGGGATCGAGGTACCATAACACACACACTTTCCTTCTGCTTAAGGTTGTTCAATGATTTTATTATATAGGCATTACTGATGATTATTTATCATAAATCTCATTGTGTAAATATTATGTGGAATAGTCGTCCCAATATCGTCTTAATATCTATAGAGGTATTTGGTCAAAACATTTGTGATGACTATCACTCACTGTCTCTTAACAGTGAGCTGTTATGGCTGAACAATCGATTCAGGAAAGTCAAGCACAAATGCTCATTCATAGATGTGGGCCATAGGGCATAGCAGTGGCCAATCATAGAAACCCCATTCATTTTTCCTGTGGAGATTTCAGAAAATATTTATATAAATTATTTTAAGCCTGGAACCAAGCCATCCAGGCTCCTGGTGAAGCATGACCATAAAACATTTGATTCTGTGTCCAAAAATATTTGAATAATGTAATTATATTATATACTATATTTAATAAATACGTTTTTTTGTGGTTTTCAATTTTTTTTTGACACAGAATCAAATGTTTTATTGTCATGATTCACCTGGATCCTGGAAGGCTTGGTTCCAGGCTTAGCATAATTTATATAAATATTTTCGGAAATCTCTATGGAAAGAATGAATGGGGTTTCTGTCTGTGGCACCACAAAATGGCCGCCACTGCCATGCCTATACATGCACCCCTACCCCATACCCCCCCCCCCCCACACACACACACAAAGACAAACGCACGCGCGCACGCACGCACGCACGCACGCACGCACGCACGCACGCACGCACGCACGCACGCACGCACGCACGCACGCACGCACGCACGCACGCACGCACGCACGCACACACACACACACACACACACACACACACACACACACACACACACACACACACACACACACACACACACACACACACACACACACACACACACACACACACACACACAGAAACATACATAGTGACACGTGACCTTTACCAATAATGATTTCGGTTGAATCTGTATTGGATTGTGGGCAATCTGTTATTAGTAAGTGAATGTCATAATCTATTATCTATACCTGACTTGTACATTTCCCAAATCCAGCTGGCCAATGGGGTGGATTGATTACTGATTTCATTAGGTTGGAAACATTGATTGCCCATAAGCTACACAGGAAAGCCTCAGGCCACGGATGCATGCCATTGGACCATTATAGATCTTAATAGGGCAGTTCCAACGAGGCAGCCAAATCTAATTATCATAACTGTGCAAAAACTATATTCAGAAATACATATTGAAAGAATATCAAGTTTGGTTTGGGAATTATTCATTTCTCTTCTGGCACTAAGTATGAACTTAGTCAGCTGTTGAATCAGATGTTGATTAGTGACCTTGTGGTTGATCAAATACTGTACAGATTACTTTCATACTGATTCCTAACTAGATAGTCTAGTATAGTTATCTAACACAAGCGTTCTATTGTTCAGACCTTTAACGGACTCTCAGCTGTCAACCGTTGACGGATAACCAGAATAGACACCTTTGACTGGCAAAAATAATTATACCTTCTTAGGGGATAAAATAAAATAACATCTAGAGAAATGCGTGACCATCACAAGGTTGTAACAGCTTTGGGCTATAAGAGCAATTTATCACCAAACACCAAAATAATTTGACAAAAGCACGTTTTATCCTTTAATATCTGGGATTTCATCATGTACTGAAGTCTCAACGGTCAATTCAGAATGTCACCAGTTAATTCAGTATTTTAGTTGCTAGAGTATTTTTCTTTTCTTTTTCTTTCTTCTTTCTTTTTCTTTTTAACAAACTAACCAGCAATAAAACAATGACTATGGGATTTGTCTGTTGTAAAAAATAAAACATATTCTACTGTTTATTTTCCAGGTGATGGACAATTCAGAGATCCATGTGGTGCCCAACCTCATGATGGTGGTGGGTCTAGCCTACATTGGTACCAACTGGTTTGCAGGCAGAGTATGTCAGGACTCCCTGGACTTGACCCGTTTCCCTCGCTGGAAGCCATACATGCTGCCCTGGTTCTTCGGGTCTGTGGTCCTCTGTTCTCTGCTCCTGGCCGCTCTGGTGCTCAGCTACGCCCTGCAGGGACGCTTAGAGGAATCCCTGAAGGTGAGGCCACTCAAAGCATGGGGGGCATGGAGATTTTAGATCAGGGTGGTAAGACTGGCTGTTGAAGGCACAGACAGTAGTTGCATGGGGTTATTGTCAGAGGGCCAGAGCTGGGGAGAGGGGAAAGGCTTAGGAAGGAGCGGGGTTAAGGTAGTGCTTAGAATGGGATGAGGTAGAAAGGTGGAGAGTGGTAGAGAGAAGTGAAGAAGACAATGTGGTGATGATGCTATGATGCCAAATAGACTGGGATATATGTACTGTACATGTTTTAATAGAATAGAAACAGATCAATATAATATGGTGACATAACAATTATGCTGTAAGTTATTGTGAATTAATTTATTAAAAATAAATAACCTGCTATACATTGTTTATGACAAAAAGACAACATTTTACTGTTTTTAAGATTGTATAAAATCCTTCAGAATTGCTGTTTTACAGAAACAATTAGGTAAGAACAGCGATCAATTTGTGGATATCACAATTTGGAGGGGAAGACTTGAGCAAACCAGGAAAACAGGCACACAAGTCTTTACGAAGCAGCAGATAATGTACCTTTTATTTTCTATTTTTCCATCCTCTCACCAGGTGGGCTTAAAGAACGGTATTCGATTCTACCGTGACACAGACGTGCCGGGCCGTTGTTTCCAGAAGGAGACCATCGACCGTTTGCAGATACAACTGCGCTGCTGTGGGAACACCAACTACAGGGACTGGTTTGAAGTCCAGTGGGTAAACAACAGATACCTGGACTTCACAGCCAAGGAGGTCAAGGAGTGAGTCAGTAGGAATAAGGAAGATATATTTTGAAATACTGATAGGTTGTGTGTTACGGGTTCAGAAAAAGTACATGAGAGGAGAGGAGACTTATTTGATGTGAGGATGAGTGACAGACATTTGGGCTGCTTAATCATGAGTGCAGAGGAATACACAATAAAAAGTGTGAAGTGAGGAGAGGGAAGAAGGGAAAATGTGATGGATTCTCAAATAGAGTGGAGGATATTTGTTTAAAGTGGGTCTGAGGTGGATACAAAATAGAACATCCAATGAAGACATGATATCAGTGGACTACAGGGATGGAAAAACGTTGGTATGAAATGAAATAAGAACATGAATTGGTACAGGGAAGGAACAGGTGGTTGTGATTGAAGAAAGCAAGGGGGTGAGTAGACTGGGCGAACCGAGTGGTTAGGCCACGTATCATATCAGCTCTAATGCACGGCAGCGAGGGGGTGAGTAGCACACAGAGTGAAGTAACTGAGGGAATTATGGAAAATTGAAATTGTTAGACCTTATTCTGACCAATCCCCTATTCCATCGCTCATCCATCCATCTATCCATTCCAACTCTTTTACGCTCTTTGTTTTCCAGTCGCGTTCGTAGCAACGTGGATGGCCGTTACCTGGTAGATGGTGTTCCTTTCAGCTGCTGTAACCCGGTCTCTGGACGCCCCTGCATACAGTACAGGCTGTTGAGCAACCAAGCCCACTACAACTATGAGTACCAAACAGAGACGCTCAACCTGTACAACCGTGGCTGTAGGGAGGCTCTGTTCAACTACTACTACTACTTGATAAATACGATTGGCCCAATGGTTCTGGCAGTTATCTTCCTGCAGGTAGGTTATAAATTAATAGAAATGTGAGTTTGTCAAACAGTGGGTGGGACCTATAAGTTGGTCATGGGGTATTCTGAGAGAATTATGCACAAAACGACTTTAATAACTAGACCTACATACCAATATTGTGTTCATTTCAGTTTTGGCTTCATCATGGTCAACATAAGGTTTGATTCGCAGTGTAGAATAAAGAACTACTGTCCTAAAATCTACTTAAAAGCCATGACTAAAGTACCTGATTCTTTACATCAAAGTTTGAATTTCAACAAAAACTAACTTTTAATGCATTACTTTTCTTCACCACTAACCCTATAAATGCACACACACACAAGTGTGTCTACACACAAGTCTTATTAATATGTCATAAAGGGCAACATTGTTGCATAATGGAGTTTCTAGCCAAGGCTAATTTGCGACCCATGGTCCTGGTTAATACATAAAACAGACATGGAAGACAACAGCAACACATGGACATCCAAATCCATTTCTTCTCTGCAATCAATCCTTTAATCAAAGGATCAGACTTTAAACTATGAACCAAATGGTGCAATTGACAGCACAGTCCCTCTAAATAACAATGAGGACTCTGCCTGTGCTAAAATGTGTTAAAGATGAGATGACATTGTCACATGTAGCCTGTGGCTAACAATCTATACCTCTTGATTTAGTATCTCTATAGTTTTTCGACATAGCAATGACCCTTGACCCCTTATGAAGAATTGCCTCAGGCTTCCAGCGTATAGATGAGGCCAAATTTTCAACATTCTGTCTCAGCACTTCCCTCCTCATGTTGAATTTTAGTAGCAAAGATCAAGTAAAATGAGCAGAGGAGGCCATGCAGTCTGTAATAAAAGCCCTAATAAATCTGCCTTCACCATTTCCTGATATAAACTTTATCTGAATTCTCTATAGCAGGCAAGTAGTAGCTGATGTAACCATGCGGAATGATAGATGCATAAATGTCACAATTTTGATGCCCGCTTTCAGGAAACTGAATATAAAAAGCAACATTATCTTCACTGTCCATTGTTTGTTGTTTGAAAGGATGACATTGTTTATATAATTCTTCCTCAGGTAACTTTTACAATGTGGACCATGAAAACTCATACAAAATCATGTTTGCCATGGCTTGGATGTATGAATTTATTTGATTAACCTCATATTAGCAACACCCATTTTGATTAACAGATTAAAACCTTTTCTTCTCCTTGAGAGATATCAGTTTTTATGGCCTTTTTAACCACTTATAGGCAAAATGATAGATCTATAAGCTCATAATGTGTCGAGATGTGAGCTTGTAGATCAGCTTTTTTTCTGCATATTTTTGTTTTTATTTTATTAAAAAAACACCAAACACTGTTATTATTCATTTTTCATTGTGGAACATAGAGCTTAAGTGGTTAATGGCGGAGATTAACCACATAACCACATAACTTAACTACAACTATGGATGTATCGTTGTGGACTGTTTGGTAATTCCATAAAAAAGTGTCTGTGTACTGTTCTAAAGGTTCCCCAATGGAATGATTCTGTCCCAGTGGAGCTAGCAACAATGCTGCCTCAGCAACTCAGTGATTTTCATTTTACAAAACAGCAGATTATACAAACGGATGACAATATAAATTGAAAAAAAAAAACATATTGGGCCATCACAAGCTGCTAGAACAGCTTCAATGTGTCTTGGCACAGTCTCTGGAACTCTACTGGAGGGATGGAACATCATTCTTCCAAAAGATATTCCTCATTTGGTGTTTTGATGTTGGTTGGTCCAACATTTCCCATAGGTGTTCAATGGTATTGAGATCTGGCGACTGTGGAGGCCTTAGCATATGAATCATTTCATCAAACCATCCAGTGACACCTTATGCCATGTGGGGGCATTGTCCTGAAAAAGACCATTCCCATGTTTTCATCATAGGAGCCATATCTCCTATGTGATCACTCTCACCCTCTATGACAGTGCCAGTGGTTCTCAACCTCAAAGGGTCGGTACCCCCAGGGGGTTGACAGTGAAGTGACAATTTAATGACTTTTAAGACCCTTTTAATGCCCCCCCCCCCCCAAAAAAAAAAGAAAGAAAGAAAAGAGACCATAAGACCATTACTGCATCTATAGTATTCAACAAACTATACAATAAAAAATGGTCAAACATTGGCCATTCAACAATTGCCAAAGTGTCAAATAATATAAGAAAGTGTGAAAATAGCCGTGCACAACGCCTTGCATTGCGAGGCGTTGTGAGCTTGTAGATCGGCTATTTTCACAATATTTATCTGCGGAACCGAGTTAAACTAAATGTAATGCCTCAACTCCTACATTCCAAGTGATTGTCAGGATGAGGGATCCCCAGTTCAAATATGATTATTTTGGGGGGTCGCGGCACTGAAAAGTTTGGGAACCCTTGCTCTATGAGGCTAAGTGGATCCACTTCAAAATCATGCACACACAGAGCATAACAGAGACACATGTGGACAAGCTACAGTATCGTCCCCAATCAGTTCCTCTTTCTGCTGAACAGGCTCACTGATCAAGCTGGCGTCGCTTGCGTTGTGACAGAAATCGCCAATCCCACCCACAAACACAGCCAGCACCTGGCCAAGCTGGGTTTACAATGGACAGGAATATTTCACCTGCGCTAACACGGACGGCTCTCGAATGTGCTCTTTTGACAACAATGTCCAATGTTGATGTCTTCCCATAGATTTAAATGCATATGTCCCTTTAGTCACTGTTTCTATTGAAACACAAGCCCATTTGAGCTGTCAATTGT
Organism: Gymnoscopelus microlampas; assembly: GCF_963454915.1. Lineage (NCBI taxonomy): Eukaryota > Metazoa > Chordata > Actinopteri > Myctophiformes > Myctophidae > Gymnoscopelus > Gymnoscopelus microlampas. The sequence goes on along the minus strand of NC_139955.1, from coordinate 23,565,708 downwards.
GACTGAAGCTCCTGTCATTCGTGCCCAATAATGAACCATCTTTCATCGTCACTTCACTAGTCAGATCTTTTTCTCTTGCCATCTTGATCCAAACGCAGAGGTAAAATAGGCTTTCTCCAGCATTTTTATGTATGCCACAGAGCATTATGATAACTGGTTAATTGTATCATGCAGTCCACGTCCAGTACATGGAAGCAGATGCATTTTAATGATTCTCCACTCGATTAGGCCTATTTGGGTATTTTCTTTAATTTGTCACCCGTCTGTCATTTTGACCCTTAACCGGGTGAAATGATTCAGTAACATTATTGTTTGGTTTCAATGCTTCCTTTCCTGGTATTTATACAAAACATATAGCCTACTAACAACCACAATATTGTACATACAAAATGTACTCTTATGGCTAATTCATATTTCGTCTCTATACCCGGCAATTGTTTTTGTCAATATCTGTAGGCCCCGCCCAACATATAACATAACAAAACAAAACCAAACACTCTCATCCAGAGACAAACATTGTTGACACCAATGAATTAACAACATACTGTATTGTAACTCAATCACCTCTTCCTGTCTAGATATCCATTTTTGTAAGCCTGCGGTACTTGCAGACTGCTGTGGACGGAGCCATGGCCCTAGAGGACCCAGAGGCAGAGACCGAGGGCTATATCCTGGAGAAGACCTTACAGGAAACCTTTGAGGACACCAAAACCAAAGTTCTCACCCTGCTCAAGATCGCGCAGGTCAACGCTGATGAGGGTGAGGCTGAGGGTGAGGCTCAGGCTGAGGAAGAAGTGAAGACAGAAACCCCTGCCAGCTAGAGGAAACACCACAATAATGAATGTGTTGAGAATGAAGGGTGAAAGGGGGATGCATCTTGGGTTTCTTTGTTCTGTAATTTTGGTGGCAGGGGGTGGGATAGAACAACTGTCTGTTTTGATGGGCTAGGCTTGATTTTATGCTCCACCAATGCAGTGGCCACAACTTCCTTTCACATACCCAAAACAAGGCAACACTTGGGGAATCTTATCTGGTGCTGCACATGCAGCGAAACAAACATCCCCTCTGTGCAGGAGTGTTTACACATGTAAACATCACCACATCGGTCATGGAGATGTATAGTACATTTGTTGTAAATAGTGGAGAGCATATTCAATCTAAAACACAAGCACACACATTTGAAAAGATTAATCATTCAACAAACACACAAATATGTTCAATGTTTAATGTTCACATACTACATTGTCAGATTTTTTGGCACAAATCTGGCAGTGTCACATACATAACATAATGCAAAAACTCAAGCCATGTTCACTGTATTTGTCTCAAGACTAGCTGTAGAGTTTGTAGCCTACTAAACTAATGAAAAGCTTCAGAAACTGTTAAGAAGGCAATATGCATGAAATATATTAAAGATAGACATTTCTAACTGCTTTGTAGTGTCTGCTTCCTTTTGTACTTACTCCGTTATCATGGGTGAGTCAATTAATTGGCTAGGGGGTTATCTGAGTTCACCCAGGAGAATAAAAATGGATTAATTCTGTGTGTGAGCTGACTGCAAGTGGTGCCCTGTACTGTAGGCTATGACAATATGGAGCTGTCATCTATCTATAGAAATGCAGACCATTCATCTTGTCTGCCCTGGCAGCTCTGAAACAATCCGATAATCCCAGTATACTAATCCCTGGACTGCTGTACAAGCGTTATCAGCACAGTGACAGGACACAGGCATAGTCCATTGCGCTGTAGCCTAAGTGAAGCTATACCAAAAAGTACAAACTGCTTTTAAGGGTCATCATGGCTTTCATTATTTGCAAAGAAAATAACTTATGGTTTGTTAATGGTCTGCTACAGGCCTGTTCAAGCTTCTGAATAAAGCTCTGTCTCAGATACCACTGGATGTTTTGATTCATAGTTGTGATGCCGGAGGACGTACTACCATTCTTTTCATAAAGGAAAATAACACAGTTAATACATGAATTAGAAAAGTGGGCTTCTCTGAGCACAGGTCTACGCCTACCCAGGGTCCGAAACTTTGCCAATTGGAACGGGATCTGAAAGAATCTGAAAAAATCGGACTCTATATCTATATCTATAGGAGTAGTAGCAAAAAGTGTGTTTTGAAGAAAACGCACTATGACTGAAAATGTAATCTGGCACAAACGGAGGCCTATAAATTGCGTCATGAATGATCCAAGGAATCCAGGGGGGAAATATGTTGATTGTACGACCTAAGGTTCAAGTGTTATAGGCCAAAACGTGAAGTGGGCTGTTGTAATGCCACCATGAGATTTTAAAACGTTGGGATGGAGGTTCTTCCTTGACTTAGTGGGAATGTGCGTGCAAAGTTTCCCACAAATTCCCAGCATTCATAATGTGTGTCATTTTCAGCAAAATGGGCCACCGCAGCAAACTTCGGAAGCTAATCATAGCCAATCGGAATGGAATATGAGAAATGTGACAGATACATTTTGATCACAAGACTAAAGAGATAATGTAAACCGATTTGCGTGAGGTTTGTTCAAAATCTGTACGAGTAGTAACAGAAAATGTTTTTTTGCAAAAATCTGTCTCATCGTAGCTCTATAATTGAATTTGAAGAAGAAATTGGGTGGAGAGTCTTCCTTGGCCTACTGGGAGTGTGCGTACAAGGTTTTCCAGTCCTGTAGCATGTCGTGCAAAAGGGGCCCGCCACTGCAGCAACTTTGAAAGACAATCATAGTCAATCGGAATAGAATCCGAATCAGATACCAGTGAGGTTTGGACAAAATCGGTAAGAGTAGTAGCAGAAACTGTGTTTGGCAAAGGAAATGCAACATGGCAGAAAACTTTTCAGGTGGAAATGGGCCTGGCTTATTTGGGCGTTCTGTAATGATCCAAGGGAAGAAAAAAAGTTTCCCTTCACACTTTGGCCACACCTGCAAACTTTGGAAGCCAATCTTAGCCAGCCAGGATGGAATATGAAAAATCTGACAATCTGTCTTTATCACATGACTATACAGATAAAGAGATAATGTGTAATTGGCGTGATGTTTGGACAAAATATTTTTTAGCAAAAATTGGCCTCCTGGTGGCACTATAACAGGCTGATGTGAAAAATTTGGGAGTGTGTGTGCACAGTTTCCCACCGATCATTCCAACATGCAGGAGATTAGCTGTACACGGATGGACACACTTAATTCCCTAAAGTTTCCCTTCCCTTAATATTGGAATTAGCTCTCTGCACCACAATAGTGCAAAAATAAAATGGTGTGATGCTACAATGAGAAAAAGTAGAGACCGAATCTTGCTGTAACAATCATATGGCTGTGTTAGGTGCTGTGAGGTAAAATGATTGGGCTAAAAATTATCTTGCAACTTCCAACCAAATGATATATCGCTTCCAACCGCCAGAGGTCACAATTGCTCAATACTTGAACTAGGTTTCACAGAGAGGGTCTATGAGGGACGGTGATGAGCAGATTACTACTCACCCAAAACCCCATCGCCCATGGTGTCGCTTGCCGAAAAGAACATATCTTCAAGGGTCACTCACTACCGTACCTAAACCGCTGTGAAACGAAGTATTAAAATGAGGCATGATGAGTCATGACAGTTGTCAAGATAATGTGTGGTGTGGAAAGTAGCCAAACGTTGGCTACATGAACTTTTAAATGTATCCTTGTTGCTACTTTACTTAAGTATTTCCATGTTTTGATACTTTTACTTCACTATTTTCCAGAGGGAAATAATGTAGCCTAGCTACTTTTTTTTTTTAAACTCAGGCCTACATTCATTTGACAGCTAGCTTTAGCTATTAGGCCTACTTTGCAGATTTAGGTTATTAATACGAATTATAAATCTACTAATAAATAATGTAGGCATATAGGTTACTCTACCCAAGGCAAGCAGCACAAAGTAATTACAGGCCTACCAGCTGCATATGAATAGCCTAGCCTACAACATGATTAGATTCTGAAATGGGCATTCTGCATGATAAGTAGGCTATATACAATATACATTTGCCTTTGCTACTTTAAGTAGACTATATTTTGATGCTTTTTTAATTTGACTTAAGTAAGATTTCAAATGCAGTGGGACTTTTACTTGTAACTAGGCCTAGGTTATTTTCTTTTTTACAGTCTATCTTCTACCACTGTAGCCATGTAGCCATGGATCACACGACGGTCAACATGGATGAACTTCAATCTGGTGTTTGCACTTTCTCTCTTTTTGGCCCGCACATCTACATAAACGTTCAGATTTCAAATATAAAGAGCTCCCACATGGCCACGGATGTTACAATTACGTACGGGTCCTCAGAAGTACCCGCATCTTCCGTATTGTTCAATAAAACGCATTTTAATCCGACTGGTGGACATTTTCTCATAGAGTTATAATGTATTAGAGTGCAGTACACCTCCCAACCGATAGGGTCACGCATTTGAAAGCATATGGAGAAAAGGCCACCAATCGGATTAAAATGCTTTTTATTGAACAATACGGGAGATACGGGTCGTGAGGGGCCGTACATAATTGTAACATCCGTGGCCATGAGGTAAGCACTTTATATTTGAAATCTGAACGTTTATGTAGATGTACGGGCCAAAAAGGGAGAAAGTGCAAACACCAGGTTGAAGTTCATCCATGACTGTCATATAATATGACAATTCTCTGCGCACGAACTATAAATTAAGAATTTTGCTAGGAGTCAGAATACTCACAAATGCATTCCCCTATGACCGTTGACAAAGGCATTATTGTGGTAGGTTCGTGTGGTTTTTCTTGGAGGTTTGAGTGACGATGATGACGGAACAACGGTCCCTGAAACGCCGCACGTATACGCGTTTTGACAATTCCGGTGTGGTTTTGCAATAGGTTGCCTAGGCTACAACGTTTACCCTGACTAAAAGATTGACTAATATAGAGGAAGAGAAGGGAAAGGCCACACATGTCAAACTAGTTGCCTACACACACTTGACGCATGATGGAATCTCTCACTTATTGTCTACATAATGATAGTTTAGAATGTAGTATATAGTACAGAAAGTATTTAAGTCTTAACAATTAGATAGATAAACCTATTGCACACACAAAATGGACTCTAACATAATGGAGACGATAGAGGAATTCATGGGAAGTGCGTTGGTGCTTTGGGTAGGTTATATATTTATTTATTTATCACTGTAATTTTCAGAATATGTCGTCTTTCTTGCAATTAAGACAGAGAGAGAAATATTGTACTCATTTGTGTGGTGGAAACCTTCTGAGACAGGCCTAGACTACAGGCTTAAAATAGGCATTTGACATTTAGAATAGGATTCTGTAATTTTCCATTCCTTTCATCATAAATAAAGAGAAAAACATGGTGTGAAATTCACCGGGGCGTGAATAAAAGCCAAATAACACTGTTGGCTCCTGCTGCTATTGTGAATTGAACAACAAAACAACCCACTTCTCTTTTTGACTGCATGCCTGTTTGTGGCCAGGTTCTTCTCAGGCCTGACACTTCCGTGTCCTTGAGCTGTTGGAGCGGAAAATAATAGAACTAATCTACATCAAAGATTGTTTCAGGAGATAAACCCAACCTTGAAAATAAAACGAAGACGTGCTGCATTTGAAACAGGCTGAATTTGGTACCATGGTTTTCCTGTCAACACACACAGCCAGCCCTATATAGGGCTATAGGAGCATCCTCGTCAATGAGTAGCCTAATATTTATCAAGACACAGAAGGTCCCAAGCTACTCTGCCACTCATTATGACTCCCAACAAACGTATTATTGTATTTACAAACGTTGCAATCTTTTGGGGAAGGACTGTTGGGAATAAACCTGATTATACTGCAGTTTGGACTGGCATAGCCCCTCCTAGTTGAGAGAGACCTTGGCCGCAGTCCTGGTTGGCTCCATCTCCTTGTGAAGTGCTTCCCGGTGTGAATGCTCAGCTCCCACCTGTCTAAACAGGTGCTGCACTCCACCGTTTGAGGCCGCTTCCTGTGTGGAAATGTTTTTGTTTTTTCACCTTCCTCTCCCTCTATCCCTCTCCCTCTTTGGCTTTGCATTGACTCGCTGCTTCTGTCTATATCTCTGCTAATCCATCTTCTGTCTGTCTGTACTACGTACTTCTCCCTGCTCTCTCCTCATACACATACACCCCCCCACACACACACACACTCTGTCCTTCCTCTTTCAGGTGCAGCTGTTTGAGAGAATGGTGGAGGGGGAGGACAACGTCCATTTTTACAGCGAGTACATGGAAGTGAACTCCGTTTCCCAGCACCGCTACCTGATGCTGACCAATGGTGTCTTTCTTAATGAGGTCATGAGAGTCATGTAAGATTACTTGAGTATTACTTGTGCTCCAATCAATGCTAAGTAACTTAATGTCCCCCAACTTTGCATGTGTTATGACAGGGATACAATTTTCTATGGGGTTCCCTAGCTGTGACTAAAAAATACATTCAAATGACGTGAAGTACAAGAGCTGACCGTGTCTTCTAAATTCATAATGAAATAGACCTGATATAAAGTGGGAAGTTGGCAGTATATTTTAGACATAGATTTTAATTTCTACTCAATTGCTTTCCTCCAGAATACTTGAGTGGAGTGGAGTGCCATGATATAATGCAGGCTCATCTGTTAATTACTTGTTTTGTGTGAGATATACCCAGAAAGGTAAGAGGGAAGCAGACCAGCGATGTACTTTTACTGTATATAAATATGTGCCAATGAGTGAGTCTGCGCAAGGCCAATGAAGTGAGTGAGAGCTTTGCAGCCTGTGACAAACCTCGGAGTACTGTGGTACACTGCCTAGCCAGTGCAAACATTTGGCAGATGTACAAAATATGTTTAAGCAATAAGAGGCCATGGCACATCATGGTTATATCAAATAAACATATGGAGCTGGAGTGTGCTCTTACATTGTGATAATATAACAGCTGTGGGTGTTGTGTCCTACTAAATGCCTGTAGCTGCGATATAATATGATATATCGCAGACTCAAGTATATTATTGTTTTTATAACACTTACCAGTGATTAGCAGCAAGATTCACCCACAGTTTTACCGAAGATGATGTTGCAAAAACCTAGCCTAGCCATGGTTTGTCGTGATTATACAATGGATAACTTCAATGCATTCCAATGGCGAGTGTTGTATTGCTGATAAATGAAAAAACGAATTAATTGCAACAATGAAAACTGGCAATGGCTTCTTTAAAAGGAAATACAGGTATCATTGTCAAAATCTTAAATGAAAAGCTTTTTATTTTGACTGCCACATGTTATTTGTTATCACGTCATCTTTTTATGAGACCTGAGAGAAAAGTTGGCATACAGTATGGTTCATCATGCACATATATGTGTCAATGAGCGATTTGTGTCAATTAGTCAGCACCATGTTTGCATTCAAATTTAAGGATGGTAAAACTAATTCCCTTACAGCTGGCAAGACAAAATCTCAGACAGTATTTGCTGAACTGCTGATTAATTTGGCCTGACCTAAGCACAGTTATCGACAAATGATTGCATGTGGAGTTTCACTGCCTGCCTCAGACTCATTAAAATTTTATTCCCTCCACGCCCAAATGCACTATCTGTTTCTTAAGGTTTCCCATCCGTTGAGAAATTGTACTAGTTATTTTAGCTCCTTGCTCATCTGACAGTATGCACTAGATATATTGTCTTCCTTTGTGTGTCCGTCCCAGAGACCCAAACCCCAAGATGGAGCAGCTGTACCACAACGAGAGAGATGACCATATGCTGAGAGTCCAGAACTTCTCAATTTTAAATCGACACCTCAGGGCCTACTACCAGGTATGGTAGGAACAAAGGAGTATGGATGTAGTGTGACAAGAAGGGGAAACAGGATCGAGAGTGATTTACTATGAATCTGGAGTCCTTTCAGTCCTTTGATTTATTACGACTGTATGAGAAGAAGTTATCAGAGTTTGTTAGAAAACTTTTAGAAATACTAGAGCAAGTCAGTTTTAAAAGCCATGTAATGGTTTTGACTGTGTTCTCCATGTATTCCATTAATTGGAATACAATTAATTGACTATACTGTACATCTATATACTGTATCTATAGATTCAAGGAATCTCTGTCTATCTGTCTGTCTGTCTGTCTGTCTGTCTGTCTGTCTGTCCGTCCTTCGCATATGTTGAGAACCGTTCATCCAAACGACTTCACACTAGGGTTGTTAATATTGAAATAATCATAATTTTAAATGTTGCAGAAAAGTAGGGCATTTTACAACTTTGTGTTATGCTTAGATATATGGGCATGCCCAGATATGGGCATATCATGATGACATCGGGATTTCCATATATGGACATAAAAGGAACACAGGCAGACATACAAACAGATACAGAGATCTCCATACATGGGCATAAAACACGGTACTCTGTAGGAACAACGGGTATTACAAAAACAACTTGCATTGTTCCCGACTTCATTCGTTCCCGAGTAGGCTGGTGCCCGGCGGGCACCGGTCTAGTTTCTATAATAACAGGTGATTAAACTAAGTTTATTTTTTCTGTGAAATAGAAAAACACTGATTCGTTGTTGGGTAAGAGACGGAATAAATACTGCATAGGCCTATTGATAAAATAAAGGTGCAGTAAATTATTTTGTTGTTGTTAAAATAAGTGTTAAATAGCTCTATACTATATATATATATATATACATTGCTATAGAGTGTTTGATCAGTAATATGGGTCTCCCTATGTCTCTCCAGCTCTTTAGTAAACAGAAAATGCATTTTCAGGTCAGGATACCAATGTTGAGAGAACTCATACAGGAAGGATATAGGATAAACAACTGAAATTGGAAGTCATGACACAAAAAGCGAGCAGACTAAATTGAAACTGTAACACTATAAAATGAAGCTGATAAATGGGCACTCTCTGCTGATTGGCTGACCTTGGCAACCCACCTGAAAATGTATTTGCTGTTTATTAAAGAGCTGGAGAGACAGGGAGACCCCTGATATTGAACTAACTCTCTATAGCAATGATTGAATATAGAGCTTTAACATTTTGATTAAAAACCTTTTTTAAACCAAAACATATCACTTACACTACCTTTAAATTAACAGGCAGCAAGAACAATACTACGGGTACTTACACTACCTTTAAATTAATAGGCAGCAAGAACAAATACTATGGCTATTATGCAAATTATGACAAAACAAACAGTGCTACTCTTAGGCTTACGCAGACTAAACATCTTCGTTGAGTGAAATCAACATTTGTTTATTTGTTATATTCTCCATTAGCTGTGCCCTAAAGCACAGAGTCTTCCTGGGATCCACATATAAAAACTATACATACATTTAAAAACAACACGGTCAGGTGAAAGACAAGACCTGAGGCAACTGCAGCTGAAAAAAACCCTGTCCAATAGCGCGCGCACACACACACACACACACACACACACACACACACACACACACACTTGGAACAGCCTCGCCCCTACCTCACTGTATAATCTCATCTCTCAACTGTGCACCTGAGGATAGTTTGCATGGTTTGCTTAGGTATCAGCTTGCAAACAACGTAATGGCTGGTACATTCTAAAAAGCAACCTTTTATTAACCCATTCAGAACTGTTGTAACCCATACGTTATACGGTACCTTTCATGCCGAGAACACGTCTGTCTTCTTTTATATACAAAATAAATAAAAAATCTCAGCCTCTGTAGCAGATAAATAGACACATTAAATAAAAATCACACCCTGTGTGAAGGTAGCGGCGCCTTTGATACATTTTGTCATCGATATGTGTTTATAATGTGTTTATAGCCATGTGTCACGTGAAGCTTGACCAATCACTTTGTTGACGGGTCTGACCAATCAGAGCGTTGACGGGTCTGACCAATCAGAGCGTTGACGGGTCTGACCAATCAGAGAGTTGACGGGTCTGACCAATCAGAGCGTTGACGGTGAACCCGGACAAAGTCAAGTATAGAGCAGGATCCGCTCTATACCATTAGCGCCGCTAAAAAGCATTTGAGAGCTATCCTATATTAAAATTGGCTTAAGCGAGGGCCGCAGGGCCGGCGAATGAACATCTGACGTCACACTCATGTCACGGCCACGTCACTATATCAATATAGCCATAAACAAACCACGGCCACTTCACTATGACAACACACCTCCTCTGACGTCACGCTCATGTCACCATAGTATGGTGACACACCTGACTGATCTAAATATGGAGTGTGTTGTCTAACCTCAACAAATCAGTCGGCTCCAATGACATCAGGGATCACCATATATGGGCGTAAAAGGGACAAGGACTGACAGATACAGAGATCTCCCTATATGGCCACAAAAGTGGGCAGACAGACGGGTACAACGGGTACTCTGACAAAGCCCCTGACACTATGACTCAGACATATTGTTCTGATTGGCAGTGCGACGTAGCCTGGTAAACCCTCCCTCCGGAAATCTCATTTCCATTTGATTCCAGGAGTGAGTCTGGCATGATCGCCCATTCTGCAATATTGGCTGTGGGCTGGAGTTGGGCGGGAGTAATACCGTTGACTGACAACCCTTTCAGCCAATGATCGTTGTTCCCCTCCAGCCAATCAGCAGACCTCCAGACTAATGTGACGCAACGGGACTTTTGAGACGGCCATGCCCAAAATAGGTTACCTTATTGGGATACATGCGTGGCACTGCCCGCCCCTTCCGGTTCTCTAAATTTTTATTTTTAAATAGGCTCTGTCATGAACCTCTAGTTACTGAAAATTACTTTCCCCTAATGTTCAATAAAAAAACATTACAAAAAAAACAATAATCAAAGGAAATTGAAATAAATCAATATAAATTCCACAAATATCTGTATGTCTTTACTTTTTCTTTATTTTTTATATATTGAAAGTAACTTTCGGTAAAGCGAAAAGTCTAAGCTCTACAATGTTTTTTATTTCACGTTTCCAACTGCCACAGAGGTTGGTAAATATTTATTTAGTGAACGTGGACAATTCTGTAAAGCTTTTCAGAAAACTAGTTTTTAGAATCGGCCAGACATGACACTAACTTGTGTGCATATGATCTAATGTGTAAAACAAAACCTAAATATGTCAATAAAAAAATCTATAAGAGTTTAACCAACTAGTACTTCTGTGCCAATCAGCAGGAGCAACACGATTTAATAGACTAGTCAATAACCTAGGCACATCTCTACTTAACACTTGGCGGGTGTGTTACTGAGGACCAAGGGGAGTGTAGAGTTGAGTGTGAAGTCGATCGGATGAGCATTCATAAGAAAGCTACAAGCAGCAATACTGGGAGCCAAGCTATCGGCCTGTTATAAAGGGGTACATTCGGGAACAAACGGGAATTTGGTCAGAATTTATTGAGAGGATAGCCCCTTGAGATGAAGCATTTCATTTTAGAGGGGGTCCTAACGCATTCCGAATGGGCACTGCACAAGTAAGACTTCATATGCTTCCTCATTCCTGCTAGAGTCACTCTCTCACGTGTACTGTTCAAGGGACGTAATGTGATTCGACAAAGAAATGGGAAGTGAAACAGTGAACAGACATGTTTTTCATTTTCACAAGCAAAGCAACACATGCAGTCAACTTGACTGCAAGCCATGTCATTTTCTCAAAAGCTGTGAATGCAATTCTGTAAATACACAATGTTGCGAACTGTTTATGTGATGTATTCAATTGTTTTTTCTTCTATAACCAGCATTGTGACCACTGAATTTAGCTCACACAGACCCTTTCTTTTGAGTGCCCTCTGTTAAAGCATTGATGCATTTGTGGCGGAGAGAAATGTTTTCGTATTTCAGCGTATTCTCCTCCTGCTTTCTATTCCAATCAGTCTGCACACCTTTAGAGTGTCCTTTTAGGGACATTTTCATCAGCTAAGAATGATAGCTGAACATTGCATCACTCCTCACTGCCCAGAGGCCTTCTTCTATTCATAATGAGCTGGACGTCTTTTTAGTGCATTGAAAAATCTATTATACAAGTGTTTTATTTTTTTGTGATATGGGAGGCAGAATTTGTTCAATTGTTAGTAACTAGTGCAGTGCCCATTCAAAACGTGCGCCTTTGAAATAAGGCGACTGCTTGGCCTCAGGTATTGCTGCTTGCAGCTTTCTCGAGAGACGCTTATCCGTTTCACACTCAACACTGCACTCCCTTGGGTCCACAGCAATATACCCGGCAAGTGTGAAGTCGATCGGATATACTGATCTTGAGATATGTGAAGGATACTGACTCCTTTGTTTATTGAAGGGACAAATGGAGCTCGTTGTGTTGTGTGTAGACATACAAACAAACCACTATGCTGATCATTCTGATGACGTGTAAGGCTTTCTCATCCTTTTAACGGACTAGTGTTATGGCTCGATTCTATTCTATTTTATTCTACTAGCACTTAGCAGTAATGCACATAAATAGGGAAACGTAGAGATAAAAAAAAACTACAATAAGTTACTTTTGTAGATGGGGTTTGAAATGTTAATTTCTAAGGGTTATTAATTTGTTGGCCCCTTTCATGCATAAGTGGATAAAAGAGAGATCTTGGCCCCCAAGTTAACCATGGTATTTTGAAGGCCATTCAAATGCTAAGAAATGAGGATCCAATTAACTTCAGGAAATTACAGGCGGAATCTGATTATGACAAGTACACGTTGCTCTAGGAACACAGCTTAGATAGCACTGAAGAAAAAGATATAAATATACTTAAGAACAGATAAAGGAAACCAAGACAGCCCCCACAAGCATTAGAAACCATTAAAGAATCTAATTATGTCTGAGTAAAATGAAACCTGACAGCAATTCACATAACATGAAGCCTGCCTTATGATGGCAAGATAGAATATGACAAAGATAAGGTTGCAAATGGATCTTTCCTATAACCTCCTTGGCCAGCAACTTCTGTGAAGTTCAGACAGGGATATTAAACTGAGTGAAGGATGAAGGCTAATTCCTTCTCACTTAACTATGGTGTCATTGATAAAAGTTATGAATATGCTGCTGGCTGAACTAGCAGCTGGCCTGGGAATTATTCCTACAAGCGTTTAAGAATCATAACAGTGAAAATTGCACCATGAATTATTTATGTACATGTATTAGTGTCTAAAATTCACACTGTTATTGCATCAATCAGTAGTGAGTGATTCAAGCAACTAGAAGCTAGGATCCTTCTTTATTGGAACATCAAAGATACCGGAGAGTTTATTTGCATGGTAACACAAGAACCATTTCTCTGATATTGGTTTAGAAAGTCTCGGATATTGGTTTAGCAAGTCTCGGTTTAGAAAATAAAATTCCAAAGATTCATGCCTCATTCGGAAGGCTTTTGACACAGATCAACACAGCAGTGAAACAGCCAACATCTTGAATTCCTGAATAACCAAAAGGTCAAGGTTGTGGGGTTGTGCAAGGGGTTTTGTTAGATTCATAGCATTCTTAACCATATTTAATTCACATGAGTGGTTGGATTGGTTGGTTTTAGTTTAAATTTGTATGCCATGAATTCTGCATTGGTGGATCAAATACAAATAAAAACAGGCTTTGAGAGCAGTTGGGCTAGCAGTAAGCCAAATGCAGTGTGTAACTCTCTGGCAACAAGCTCTCTAAGAGACAAAAAGACTGAAAAAGACTGCATACGGCACATTCTTTTGGATCTTAAGACAGAGGTCATAAAGTAGAAAGGGAATGAAATAGCACTGGATTAAGCAATTTCAACAAAGTCATCTGTATTATCTGATCAGTATTATAGATTGCATTGAATGAGAAGCATAGCACCCAAGTTCCTGAAGAAAAGCAATTGCAAAAGTCCAGGTCCTTGCCAGAAAAGACAGGTTGTTGGACAGGGAACGTCTGCAACTACAGACATCCAGCAAAATTCAGTCATTTGGGCTCTGCCAGTACATTGGAATTGTGGTTGAAGAAAGTTTGCCAAAACAAAAATGCAATCCTTCTCTCTTCTCTCCCTAAATCTTCATGTTTCTTATAGGAAAGAGTCGGTTTCATGAACTATCTTTCCTCAGAGGTACTGAAGCCTAATTTATACTTTGTCGCATGATGGTGTCGCTTGTGAAATTCTTTATTTCCAGTGAGCGACATTGTCATCTGACAAAGAATAAATTAGGCTTAAGACATTTTAGGCTACTATGATACAGCGTAGTTACGCTTTGATATATCTCCCTGTCAAACTATGTTTTCCAAGAGATTTACAGAGGCATTAAGTCCACCAAACCTCCTCTTTCAGCTAGGTAAAAAAAATAAGTTAGATAAACAAGTCCTGGAGTGGCAGACTGTGATTAACTAGGTGTCTAAATAAAGGTGAGATGGGACGATAGTGAGCATCTTTTGTTAGGTGTTTATCTTTATTTTCGGGTGTTTTGACTTGATGTCAAGTGTAACATTTCCTGATACTCTATTATTGGTGTTCAGTTGTTTCATCTAACAGCTGTGACCTTTGGCTGTCCTTACGAAACTGATATTGTTGTTCACCACAAAGACTGCAATGGAAACAAATTGTGTTTCTTTTTTCTTGGTAAATCCTCAACCAGATACATGATATTATTGTCATGTTTACCTAGAGTTGTCCTATCATACTGTATGTCATTGTTTGTTACACTGCATGTATTTTATAATAAACATACAGTACAACTACTGAACTAGAGTTACAGTAGATTTTAGTGACATGTTTTGAGCATCACATAAACAGAAAAAAAACAAACACACACACAATTATAATCAAACACGCACACATGCATGCACATGCACGTACACAATTTGTTGTATCTATGCTGGCTGAAAAATTGGTCCAGGGTCATGGAGGTGAGATATATTTAGCATTTCATTGGGGACAGGAATGTTTGCGTCTTCTAGCAGTGTTTATGCTGCCTTATTTACCAATCAAACAGATCCATTGCTTGATTGAAGCTTTTAACTTAACAGGGAAAAAACTTTGCTGTGCGATTATGTCCAAACTATAATACACTTTTAAACAACACGTTTTTAAAAAATGGAAATAAGGAAAAGGTGGTGACTACTCACTAAACTACTAGTAAACTATGCAAAATACTACTTGCTTCAGAAATTAATTTAATATTTGTCAGTTGTCCTGCATGACAGAGATAATATCCTTTGAATGATAATTAGACTAGCTTGCTTGCTTGTGAGTACTGGCATGTCTTACCGCCCTACTTGATGTGTTTTTTAATCGATATATAACATTCAATGTAAATAAGTATTGCTTTAATTGTGGTGTCATAACGGAAACATTGCCTACATGAGTGATATCATATACCGTAACCGAACTCGTGCTGGGGGAGTGTGATGCTTTTCATGAGAAGATGGATTCAGAATGTCGGAAGATGCGACATTGATTGATTGATAGAGATAAAACCATTTCGAAGTGTGTGTGTGTGTGTGTGTGTGTGTGTGTGTGTGTGTGTGTGTGTGTGTGTGTGTGTGTGTGTGTGTGTGTTGGGGGGGGGGGGGGGGGGGTTATAAGGTATTTTCTCATGGACACTGCTATACATTGCTATACTATTCCCTCTTTATGTGGGACAGAATAACAATAAAATACAGAACAATTTAATAATCACCAACCAAAAGAAGGGTATTTTCGACTATCTCTGCACTTGCCCGTCAAGCATGTTTTCCTCTAATAGTCTGCTGCATTGTTTCTGTTCCTCAGGAATACCTGCAGCAGTTGATACTGATGCCCCTTCCAAACATTGCCATTCTGGGGCAGGACCCCCTAACAGGTACAAGATAACCTGATGGTATTATCTATGCCACATCTCTCAGTTGCAAGAAGGCAATTAGGTGCTTAAGTAATATCTCTCACTATCTGTGAAACGCATGAAGGTGATAATAGTAGTGATTACAATCAGGGGAGAACAGAGATGATGATGAAGATTATAATGATGGCAATGACACTTGTGTCTGTGTCCTCAGAGGCAGCTATAGAGGAGCTCAAGAGACTGCTACTGCTGTTACTGGGATGTGCTGTACAGGTAACGGCATACTGTACATGTAAACATGTGTGTGACATAGATGTCACATGCACACACACACGCACAAATCCATATGTGTGCGGACTGTGCGCACTGCTACTGATACTACTACCACTAGTACTACTTCTAGTACTGCTACTGCTGCTATTACCTCTGCTGCTACTACTGATCTTATTTCCGTCTGTGTTTGCAGTGTGAGAGGAAGGAAACATTTATTCAACAGATCCAGTCACTGGACATTGAAACACAGGCAGATATTGCCAGATGTATCCAGGAGGTATGTTGTGTTTGTTTTCCTATTGTACAGTATGTTATTCTATTTTTAATAACCATTGGTTTGGTAAATGGTCAGCATTTTGGTGGCCTGCCGTTCTATAGCTTAACAGTTTAAGCTTGCCTGTCAGGCTTGTGCACATATTCTATTCTATAACCCAGCCTTTATTTGCCTTGGGTCTGGGACATGATAAAAAGAAAGAGAGGGTGATATCAGCCCCAGGTGATAACTTTTATCAGCCCTTGGGCTGATACGGCTGTAACTGACCCATCAACACAAATAATACTGGTACAGTATGTCACCGTGAGCACCCTTGCTGTGGACGGAACTGAACATGTAGCCTATGGTAGCCATTGGCTGCTGCATTGATCAAATACTATTTTCTCATTGTTTTTGTTGACTAAATAAGGATGCAGACTTGCCCAAGGCTCGGACCAATACGCGCCCTCGGTTACACAAGTTCCCGAATTCCCAAACGAATGCCCTGGTGATAATGTACATTTATTTCCTATCCCAGTCCCATTATCATCCATAGGACTCTCAAAAGAAACATAAATGTCAAAATGTAATCTTTAAAAAAAAAGAATTCTCCCTCCTGTCTCAGTTACAATAACCGCAGGTTGCATGCCAGCACGTCTACATTACAGTAGCAGCACGCGTGAGCTACGGTGAGAACAGGTTTGAATTACAAACACAGCATGTTGCCTACCCAGCATTTTGTGCCAGATTTCTCAGCCACATAAATCATTGAGGTGAGAGGTGTTCTTCCTGTGTGGATGGATGCACCTCTGCTCATCCTTCATATGCCTTCCACCTGAGGACATTTTAGATGGGTGTGTGCATGGTCATTAGTTTTGCATGTCAGCCATTTTTGGCCACATTTCCCCGACAGATATCAGCATTCCTATGGTGATGTGAGAAACTGTGTTTCCCGTGTGCACGGACCCCCCCACACACACGCTTTGTATTCAATCATCCTTCCCAGAGCCAATGGATTAAATTATTTGTCTCCAGAGCTGCAGTTCTGTGATAGGATTCTCTCACCTTGTTGTAGAGAGCATAGAGCACTGGTTCTCAATGTGGGGTCCAGGGACCCCCAGCTAAATGATTGATAGTTAGGAACCAAATGACCCTTATGGATCTGTAATTCAGAGAGTGTACACATATGTTTGAGTCAAGTGTACACATTTGTACACTCTCTCCGAGGTTAAATTAACACCGGATTTCACAGTGTAGATTGTGGGTCCCAGAGATTAAAACGTGGTGTCAAATGGGGGTCCGTGACCTATAATGCATACTAAACTGGGGGTCCTTGAAATGAAAACGGTTCGAGAACCATTGACTTACAGTCTGTGCTTCCTCTTAGGTGACTCAAGACCCAAGGATGGTGTTGCCACTTCAATGGGAAGAGCTGGGAGGGCTGGAGGAGGGCGATCTACAGCTGGTGTTTGGTTCTATGGCCAAACAGATCCAAGGTCTCCTGGCGCAGAGAGACACACACCTGGAGGTATACGCACATGTAATTATGTAGATGATATAATTAAGTCCTTGTCTATGGCTTGTTTCCATTGGGGCCCTTTGTACTCAATTCATCGAAACATTTAATGACAGACAAATACACACTCTATGGAGTTCTAATTTGTTCCTTTACTTAATATTCTAACATTATTCCTAACTTCACATATATCCCAGCTGTTCATTTCATTACTTGAACTGTTCCTTTCTTTTTGCCCCCTTTCCTTTCTCTCCCTCTCTCCCTTCTGCTATTGTGTCACTTTCTCTTGCTCGCTATTGTGCTCCCAAATTTATCTCTGTACCTCCCTTTAATTGCCCCCCTCCCCCCTCCCCCATTGCTCTTTCTCGCTCTATCTTCTTGTCTCCCTAGAGAATAGTGGAGCTGTGCAGGGAGCGAGAGGCCCAAACTGAGTCAACCACGGTACCCTTGGGTGGTCACAGCAAGGAGCTGCCCCAGAGCCTGGCACTCCAGCTGGCAGACAGCAGGGCAAAGCTACGGCGCCTCAAACAACAACTGTGAGTGTGTGTGTGCGCGTGTGTGTGTGTGTGTGTGTGTGTGTGTGTGTGTGTGTGTGTGTGTGTGTGTGTGTGTGTGTGTGTGTGTGTGTGTGTGTGTGTGTGTGTGTGTGTGTGTGTGTGTGTGTGTCTGCACAGTAAACTCCTCAGTTTGCAACTCTGAGAATGGAACCAAATGGACTTCATTTAAATCCTTTTAGGTACACTTTTGCTTTCTCAGAGTCAAAGTAACAGAGGATTTTTACTGTGTGTGTGTGTGTGTGTGTGTGTGTGTGTGTGTGTGTGTGTGTGTGTGTGTGTGTGTGCGTGTGCGTGTGCGTGTGCCTGTGTGTGTGTGTGTGTGTGTGTGTGTGTGTGTGTGTGGTTGTGTGTGTGAGGGGAAATTAAGGACAACTGTACATAAATCATAATTATAGCTCTGAGAGACAAATACATCAGCACTTATGTATTCACAGACATTGTATAGAATTATTCATATTAGCTTAAGGGTGTCGTTTAAATGCAAATAACTTAATAATGTGAGCGTTTGCGCTGAGATATATATTTTGTGTGCTGATTTTATTGGTGCATGAAAAAATTACGTATGTTGATTCCACGATATGAACTGAAGCCCATCGTTGTTAACAGGGAATATTAACATGGAAGTTTGCTTTTAGTCATTGGTTTAAAGTAAACCATTGTGTCGCAACTGTTAACTTTTTAGTCAGAAAGTGTAAGATCTTTTGTCCTGTCATAGTGATGGTTAACACTGTCTGTTTTCCTAGAGAGGATAAAGGTGACCAGCTTTTGGATTCGACGCAGGAAATTCAGGCCATGGAGCAGCAACTCAAGAAGCTTCAAAAAGAGGTTCATACATCTGTGCACAGTAAAATTCGCAGTGTTAATTTAACTCTGAGAGTTTACAAATGGAACCAAATGTTCTGATCTCCATTGTGTGTGTGTGTGTGTCGGTTAAATGTATCTGCAGAATCGCTCTCTGCAGGCGGAGGCACGTGGCATGCGTGCACTGCGAGATGAATTGGACTGCGTCCGTGAGCGAGCGAGTCGGGCCGAGCATGTGCAGACCGAACTTCAGAGCTGTAAACACAGACTGCGCAGCCTGGAGCTCACACGCACACAGCTTAAGGTATGGACGGTACAGTATATACGTCTATACACACACACACGCACGCGCACGCGCACGCACACGCACACGCACACGCACACGCACACACACACACACACACACACACACACGCACACACACACACACACACACACACAAGAAAGCAAAACAAGCTCAGGCTAAGCTACAGGTACACATTTTAACAAAATAAAAAAGGTATAGACATAAGAACAGTAACAATGCGGCCAGTTACAGTTACACTGAGATTGTAGTCACAAACTCACATACACACCACTGCCAGCTGCATTAAAGCAATTGGGTAGCAATTATGAAGTATTAAAATACTTCATACTCATAAGTCATTATAAAAAGCTTTATAATGTGTCATGATTATGGTTCTAAAGCATTATGAGTATTTATAAGCTCTTATAACTGTGATTATACAGGGGTATGAGCATTTTATAATGCCTGATAAGTATGCTTATAATGCATTATATACATGGAATGCATAGCAAGTGTTACCACCACCTGTTTGATTTACTGTTTGATATACCAAATCAAATATTATATTTCCCTGACCATGGGTGTTTCAATCAATAGTGAGCACCAGAAGCCAGAGAATGAAGACTAAAGTATATTGTGTGAACCGTTAAACCATGAATATTTACAGCTGCAACATTGGCATTGAATGGGAGA
Source organism: Gymnoscopelus microlampas (assembly GCF_963454915.1). NCBI lineage: Eukaryota > Metazoa > Chordata > Actinopteri > Myctophiformes > Myctophidae > Gymnoscopelus > Gymnoscopelus microlampas. The sequence continues at coordinate 23,545,619 of NC_139955.1, read as the reverse complement.
CTGGGTTTGCATACTTACAATGTTTATAATGTGTTCAAATGAGATGCAATGACACTGTTCCACTGTCACCTCCCCCTCTCATTTCATTCATTCTCCATGGATCCAGACAGCCAGACTGAACTTGATCCTATGCCCACCTGCAACCGCCAATAGTGAAATTGGATCTGTTGCATATTAAAACTCCAATGAACATTCAGAATAAACAAGTCTAGAGATAAACAGTTGATTAATACAAAGCCTAGTAATAAAAACTCCTCAACGTATTACAAAGAATAATAACAGAAATAGCTATTTTATTTATCATTTCATTGTTAGTATTTGCAAGTGTGTATGTCTATTTAGAATGCTCGAAAGCGGATGCTGAATAGACATAGCCTTTGGGCTAAATGAGATACAAACAAACAAACAAACAAACAAACAAACAGTTGTCAGTTCTGGGGGAAAAAGCAGTCACTGCTGGCATTTCAATGAGGAGGTGCAGAGTTTTCTATTTTACCTTTGCCTTATCACCACTAGCACAGTGTTTGACCTTAGTTGAGAGTGAGTTCAGAACAAAAGACGTGTTTCAAAGGTGTGCTGGCGTGCTTGCATTGTTTATGCCAATTACCATATTGGCTGGTGGTGCTTAAGCTGTCGACTGTCTATATTTGAAAGCTCAAGGAGGCTACAAGGGTTGTGGCAAGGTGCAGGGAAGATAAATGAGTGATGCAAGTCTCTTGACAAGACTAGAGTATGAAGTACCACTAGCTCAGTGCGGATAATGTTGGCATGATAAGGGCATGGTATTAGAAGACAACAATCTTAAAATAAAATGACAAAAGAAACTGCTTTGTTTCATAATTATATTACAATGTGATTCTATGAAAAGTAAAACAGATGTGTTGTTTACATCAGCTACTCATGTCCCTATAGAGATTTCCATTCATGTGCCATTGACGGCTGAGTGTATGCCAGTTTCTCATTCCAACCCAGCGCTACACCAGCTGACTTCAACAATCAATGAGAGGTGGGAGTCAATTTATAAAAAATAATTTGGTATGTGTATCGTTTGCATCAAGCCCCCAGAACCACGATAGAACAGTGAAGCTGCCGTCGCCTGGTGGTCAAATCTGGGATTGCAATACTTCCGTATTTAAAAACGCCACTGCGCATGCTTCTACCGTTTGAAACCCTAGTGCGCCTGTTCGGTGCTCAAGTCTTCTGCATTTGGGCACCAAAATTTGGTGCTGAAATCAAGAAAAATGCGGAAGTAGAGCGTTCTTCCGGGTGCTTCAAACGCTGGTGAGCAACTTTCATTGAAATGAATAGCTGGGTGCGGGGAAGTCCGTCCTCTAGATATATTATATCTATTTTTTGCATACACTCTGCTCTCCATGACACGACAGCAACTGTCCTAAACTGACTGCCGCGCGGCCTTGACATCATCCTCTGTAAAACCGACACGTTCTCTTTCTGCATGTGGCGCCCCCTGCAGGAGCAGCAGCAGCTGTGCGCGGCACTGCAGGAGACCAAAGCCCTCCTGGAGCAGCAGCTGACGGACGCCCGAGCTCGCTGCTCCTCCCTACGCGAGCTGGAGAGGGATAATCTCCTGCTGCGTCAGAGAATTATAGACGTGGAAGCGGTTGGTAGAGTGTGTGTGTGCGTGTGTGCATGTGTGCATGCATGCCATGTTTATGTGTCTGTGTTTATGAGCAGTATGTGTGTTTGCTTATGTTTAAGTGTGTGTGGGTGTTCGATATAATTGAATATGTAAGGGCAAAATCAATTAAGAGGCAGACATTGTGAGGTAAACTGCCAGAGGCACATGCTAAATTAAATACCCACATGCTAGCCAGTTACTGTACAGCATTCAACAGATAAGTTTGTATACGATGTGTGCGTGCGTGTGTGTGTGTGTGTGTGTGTGTGTGTGTGTGTGTGTGTGTGTGTGTGTGTGTGTGTGTGTGTGTGTGTGTGTGTGTGTGTGTGTGTGTGTGTGTGTGTGTGTGTGTGTTCATAGGAGTGAGACACAGAGAGGCAAAGGGTTGATGAGCTGAGTGATGCAAGTCTCTTGGCAAGACTAGAGTATGAAGTACCACTAGCTCAGCTCAAAATAAAATAGGGAGGTAGTACGGGAAATGTTAGCTTGTGAGTCACATATGTTGCATTATCATTAATCATGGCCGTGCAGAGTCTTATTCACTTCTTACTCATGTCTTAATTTCAATAAGGGCTTAATTGGTATTAGAGGACGATGATCTAAAATACAACAACACACAAAACTGCTTTGTTTCTGTAGTAACTGGTACTAACAATATGTCTGACTACACCACCTGTCCCCCCTCGGAACCTCCAAACCCTTAGATTGTTCAACAATGTGTAATGTGACAAACTATTTCTCAGTTAAACAGGAACACTAACAAAAATAGGACATAGCGTATTACAACTAGAAAGTAGCTACAGTATACAATAATTCTAATACGGTAGTTGAAAATAACAGGGCATACGGTCAGTAAGGAAAGATTACTTTGATGAAATGACAAGATACAAGATATTCTACTCTGGCTAAGAAAGGGCGGGTCGGCCCGTGCACACGGTACGACCGAACGACTAATGGGGAAAGACAGGGAAAGACATGCCTGGCTGGCACCAAACAACATGCAATCTAAAATATTCAATACAAAACCATGCAGGGATTACCATACACACCACTAAAACTATAGGTTACTGACGTAACCCCGGTTTTATGATAATATAAGCGAGATGTCTCGCTATGGGAGAGCGCCCTCCGGCGTGATCACACAGAAGTACACCTTCATAAACTTCCAGACAATCCTATTGGCTGGACTGACCTTCCTCTGACTGGAGGTCCCGCCCTCCTCCTATATCAGTCAGTGGATGGGTCATTTTCCCTAATTCAAGATAACCTTTCTCTTCTCGTTCGTAAACAAGAAGGGTGTCTTTCGAGACATCTCGCTTATATTATCATAAAACCGGGGTTACGTCAGTAACCTATAGTTTTATTTCAAATATTTCACTCGATGTCTCGCTATGGGAGATATAGTACACTCCCCTGATTATGTAGTCCAGAGCAACCAGCCTAGGGACTTGATCCCCGTGTCTGGAGGCTACACTAAGGACCGTACTGTATGCGCCACAGGGGCTGCAGTTACGTCCAAACTGTAGAACCTGGCAAATGTCAAGGCCTAAACCCAACATGCCACACTGCAGACATCTCAGATGGAGACCCCCCCGAAGAGGGCCCATGATGTCTCTATTTCCCTCGTAGAATGTGCCCTCCGTTTTACTGGGGCAGCATCCCACCACTGGAATTGGCTACTGAATAGCCTCTACAATCCAGTGGGAAAGTGTCTGTTATGCAATGGGCTAGCCCACTATCCGTGGAGCCCATGACACAAATAGCTGATCTGACTTTCTCAAAGCCTTTAGATCTGCCAATGCACATTTCCAAAGCCCGAACCGGACAAAGGCAATGTAACCTTTCATCCTCCTAAGAGGCGAAAAATAGGCGGGTGCAACGCACCCAAGGTCACAAGGACACTTGGTACCAAGGGGTTCTCTGGCCCACACCCAGGTTTGGGTCTGACAACCACCCTTGTAGCCCCTTCCTTGAACTGCGTACACTCAGCGTGTACTTGACAGTGCATGAAGATCACTGAGCTCTACAGTAGTCACCGAAGCCATCAGTAACATAGTCTTGATTGACAGTTGTTCTGTCAATCTGACACAGAGGCTCGAAAAGTGTTGGACAGGAGTCCAACACCCGGCTCAAATCCCAGGGCGAGACCGGGGACTTTTGACTCGGGAAGAGACGTTCTGTCCCTTCCATGAACCGACAAACCAGGCGGTGCTGACCCACCGTCTCGGCCCCAAGTAATATGGCAGGCTGAGATAGCCGTCAAGCAGACTTTATTGAGGAAAAAGCTCTGCCCCTATCCATCAGGTCCTGTAGAAGGACTCAATGGACTTTGGTATGGAACGGCACAGTGCGAGACGTCTCGCATCATGTCTCAAACCATTCTGGGGTGACCCCACGGCACTCAGATTCATCCCCTCATGGGCTGAGCCCAGAGAGTCAGATGTACTGGTCAGGGACAAAATAACTCGCCCCCTGCTAGCGTTAGCATGTTTCTGCGTAACGGAAGCAGCCATGAGCGGTCGTACAGGAGAGGTTTGACTGATACCCAGTGACCCCTTCTGGGGCCACCAGTATCACCATCAGCCCCTGGTCCCTCACTCTCACGAGTGTGGGAGCTAACAGGGACAGGCGCAGAGACCAGTCGTCTGAGATGAATCACAGATTCCTCCAGCGACACAGCGCTGACACACATTTCTCTGTGACCAACACACGACCGCAACTGCCCAGCCTGTCTTAGCGATACGGCTGAGGCCCTCATACCTGATATTCTCATGCACATTTTGAAGGAGACCCTCCGGCCCGTGCAAAATTGTGCCAGGCAGGACAAAAAGGACTGATCCTTTTCAGTGGCGGACTGGCTTTGAACAATAGTGAGTTCAGAGTCCTGCCTATGAAATTCGCTGTTTGTGCAGGCACCAACACGCAGTTGATCCTGAAAACTTGATTTCAGTAGGTGAGACACCACTTTCCGAGTATGCTGCCTTGCCGCTGATTTTTGAGTCGGCTTGTAGCAGCCCATCATTCTATGTAAGACGTTATGCGAGTGCCTTCTCTCCTCAGAGGGCCAATCGCAACCTGCGTGAATTCGACAAATACTCTGGGGCTGAGGACGTTACAAACGGTAGCACCGTGTATTCGTAATTTAACCTCAGAACCCTAACAACAGAGATTTCTGTGTGGTGGGTAAAAAAAGGAGCATAGAATTAGGCGTCTTTTAGGTCTATCGATGTGAACCAGTCTCTCTGACGCACCATGCGGAGAGAACGGATTTGATAATATCCTGAATTTGAACACCTTTAGATACTGATTGAGGGCTCTTAGGTCCAGTATCGGACGCAGCCCCCCCCCCCTTCTTTTTGACCAGGAATAGCACGAATAGAGCCCGCTGTTAGCTTGGTCTCTTGGTATTTCCTGTACAGTTCGTTTTCCTAACAGGGAGAATTATCTTCCTGTAGAAAGTCGCCCGCCTGTCCCCTGCTTATGAGAAGATCGCTTCCACTAGCTTGGGGAGGTCTCGAGGCGAACTGTAGTATACATCCCTGGATATAGAGTGCAGCACCTACTGTGGTGTGTTGCACCTTATCCATTCCGATATCATACAGTGGGGTTCCTACAACACTGGTTAGGCTCGATTGTGGTGCCATGGCGCCATATAGTGGTTGAACAGAGTCGACCGTGAGCCGTTCCCTTGGGGACAGGGCGTAATCGCCATCTCTTCATGGCGAGTATTCGCCCCGCTACCCTGAAGTGTCTGTGAGACCTCTGCGGTAGCGAGCGTGTGTCCCTTATGTTCTGGTTTTGTCCTGTTTCATTTCTTTTTGCCGTGCCCCTGAAATTCAGGCTGTAACGGTTTGAATTTTATTGGAGAAACAGGTAGAGAGGGTTCAATTTCCAATAACCACTCTGATGTCTTGCCAAGGAGACATCGTGGTCATAGTATCATCGAACCGGGGTTACAGTCGTAACTCATGTTTATATTCACACAACATTATCCACATAATGTATAGTGTGTAAAGTTATTCTCTCTTCCATCGGGCGGCGGAGCGTGTTCGCCTCGCCCACCCGGCCATCCGAACTCCAGGACCACCAGAGAGAGAGGGGGAGGCGGTGTCCACCGTCTCCTCCTGACATAGTCCCAGCCATGTCCCTCTCCTTTCTGTATTTCACTCTTGTAGAGTAGCTACCCGAGGCCTGCCTCTGGCTGGCTAGGGTGCTCCTCCTGGCCTGTAAGCTGCAAGCGAGAACGCCTGCCATTTAGGCGATGCGTGCTTCGCAATGGATTTGGGCTCTCGTGTCAGAGCCGTGGCTTCTGACGTGAGGTGTGTGGCCACCCCTTCTTCCACGGGTAGCGGAAGAGTAGGGCTCAGCCCAGGACACGTCAACTGTTGTCCCAGTGCTGGTTGCCAACAGGAGTAGGCATTAAAACCGTTCTCTCATACTGGCCGCGGCTCGTGGCTATAGGCTACGCCGCTGGCAACTCGAGGTCGAGTATGAGTCGTGGGGAGAGGCTCGTTTTACTGGCCAGTCGCCTGCTCAATGACCTGGTTATAGGGGACATAATCTGTACCCCGGAGTAACTTTTGGGCCTCGTCCATGTCCTCTTCCTAACTTGGTGTAGAAGGGACTGGAAATGTTTGGCCCGCTTTTCTGACGAACCTAGGTTCGGTTAGTCCACATACTTATGCGGAACGGACCTTCCTCACACGGCCCTCGGGCTGCGTGGGTTGGTCCCAGGCAAATAACACATGAGTTGTGTTCGTCGTGACCCGACATTCTATTCCCGCAGACCCCGCACTCTTTCGAGGGACAGGGGTCCCTTCGTTGCTGGACTGCAGCGGTCATTGTTCACAACACGCGTGGAGCTTGTTTGTGGCAAGGTCTGTAAACAGGGGAGTCGTGTATGGGAGAAAAACTTTCTAAGCTTTTATTGTCCCAGAGAAACAACACGATGTCGGTTTTAGCGTGTAGCTAACTGTAGCCTGCCCAGCTGGTAGTTTATGATGCTAGCTGGTGGCTTGCAGAGCTGAAAGAGAAACACTAGGAGCGTTTAACGCTAGTGTGTTTGCTCGGTTTTAGCTCGTGGCTACGAGGCCACTTTAGAGACGAAAACACGATGTGAAGCAGTGATGCTGTCATGTTTTACTCAGTGATAGCACGTCGTGTGCAAAACGTGTTGCTAGTGGGAGCTTTAAGCTCACCGATGGCAACGTGCTAAGCAAGCCGGTAGCATATTATGCTAGCTGGCGGCGTACAGGACTGTCTCTGAAGGAATACAGTAGGAGCGTACTACGCTGGTGTTTGCCCGGTGTTTAGTTTGTGGCTAAAACCCCTTCTGGGAGAAAACACGATGTGAAGCAGGTTATGCTGTCGTGTTTACTCTGTGTTAGCACGCAGTGTGTAACGTGTTGCTGGTAGGAGCTTGTTTTAAGCTTCACCGATGGCAACGCACTAAGCTAGCTGGCAGCGTATTAAGCTGGTCAGAGAAAAGACACATTTAAGAGTGTAAACGCTGGTGTGTTTGTTCAGTGTTTTAGCTCTTGGCTAAGAAACACCTCGGAGAAAAACCACGATGTAAAGCAGGGACGCTGTCGTGTTTGCTATAGCTTGCCAGACGTGTTGTTAGTGGGAGTTTATTAAGCTCACTGGTGACAACATGCTAAAAACTAGCTGGTGTCTTATGGCGCTAGCTGGTGGCGTGCAGAGCTGACCCGGAGAAAGCACACTAAGAGCGGACGACGCTGGTGTTTTTACTCGGTGTTAGCTTGTGGGTGAGAAGTCACCCCGGAGAAAAACACGATGTTTTGTCGTGTTTACCCTGTGTTAGCATGGTAGCCTGCAAGAAGTGTCGCTAGTGGGAGCTTGTTAAGCTCTCGGTGACGACATGCTACGCTAGCCGGTAGTATTATGATACTACTACCCGGTGGCGTCCCACACTCTTTTCTGCGGGACCGGGGCTCTTGGACCCGGTCCTGCTCCTCAGAGTTGTGGAGGCCACGTTCACGTTAAGCGTTTTAAGCTTTAGGGAACAGAACAGGGAGGAGGGAAAAAACGAAAACACAGGGGTTGAGCGGACTATGCTCACATGTTTGTTTTTCCCTAGCTAGCTCGTGGCTAACTGTGGCTAGCAGTCTGTGGGGCTGAGGAGAGCTCAGGGCTCTCCCTCTGGCAACCTGCTGCTAGGCTTGAAAGAAACAAACACTGGGGCCGAGTATATTATACTGGCGTGTTGTTCTTTACAGCTAGCTCAGGGCTAGCTGTGGCTAGTAATCAGGGTGAGACTAGGGAGAGTGTATTAAACTTGTCCTTCGAATCACGATTACTATGTAAGCAGACTATGCTTTCTTTTTAGCTTAATAAGCTTGGCTATGGAACGTATTAAGTTCCTAGCAGGGCAACTTGCGATATTATCACAGGTTTTGTAAAGAAAGTCAACACCTACCATCAGTAGCGTCTCGCGGTCCGGGATATTATCCTGTCCTGTTGAGACTTTCGCCGTACTGACTTCATAAGGTGGACTGAGAAGGTGCTTCCTCGATCGCGAACGAGAAGAGAAACTGAATTAGGGAAAATGACCCATCCACTGACTGATATAGGAGGAGGGCGGGACCTCCAGTCAGAGGAAGGTCAGTCCAGCCAATAGGATTGTCTGGAAGTTTATGAAGGTGTACTTCTGTGTGATCACGCCGGAGGGCGCTCTCCCATAGCGAGACATCGAGTGAAATATTTGAAATAAAACCACAGTGCAGTCCCAAGACAGTCCCTGTGTGTTAGGGCAGACCCGGCCTTGAACAGAGTCATACTGTACCACAAACAGAGGAGAGCAAACTCATTAAAACGAATCACCATCAATACAACCTAAAATCTATGCCTACCTACTACACCTCAAATGAATAACTCAAATAAACAGCAACAAACCAAAAAGGGTAAAACATGTGTAAAAGGTGGCTGGACTGGTCCCTTTAAGGAAACAGACAAAGCACATTAGTTGCCAGCCCCAATATTACAACATAATGCAAACTGTATTCAAATCAAATTACAAAGAACATAGAACATAAACCTACTTTTCTTTGCAGGGACATACAAACTCCTTTAGCACAACGATGCAAGGGCAGGGGAGAATTCCAGCACCACAGCTACAAAAAGAAGACAATGATATTACAAAACAAAAAATGTATATACCCCTTGAGTTTGTTGGAGGTCACTTGATTTGTAAACATAAATATAATACATTTGACTAAAATAAAACACAGTATTTAAGATGATGTTCGACACAAATTAAAGTGCTATAATCATGGCAAACATCAATGTGCATACACAAACAATAGCCTAAACCAAACAAAGGCCAACAGTAGCATTAGCCATACAACAAAGTATAGCATTAAACAAGGCTATTGCTACACAAGGTTGACCTTTGGCCTACCATGAGTTATCTTTCACCCTGCATGAGAGGGAGATCGACACCATCAAAAAAAAGCAGCACAGTCAAAATGGCTCTCTAATGGGAGGAACTCACCTTTTATCACTTCCTAACTACTTCCTGGTCATGTGACTAGGACATGGCACAAATCACCTGGATTCCGACATTTCATTATTATACATTACAATGCGATTCTATGAAGAGTAAAACGGATGTGATGTTTACATCAGCTCCTCATGTCCCTAACCAGAAGATTTCCAATCATGTGCCAGTTATAGAGTATTCAACAGATAGTTTCTATGAGTAGTGATGTGTAGCCATGTTGTGTGCATATATTTGTGCATGTATTTATCTTGTGCGTGTGCTTGCGTGCTCATGTTCATAGGAGCGAGACACAGAGAGACAAAGGGTTGATGAGCTGCTGGAAATGAACATGAGTCTGGAGGCGGACCTCAGGCAGAGCCGCCGCTCTTCTGCACCAATCACAATGGTCCATCACCATTTCCACCAATCGGAAATCGAGTCAGACGAAGAGTTGGGCGAAATGATTGGTTAGCGCCATGTCATTTAACATGTTTTAATTAACTGATAAGAGGAAATATGTTTGAAGTCATGCTGCCTACTGGCTCTCAGTCAACATAACAGGGCAAATCTTTTCATCTATCCATTTTCTCCTTCTCTCTCACATACCCTGTCTCCTTTTATTTATTTTCCTTCCCACATCACATCACCCTCTTTATCCCTCTGCCTTTCTGCTCCCTCTCTCTCCCCCTTCCTCTTCGTTATTCTCTCCTTCCTGCTCCCTCCTTCTCCCGGCTTTCTCTTCCTCAGATTTGAAGCCGTGGAGCGTGGAGGTGGGAGAGGCATCAACGCTGAGGCTGCTGGGAGCCGAGCAGGAGAATGCAGAGCTGAAGAGGCGTCTGGCGGAGCTGCAGGCCCAGCGGGAGGTCAGAGTTCATAGAGTCGAGGCCCATAGAACTAATCCTAAACTATAAACTAAATAAAACTATTTATCACGCAGGTTGAAGGGTCACAGCGGGGTCACCTGGTGTAACAGGGGTGTGATGTAAAAATGGAAAGGATGACTCAACGAGGGTTCGTCGATGACGCATTCAACGTGCCATCACAAGCCTCCGAATAATTTTCTATCTCTGGCTGCAGTTCGTTGGTGTACTGTATGGTTATTTATTATCATCATGTCTCGGGCTGATGATTAGTCATTAGTTATTAATATTCAGAAGTAGACTTAGTTATTATTACATCTATATCAAGTAGATCATCACAGGTTATTGCTGTAGACATCTCTGATGTCAACCTAGAAACTGTAAGTAAGATGTCATGAACATTAACATAGGATCCAACCGTTGCAGAGGCTGACTGGCCATTACCTTTCACTGCAGGCCCATTCCCCTGACATGATGGAAGAACGAGCGTACCTGGAGAAACAGCATCAGAACACACTCGGAGAGGTAAGCTGAAGGGATTCTACTAGAGAGAGCGGTTTCCAACCCAGTGGGTCTACTGGACCTGAAATTGTATTGCAAGCTGTTCAGACCAGTTAACAGCCACTGCTCAATAGGGACAGCAGTGGTTCAGGAGGTAAAGCAGCCGCCTTGGAATTGGAAAGTTTGCTTCCCGGCTCCTCCTGGCTGCGTGTCAAAATGTCCTTGAGTCACTTAACCCCTAACTGCTCCTGATCAGAGCCCCGACCCCATTTACTTAAATATTTCAAAAAATACAGAACATATGTGAAAACAACTTCTGTGGCATATTGGCAGAGTGCACACGAAATTTGGTGTTGATCAGTCCAGCGGATTGCGAGATTAGCTGCAGACAGACAGACAGACCCGACCCTCTTATACGGTTAGACTCCTGCAGAGCCATGCCATAAAAACCCAATGGTAAAAAAACATTGAAAATGTGTTGAGGGAATCCACAGTTTTAGGTCTACAAACTGTATTTCTTATTCAACTGTCTGATGTGAGTTCCAAATTATTGTTGAAGAAATTACTGTTAGCAGCAGTTTATTCTGACCAAATTGAACAATTGTAGCATTTTACTCGGAAGTCAAGCTTGCAAAATGCTTGATTCAGGTTTCTCTTAGGACAAGCTTAAACTATCAGAACCAAGTTAAGTCCTGTTCTTGGGTTACTTCATTTAATCCTCTTTTCCACTCCAAATTCCATCTTGGTGCTCACAATGCACTACATGCAGAAGCTCATCCCTTTAGGGCATTCAGATTCATTGCATTTTGTAAGGGAAAAAAAGCAAGGAGGGAGTGAGGATAGGGCTAACATTCAGTCTTTTATAAAGCATAAAAGATTCACAGCACATTTTCCATCCATTTATCATCTCCCTCTCACTATTTTTTCCTCTCCCTCGTCTCATCAGTACCAAAACATGAAGAATGAAAACATCACCTTGAAACAACAGGTAGAACTGCTGACAAACAAACTGCAACTCATAGCGGTGGAGAGGAGAAAAGAAGGGAAGAAGGGGGGAGAAGGAGAAGAGGAGTATGGTGAGAGAGGAGTCCAAGGCTCAGAATCCTCCAGGGGAGAAGGGGAAGGGACGGTGAGGAGCACAGTGGAGAGAGAGAGAAGAGGAGAGATCACCAGGACGTTGAGAGAAGCAGGAGTTGGGGAAGAGATTCTCCATCTCAAAGAAGACTGTGGGGCCTCAAGGGTATCGAGGGTATCCGAACCAAAAAACAGGGGAGAGGCAGAGGGAGGGCAGAAAGACAAAGAAAGAGAGAAAATTAATGAAAGGGAGGGGGAATTGACGAAAGAAGAGGCAACAGAGTCTGAACCCCAAACAGCAGTTTTAGAGATCCAGCTTCCTCCAACAAAGCAAGAAAGCAAGGAAGATGACACAGCGGAGACAGACGTAGACCAGCGTGGATGTTCACCGCCTGGTCCCCACATGGAGCTTGTGATCACTCAACTCCAGCAGGCCCTGGAGGAGGCCGACAGGCAGGCCTTGGTGGCCCAGGAGCTGCGCTCCAAACTGGCAGAGCAGAGCAAGAAAGCCTGGGAGGCTGAGCAGAGGTTGGTCGTCGTGGAGGCAGAGCTACATAGGCTGAAGAAGACTGCAGAGAACCTGGGAGAAGCCCGCAGGCAGATAGAGGTATGGATGGATGGATGGATGGATGGATGGATGGATGGGTGGGTGGGTGGATGGATGAACAGATGAATGAACAGATGGATGGAAGGCTGAATGGGTGGATATCTCCATTGGATAGATGGATGGTTGAATCAAGCTCTGGTCCGATGTCATACACAACCTCCCTCCCCCTCTCCCTCCTTCCATCTCTATTTCTGCCTCTCTCTCTCTCTTGCTGATCGAGCTCTGGTCTGATGTCACACACCAGAAACATTAGCTTAACAATGGCGATTTGAGCTGACAACTGTTGCCTAACAACAGCATTTTGCGCTGATGTCTGGCATGTCTATTTGGAATCCAGGCACACACACACATACTGCCACATTGCCTGCCCACCACTGAGAACAATGTTTCTCTCCTCTCTGCCTTCCGTTAGGTTCTTCAGTCGGACAGTCTGGAGATGGAGGAGGAGCTCTGCCGCCTGCGAAGCCAAGCGGAACTCCACAGGATGCAGGCCACAGTCATCGCCACCCTGGAGGGAGAGAGAGCGGCACTGGAGAGGGACAGGGATACACTACGCAGCTCTGTGGATACTCTCCGCACAGCCCAGCGCAAGGTTGGACGGAACACACACACGCACATGCATACAGTAGTACACTTACGCAGGCATACACAGAAAGTTGAGACAATATGCTCCTTAAAGCAGCTTTAAAGTACCTCTGTTGTTGCCCTCTCTTTGCCCTCAATTAGTATTCCAGGATCTGTAAATATATGTTTGATCCTCCATAATTTAGGTAATCCAATAAGTATCCACAGAGAACAACCAAATAGAAACACCAAACACACCGTGGCGCAAACATAAGTTAACAAGCCAGTTATTTCCTCATTGACACGACACCCACGTGTCATGTTGGAGACGGAGAAGCGCTCGTTTTGTCAACTTTCTCAACTGTGCTGCATACTTCCTCATGCATGTCTTTAGTGAGGCTCTGATTTGGTCATTCGTCCTGTGACATCATAGACTTGGATTCAGTGAGTGCTATGTCCAAAGACCTTATGTAGTTGTAAAACATATAAAACATATTAAGTGCTTTGGAGATTTCTCAGGAAAACTTCAAAAAGACATTAAGAGACAAAAAAAATGTTTGTGTGTGTGTGTGTGTGTGGAGGGGGGGGGGGGGGGGGAGTCATAGCGAACTGACCAACTCAATGCTGATGTAATCCGACTACACTGGATTTAACACTATACACATAGCAGAGCACAGGACAAGAGGATTCCTTGCATTACCCTTCATTTAATTGACATGTTAAGCATTTAGCTGACAGTTTATATCTGCAGCAACTTCGGTGCAAGGATGTGTGTACAGTGAACGCAGGGCTTCATTGATGCACTGACATCTGACAAGACAGATGGTTTTGATGGATACCTTACCTGTTTGTAAGGATTAAACCAGTGATTTGTAATTAAATGATGTCTCCCTAACCTGCTGTCATTCTGGTCAACATCTTCATATCCATCTTCATATTTGACATCTATTTATTTTATTGCTCGGAGAAACGGGAGTTTCTGTGTGTAGGTTTGACAGCCTGATGTGAAAGGGAGGATTCAAGCTGTCTCAGACTGAATTATTATTATTTTCTTTCCCAAACCCAGTTTTGAGCAATTCAGTCTGGTTGGAAACAAGACAATGACAGATAAGCTTAAGTTGGATTATAGGACACACACACACACACACACACACACACACACACACACACACACACACACACACACACACACACACACACACACACACACACACACACACACACACACACACACACACACACACACACACACACACACACACACGCACATACGCACACACGCACAGCACACACGCACACACACGCACTAGCACACGCACACATTCAAAGAAAAGCTCATAGGATGCTTTTGGTATTTCATTCACATTCTGTCATTTTGGTGATGGGGAGGGGTGACATTCATCAGACTGTTACACTGTAACCTGAATGATAACAATGGCTGTGATTATCTTCAGCACTCAGCCTGTGGCCTTGTGCCACAAGCTAATCACGGCCATGCTGGTATGGTATGTACAGCAAGTGTAAGAGCACAGAGTAAAAGTAATATCACAACCTCAAGTGTGATATTACTTTTACACAACAATTTTAAACAATTCTGTAAACAATTTATAAGTCATTTATGATTCATGGAATGCCTCTTGTCCAATCACATAATTGTTGTGTAATATTCAAAAATATCCATCTTGGGCATTCATACTGTATATTCTAGAAATCTGAGGAGAAAAACAAGAATGTATCTGCCAGGCGATACCTTTGCTATAACTACTCGTGCTTTTAGGCCTGTAACTATTATTACTTAATATTCGCCTAATTGCAACTACTACTGTATTTGAGATAATCGCAATTAGGATTGCGATGCAACCCGTTTTTAGCTCATAGATCTGATCCCAGGTCTGCTATTTCCTCTATTCTTTAACGCATTTTGAGTATGACATTATTAAATATGTTGTGTATGTTCCAATGTTCAGTGGAAAACAGTAACACATAATTCAATCATTAATCACAATTATTTGTGTGACAATCAATCGTCAAGTAAAATTTCCTCTCTCAGGTTGACCAACTGGAGCTGACCAACCATGGCCTTAAGGCGGAGCTGGAGCGCCAGGGTCGGAGTTTAGACACCTGTCGGCGGCGGGAGGAGGAGTTAGATGTGGAGCTCCGCGAGGTCACCTTAGAAGTCCAGTCTTTGGCCCGGGGACGGGACCAGGCACTGCTGGAGGCCTCGCGACTGGAGCAGGAGAAAGAAACGTGTCAGTCCGACCTGGAGGGCCAACGGAAGGAAGGCAGGCAGAGGGAGAGGGAGGCGGCCAGGCTGAGACAGCAGCTGGAGAGCACCACCATGGCCCTGGAACACAGTAACCAGAGAGCACGGGGCCTGGACACTGAACACAGGTGCACCCAGCATTCGCTCATACAGATGCACGCACAATATATGCAAACATGCATATATTCACAGAGTTATGCACTCATGAATAGGCACGCGTGCACACTTATCCACACATCTGCCCACTTACACACACATACTGAATATCCACTCGCATAAATATACACATGGCAAAATTTGCATCCCTGCATATATACAGACCTGAACGCATACATTAGCCTAAACAGGCATATTTAAAAGCACTAGCACATACACACAGACTTAGAAAATGTGTCATCTACCATTCATCCTCAGGACTGCTTTCCCCAGCCAAGAAGACCATGGAATAAATAAATTAGGCTCTTCAACATACAGTACGTTACTTTACAACCTCATTCAAACTGTCTGTCTTATTTCGGACTTGTTGCTGGTGTGTAGGCGAGCCTGTCAGGAGCTGTCACAGTCCAAGGAGCTCTGTGCTCGACTGCAGGACCTGGAGAAGGAGCTCAGAATTCAATTACAATGTCTGGAGGAGGACAAGCAGCAGCTGAAGACATTAAACACAGATGCACAGGCCAAGATCAGCTCACTGTCCCAGGTGTGTGTGTGTGTGTGTGTGTGTGTGTGTGTGTGTGTGTGTGTGTGTGTGTGTGTGTGTGTGTGTGTGTGTGTGTGTGTGTGTGTGTGTGTGTGTGTGTGTGTGTGTGTGTGTGTGCGTGCGTGCGTGGGTGGGTGCACATACAGGCGCACACGTGTGCATGCGTTTCATCATGGCTTGGTCAAAACAACTTCTTTGTGGTCACAAAAACTAAATAATAATAATGAATGTAAAGAAATATACAGTTTTAACTGTTTGCTTTCTTACCTATATACGGTATCCCTTATCAGGACTTATCCAGTGGGAAAGAGCTATCTCAGGAGCTGTCCAATGAAGTTGTGCATCTGAAACAGGAAGTGGAAAAAAGGGAGGCTGAGCTAACGAGGGCCAATGATTCTCTCAACTCATCTCAGGCGAGAATCAAATCTATCCTCCAGTCCCTGAAGGAAAGCGAATCAGAAAACAAAAGGAGAAGTTCCATAGGGGTGCAATGTGGACCAGTTTTGGAGTGGTCAACTCAAACACACTCGCCTCAGACACAATCTCGGGGGACGCCAGTCCTAGCTCCACCTCTGGACGATGGCAAAGGCTGTGACCTTTCCATGACCCCTAACGACTCCACAGTGGAGGCAGATAGGTTTTTGAGAGAGAGGTTGATCGAGCTGGAGAGAGAGGTACTGTATGTGTTGCATCTCTGTCTTTTGTCTGGGTGTCTACAGTAATATGTCCGTGTGACTCCCTGTGAGTGCGATTGTAGTTTGAGGAAGTTGTATAACTGTTGTACAAGGGAGATAATCTATAGAATGTTGAAATTCTTGCTGCAGGGATGATTTGTGACGACGACAAAGTCATTCTAGTCTAGCCCCATCCCAAGAGTAACACTCTATTTTCAGAACGCTCTTTATCTCAGCTCATCACTTTTTATGTCACTCTGGTTACTGTTAATCCCCCTTATCTCCTTTACCCCCTCTTCCCCTCTCTCTACACACACATAGCGATACACCACTTGCATAGACACACATTACAGGCTCTCTCGTTCTTTCAGGCCGTTCTTATTTCACATTGCGATTCTGTGTAGTTCGATCAATAGAGCATGGAACACCCAGTCAGTGCCAAGGTCAGGGGATTCATTCCGTGGGTGCCTCAAGAGGGTAGGAGTGTGTTGCTGAAAGTTATGTGCAGAGGAATAGCAGTAACAGTCAGTAGAGCATATATTAACACTATCACCATGGTTGGGGGGGTCTATCTTTTTGTGTAGTTCAGTAGAAGCATAACATGTTTCTAACACCTCTGAGGTTGGCCCACTGCACAGTGGGCCAACCTTAACACTTTCAGAGTTAAATTAACACTTGTATTGTGCAGTGGGACGAGTCATATTGGAAAAACACTGCGATTGCTACTGTAAGATAAGTTTCAGTACAAACATGTCCTCCAGTTTGATTTATTCATCACCCAGTCCTATCTCCTCGCTCTCTATCTGCCGCCTCTCCCTCGACGCCCTCCCAGAATGCAGTGCTGATAGCGGAGAGAGAGGCCCTGAAGTCTCGGTTGTCTCGGTCCCAGGAGGCGTGCGACCACCTCAGGGAGCAGCTGGAGGCTCTGCAGCGTCACTCCCTCAGCCTGCAGGACTCATGCACCCGGCTGCAAACGCTCAACACACAGCTGCAGGTAAACCACACATGCACAAACACAGAGACGCGAGACAGGTAGATGAGCAAACAAACTCCCCCGAAGATTAGCAGATCTACAAGCTCACAATGCCTCGCATTGCGTTGTGACCTTGTGATACGCACTTGCTCTTGCAGTCACATGTCTCCCATCTCTCTGCCCTTGGTTCCCTGTCTCTCTAAATAAAGCATAACATTTCCCCAAAATAATCAAAACAAATCAAACAAAAACTTACCCTTACCCTGGAGATTTTCTATTTGCCAGACGAGTTGTTAAAAATCAGGTTACATCTTTCTCATGCAACAACAGATTTTTTGCGTTGGCTATTCAAAAATAGCAGATATACAAGCTCACAGTACATCTGCAATTTTTTAACACAGGTGGAGCAAGCAACATTGAACTCCCAGCATGCATCAGTGTTGGCCCGTTGCAGCGAGAGCGAGGCCAGGTGTGCCACTTTGGAGGCGGAGTCCAAAGTGTGGGCGCGGGAACGGGACGAATCGTCTGCCAGGATGGAGGCGGTGAGGCGGGATCACGAGCGAATGACCACGCTGCAGCAGCGTCAGGAGGCGGAGCTGGATGAGCTTCTAGAGAAACACTCTCAGTTACGGGGCAACAGTCGAACAGTGGAGGGACAGCACAGAGAGCTGGAAGCCAGGTACACACACGCACGCGTGCCTGTCAAGTCGAGTGTGAAGTTGTTCAGATGAACGGTTCTTGAGAAGCAGCTCTTCCAGGTGCCAAGCAATCGGCCAAGCAAAACAGCCATGCATTCTGAATGGACATGCACTATGAACTGGCACACTACGAATGGGCACTACAGTACACCAGTAAATCAAATTCAGATATACACACAGTACATATAGGAGACTTGCATATACGTCACGTGCAAATGCTAACATGCCAACATAAAGCCACTCATTCAGTGTCACACACACACACACACACACAGCCACACACGATTCCTTGCGTCTCTTTTCAGGGACAAACATTCAGCGGAAATAGCCGATCTACAAGCTCACAACACATCACATCCAATCGCAACATGACACATTGTGAGCTTGTAAATAGGCTATTTTCAGCTAGGAGATTTGGTGTAGATGGAAAAAAGGAGGGAGTCTAGTATAGACCCCTGGTGGACTCAGGTCAACGAAGTATACTGTAAAGGGTGGTTAATATATATATATATACAATACTTTGTATGTAGTTGTTGTAAAATCATGTGGAATGCAATACTTTGTGTACACTATAATGTATGTACACAGTGTGTTACACTTTCGGAGTTGAACATCCTGTATCTAATTGTGTATAATTACAAGGTACGAGGAGCTTCTGAACGGCAAAGCCCAAGTGGAGGAGAAAGAGCGAGAGATGAAGATGGAGAGAGAGAAGTTGGAGGCTGAGGCACAGGGGAGGATGGAGAGACAACGGGAGTTGGAAAGAGCGAGAGAGGAGAATGAGAGGTAATTTTACTGCCCACTCACTCAGTGTAAAAATGGCAGCACTACGCTCATTTCTAACTCTGTGGGGGGGAGTTGGTCCCTTCCTCTTCTCCCTGCAGTCATATCCATTTGAATGTGGGAGAGAGCAGAGGCATTAATGCTTATAATCCATGAAATCATCTGTTTGCGTGTGTGTGCCGGGGTGGGATTTCTTTTCTTTTTTTTCTCCAGGATTGTTTGCTCTTTGGACCAAACTAAGAACAGTTTTAGAATTTAGTTCAGTTTTGAGTAGAGATGCAGACTAAGCTTCTCTGAACTATACTGCAGTCATTCCATGTTACCGTTGCATGTTACTGTTACTGTACCTGTTACTGTACATGTTACTGTTACAGCACATAATACATTGTACGGTACGCCACCAGAGGAGGACAAATGTCCCAGGATCATCGATCCTGGCTTGTCGTGATGCAATCGAGTAATTATTCATAATAATTAATTTGTTTGACTGGTGACGTGACAACAGCCTTTGTTGTCATGTCATACCATGTTTTAATAATGAAAAAGCTAAAGAAATGAAAAAAACAATATGAAGTGTAGGACATAGTGAGGAAAACGATGTGCAGAGAGTTGGAAGGCTAGGAACAGGAGGAAAAACTAAAGTGTTTACAAATAAATGCACAATTTATTGTCAAAAACTTTAGCGCTCAATAAAGACTCAATGTAAATGGTAAATGTATTTTAACGTGATCTGATGTCGTGTCTCTTCCGATTCCAAGACAGCTACTACCACTAGAGCCAGTGTCAGGCTCGCCAAAGCCTGCTTTTAAAAGGAAATGCATGTAATACATAAACAACATGACTATCAGATCAGCAAAACAACATATGAATTACTCTGTGCAGTATACAGTAAACTGAACATTTAACTAAAAGTTTTTTATTCATTACTTGGGTTGTGTAATTACATTGCCATTCTAATTATGTACACATGATTCTGGAACACGATATCGCTCCTGACCCAAACTCAGCTTGTGCATCAATACTGGACACAACAAGCATGCTTTAATTATGTTCCCTACCAAAACAATAACCCTTTGGGAAACAAACGCCCACTTACCATGACAAAACTGTTCACCTATTTGCTTGCACTGTAATATTTGTGTTTGTATTTTGCAAGCAAAGATCTCAAAGCCAACAAAGTAACTCAAATACGATCTAATAATGTGCTTAAAAGCCTTAAACAGTTCTTCTTTACAATAGTCACATCTCATCATGTTG
>NC_139955.1:23513028-23523028 GCF_963454915.1 Gymnoscopelus microlampas | reverse complement strand
CACACACACACACACACACACACACACACACACACACACACACACACACACACAATCAAGGAAGGCTACAGGCATGCATATAAATCATCTCATGACTACCAAGTATGGACCATATTGATAGTGCTCTCTCATCTCTAGATCTATCCCTGAGACTTCTGAAATCTTTTGAGGCTGGCCTTCTGCCTTCAGTGCTAACCACCATGTTTAAAAGAAAAGAGTCTTCTCTATCCCTTTATGCACATAGACTGTGGAAATGCATTCATGAGTTTCTGGAAACAGTCTCCACTGATTAAAATTCTCAAAGTATTCTCTTTTCACAATTGCTTTTCACAAGTTTTCTTTTTTGTCTTCAAAAGTTTAATTTTTTCATTTTATTTCACTGTGTGTATTAAACCTAGAGTTTTCAAGTCAAATCAAATCAAATGTATTTACATAAAGCACATTTAAAAACAACTCCCTCTCGACCAAAGGGCTGTACAGAACAATGAGGTAATAATCATAGACATATAAACATACAACGAGACATACAACTCAGAGGCATAAATAATCAATCAGCAATAAAATGCAAATAAACAACCATCATTAAAAATTATAAAAATATAATAAACGTGAATCAGGTCCAGTACTCTGTGGCCCCGTTACTTTTCCTTGAACGGTATTCTAGCATATTTTAATGAGCCTTCAATTTTGTTACTATACAAGAGCATAGGTGCATTAAAGGTGCAATAATAAACCTTCCTCATCATCATCATCATCACCTTTCCTTTCTTCTTCTGGCCTCCAGACTCCCGCAGCACTCCGGCCTCTCCTTCTTCTCCCATGAGAAGACTCCAACTCCAGGGAGACACGGTCATATCAGGGCCTGGCATCCTGGCCACGCGCCCGGGCTCCGGTGGCCGCCGTAAGCTGGGTTCTTCCCGTCATGGCTGGAGGCTGGGCACGGCCAGAGATGGCGTCTCCGGGGTCTCCCAGTCCTTCAGTCCCGGGGATCATAAGACCCAGCCCCGCCTGCGTCTCCGCTCCAGCCAGCATGACATCCCGTGGGAGGGAGAGAAGGCCGATGAAACCACCCCCAAGGAGGCTGAAGCAGCAGTGTCCAGTCAGGAGAGCATTGCCGAGGATGGAGAGAGAGGTGAGTGGAGAAGACGGCATGGTTTACACAGAAAAGTCTGCAGTATGTGTGTGAGCGCATTTGTGTGTAAAATCCCGAGTATTACCCTTGACCCTTACAAGTTTATTTTTACATACTGTGTATGATTGTGTGTATACTATAAAAATGTGCTATTTATTTATTTATTTTGATTGACCTACAGTATATGTGCACAGCAGCTGTGTTATCTTATGTAACTTTACCATTGCCTTTCAGACAACCAACATTCCAGCAGCAGCAATCTGACAGACTAAGAGCTATGGTCAACGTTTGCTCCAAAAAAAACATGTTTTACATATCCATTATCCATAGCAATTTACCCAAACTATTTGTTGTTGCAACACTTATGTATTTATTCAGTGGATGGACCATATTGGAGATTTGCTTTGTATTAAGACATTCTTAAGTGAATAAATTCTTAAGCTGATGAATGTTATCTGAGTTACCTGCAGAAACCCTGCATCTGTCAACCCCCTACCAGAGACGTTCGAAGCAGCTGGGTGTGCACGATTCACCTCTGTAGATAATATTGAAGTAGATATCACAGGTCCCTGCATCCCTAATGGTGGAAGTGGTTTAACAAATGTTTTCACAAAAGTGATGATGCTGGCAGAAAGTAAAATCCTGCTCAAAATTAGCACAAAAAAAATCAGTTGAGTTTAAATACTGAACAACATTTAGTACAAAATACATATATCTTAAAATATAGGGCTTGGAAGAAATTATATGTTCTCTTCCATTGGCCACTGTAAGTTGAGCTAATGCTATTAAAAAAATACCCCATTGACTTCCATTATAAAATGAAAGTTTGAATAAAAACATATGTGGGAAAAAAAAACATTTGTGGAGGTACTAAGTTGGCAGTGTGCACAAAAATGTGGTGCTGATTACTCCAGCGGTTTGTGAGATTAACTCTGAACAAACACAGACAGACAGACCGACCAGCCTCCTATGGAGAAAAACAAATAATGCACATCCTCCGTTCCTTGGTGCTGAGCTTTAACTGCAAAACAGTAATATAAGAGAACAAAGCGGGGCTCGCACTCACTTTTCCAATGCTCCAAGGTGTATTAACAAACAGCAGATAGTATACAACGTGTCTACCCTTTCGGTCTTTTTCAAGTATCATACTTGAAAAAGACCGAAAGGGTCGAAACGTTGTATACTATCTGCTGTTTGTTAATAAACCTTGGAGCATTTAAAACGTGAGTGCGAGCTCCGCTTTCTCAGCCTCCTATGGAACCATGCGCGCCATAGAATTTTAACTAGCGATGTGTGTTAGAGTTCTCAAATGAAAGGTCTTGTGGATTGTATCAGAGAATAAGTTGTATGTTCTCTGCACTGAAAATATAAAATTAACCTCAAAACTCAATGCAATGAAAAAACTAAAACCAAATTAAGGGTTAGTCTGTGGGTTTTATTTGCAGAGAAATTAAGATAAATATACTTCAATCAAACTCTTAACCCAATGTCACACATATCTGCTCTGGATAAACATTGAAAACTTCCATCTGTGTACATACATTGGAACTTTAATTTTAATGTACTTAGAGGCTACAGCGTAAATCCTGAAATTGATCTAACGGCAAATATACTGCAAGCTTCAATAATCCTCCTTTGGTAGTGTCTTTTCTCTAGTGAGCCAAATGGTGTCAGTGTAGAGCTGGGCAGACTCCTGCCAACAGACAGACAAACAGACAAATGGGAGTGGGTGGGCATACAGCGTTCCAAATGAGCAGACCTGAGAGTTCATCACGAACCTAAAAGGGCCCACTTAGGGACAGCTGCTTCCAAAGAGCTTTTCTTCCTAGATCAGGACAAAGGATACGTCAGCAATTCCGGTGGGACACAGGGTGTGTGTGTGTGTGTGTGTGTGTGTGTGTGTGTGTGTGTGTGTGTGTGTGTGTGTGTGTGTGTGTGTGTGTGTGTGTGTGTGTGTGTGTGTGTGCGCAGACGTCTGTGTGTAGGATAATAGCAGGACCAAGCTCTTTCTCTCCAATCCCCATCCCTTCACACACCCTGAATTATGATTCGCAGATGACAAATGGAACGCTAATACAATTCATGAATTATGTAGTTGTCATGGCGACATTAATCAAAAAAGCAGGTCCCTTCCCTCGGCTCCGAACATTGTGTTTGTGGAATTGAGATGCACGGCGGAGGCAGTGAGCCGAGACGCCTGAGTGAGCGCAGGACAAAAAGGATAGCGAGATATTGGGTCTGCCAGTCATTCAGTGGCCTATTATGAGGGCAATGCAACAATCATACGCCCTTAGGCACATTGACAGACAGCAACCCACGGACAGAAAAAAGTGTGGGCTTGAAATATGAACATTTACAATGCAGCACATGAGGGTTTGTGTGAGGTAGTTTGTTAATTTATAAATGTCAGCACATTATCGATGGATTCCAAAAAGAGCTGAATTAGAAAAGGGTGAATTAAAAAAGAAAGTTTAATTTGTTTGAGTGTGTTCAGCATAAACTTTTTTGATGAAGAGTTTCTCCCTGCAAGCATATGCTGTAGTCACATACAGTAAAACATGTCAGAACCCAGAGAAGAAGAACAAAGAAATGATAATAACAAATAGTGATTAAAATATATCTCCTCCGCTGATTTCTAAGCCGATGAAAGATAGATGGTATTGCCTTGGTTGACATCACAGACAAATCTCTGGGGTCTACTAGGTTGCTTAATTATTGAGCACTGGAGTGGTGTTACTGAAAGTGTGAACACCACTTTTTCTAGCATCTTAAAAATGTCCTCTAGGCTGTATCTTCCCTCGTACTGGCCTGCCTTTTTATCCCTCTTTCTGAAGATTTCTCACTTCATGTTTTCTCCTTTTTGAGGACCGCTGGTTCTCTTTACTGTCTGCTGCTCTTTTCCTCTATTTTCACCTCTGGAGTAAATCGTTTCCCATCTATCCAGGCTATGACTAGGCCAGCAGACTGTAATGTTGTGTCTCACTAAAGTGCCTCCAGTGACCAAAAACCTCACTTAAACCATTTGGTCCACTTACTGAAAAGGCCTGGAATCCTAGATACTTAGAGGCATATTCGATTTTTTTGTCCATGGCCTCCCCAAGTGGGTATGGGTGTCCGCCTTAAATAAAATCGTGCTGTTCTATTACATCAACTTTATCCAAGCCTAACATACCTGAACTCTTTGAAAGTCTTACTGTACTAGAGACGTTTTCTCTCTTTCTCTAATTCAGAATCAGCGCTATTGAAATGTCACTATAAAGGTGTAATGTGCAGATTTGTTTTGGTTGTTTTCTCTCGGCGGACGCCCGCGGTTGAGAGTGCAGTACGACCGAAGTGTGGAGAGGTGATCTTTGATCGAGAAGTGGCGCTGTAATTCAATTAATTAAGTATTGCCCCGGGTAGCAGAGCTAGGAGGAGATCACCAAGAGGGGAAAACAATACAACTAGAGAATAACAAGTGGTGTCTGCATGTGCCTGGAGACCGACCCTGCAACCTTGTCTCCTCGCAAAACTGTCAAAATCTCTGTGCTTTCAAGGGGCTTTTACTCGATGAGGTTAGCCCAAAGGTGAGCCTGTCCATCCATAACTCCCCCTTCTCCCCATCTTTGCAACCCTTCCTTTTCACTCTCAACGCTCTCTCATCTCTAAAGCTGCCCCACTTCTCCCCCCTCGGCTGTTCCATTATCTCCCTTTCGCTCCCTCATCCAGTATCTTTCCGCCTCTCCTAACATCATTTGTCCCCTTCTTTCCTCCAACCCTCTATGCCTCCCTCCTCCCAACCTCCTTCACTCGCTTTCTCTCCCCTAGTGTATTAAGGGGCTTTGACGCTCTCAGTAAAAGCTGATTTATTCTCTGGTGGTATCGATCGGTCGCTGCATTAAAGATTATAATTCATTACCCCAGCCCCTTTTAATACATTAAACACTCAAAATAAAAATAAAATAAACCTCCCCGGACGGCCTCCCTGTGCGTGCGGGAAAACACTCTGCCGAGACGTCCAGCGTGACGTCTCTGGCCTCACATCTACACCTGTGTGTGTGTGTGCGTGTGTGTGTGTGTGTGTGTGTGTGTGTGTGTGTGTGTGTGTGTGTGTGTGTGTGTGTGTGTGCGTGCTTGCGTGTGCGTGT
Source organism: Gymnoscopelus microlampas (assembly GCF_963454915.1). Taxonomy (NCBI): domain Eukaryota; kingdom Metazoa; phylum Chordata; class Actinopteri; order Myctophiformes; family Myctophidae; genus Gymnoscopelus; species Gymnoscopelus microlampas. Next base: position 23,517,769 of record NC_139955.1, on the reverse strand, counting down.
GTGTGTCACGCAGACTCAAACACTCACATAAACTCACTCCTTCTGTCATGCACACTCTCATGTAGTCTGGTACAGAGGCACAGGCAAACCACCTGACACTATAAAACTCTGAGTGTTAATTTAACTCTGAGGCACACACACACCGCTCTGTTCCTTCCACGTGTTGACCGATGTTGGAATTTATTACAGGGGCCATGAACAACGCTTCAGGCTTTACGGATTTCATCGGGCCTTATTCCACCGCTTTCCCCCGCATTTTAATGTTCATTTATCTTTTTACAATTACGCATACACACTTCATCATGGCCCAACCATACACAACACAAAATACATCAGGCTTAAAACATCTCCGCAGGTCTTTTCTCCTCACCATGAATGTTCATACATCTTTTTGCCTTTACACATACTGTAGGCTACACTCTGTCAACAAATCTACAAATCTAACTAGCCAGGAGTGAAAGTAACTAATTACAAGTACTCTCATTGAGTAAGTAATTCATTAACTTTTTCATGTATTTGCACTTTTTGGAGTACATTATAAAATCAATAATTCTACGTTAACTTAAATATACTGTAAGTATGTAAGTATTGTACTCAACTAATCTGGGAAAAGCAAGAAGTACAGAGAGCGGGTGTCAGGGAGGCACAAGGGTAAAGGTACTGCCCAATACCATGGAGGCTGGGGTTCGATTCCTCTACGGTGCCTCTGGCTTATAGCTGGGCGCTGCAACAAACACAACTGGTAGACGGGGCCGAAAATGGAAAATTCTGTAACCATGTAGGCATTTTTGAGTAAAAGTTGGCATCCAGCATTTTTTCAAAGTTCAATGTGTCCCCAATAAGAATCCACCGGATGCCAGTGAAATAAGGGTCCCAGTTTTTTTTATTCCTCCGCCAAAGAAGATATGGTTTCACCACCACTTGTTTGTCTGAGCGTGTGTTTGTAAGCAGGATTACGGAAAAACTACTGCGCCAACTTTTATGAAACTTGGTGGAAGGGTGTAGCATGGGCTGATGATGAACCAAATTAACTTCCCATGCCCCTCTGCCATAAGGGGGCGGGGCAATGGGCGTGGCCAATCGCAAAAAGACACCCAACTCCCAAATGGCTTCCACCACACCCCACAAAACTTTGTAGCAGGGATGGTCATCGCCTAAGAAAGAACGGATGCACTTTACACATCCACTGGCTAAAAGAGGGCACGGCAACCTAACAGAGCCCAGCACAGCCCACCAGAGCCCATTATAGCCCATTATAGTCCAGCCCACTGGGAGAATAGCCTAGGGCATGGGGGTAGTTAAATGACTGTAATAGGCTATACAGGGCTGGGTCCAGCTGGAATAGGCTAGACTAGAATGTTATAGGCTCTATTAGGCTGTACTAGGCTCTTGTCAGCCCTGTAGCCCCTTTGCACTTGAGATTAACCACTGTGTCCACGGGCAATAGTTTTACATGGGTTTGTGTCCACCGGCAATAGTTTTACATGAAAATGTTTAGGCTATAGTATAGTACTGCCCCGTACAACCTAACAGAGCCCAGCACAGCCCACCAGAGCCCATTATAGCCCACCAGAGCCCAGCAGTCCGGCACATTCCAGCACACAAAGTCCAGCCCACTGGGAGAATAGCCTAGGGTATGGGGGTAGTTAAATGACTGTAATAGGCTATACAGGGCTGGGTCTAGCTGGAATAGGCTAGACTAGAATGTTCTAGGTCTTACTAGACTCTAATAGGCTCTATTAGGCTGTACTAGGCTCTTGTCAGCCCTTTAGCCCCTTTGCACTTGAGATTAACCACTGTGTCCACAGGCAATAGTTTTACATGGGTTTGTGTCCACCGGCAATAGTTTTACATGAACATTTCTAGGCTATAGTATAGTACTGCCCCGTACAACCTAACAGAGCCCAGCACAGCCCACCAGAGCCCATTATAGCCCATTATAGCCCACCAGAGCCCAGCAGTCCGGCACATTCCAGCACACAAAATCCAGCCCACTGGGAGAATACCCTAGGGTATGGGGGTAGTTAAATGACTGTAATAGGCTATACAGGGCTGGGTCCAGCTGGAATAGGCTAGACTAGAATGTTCTAGGTCTTACTAGACTCTAATAGGCTCTATTAGGCTGTACTAGGCTCTTGTCAGCCCTGTAGCCCCTTTGAACTTGAGATTAACCACTGTGTCCACGGGCAATAGTTTTACAAGGGTTTGTGTCCACCGGCAATAGTTTTACATGAAAATGTCTAGGCTATAGTAGTACTACCCCGTACAACCTAACAGAGCCCAGCACAGCCAACCAGAGCCCATTATAGCCCACCAGAGCCCAGCAGTCCGGCACATTCCAGCACACAAAGTCCAGCCCACTGTGAGAATAGCCTAGGGTATGGGGGTAGTTAAATGACTGTAATAGGCTATACAGGGCTGGGTCCAGCTGGAATAGACTAGACTAGAATGTTCTAGGTCTTAATAGACTCTAATAGGCTCTATTCGGCTGTACTAGGCTCTTGTCAGCCCTTTAGCCCCTTTGCACTTGAGATTAACCACTGTGTCCACGGGCAATAGTTTTACATGGGTTTGTGTCCACCGGCAATAATAGATGGATTTCTGGACATCATAAACATGGACACTTAAACTCTTAAATTACCTTTATAAGTTAATTAAAAGCTAAATTATAGCCTTTTCCCAGTTTTTGGCAATTAAGTTGCTCATTATGCAAATGTCTCGATATTTATGCCTAAACCGAGACTTTTACAGCTTGGCATCCGGCAGAAATGGATTCAGCGCCTAAAAATCATATAGAAACAACTCACTTAGTACTTTTACTCAAAAATGCCTACCACATTGTTTTCCAGGGGGAATTTTCCATTTTCGGCCCTGTCTATGGTCATGTTGGCGGGTGGGAAGCCAGCAGGGGTCAGAGGTCATACAGGTTGGTTAGCAGGGAGTGGAACTGGGAAGGTTAGCACGTTTCTCTGCACGCCTTACGTTCTCCCAGTGAAAAGAAGTGATGTGGTTGACTACATCCTCCCCGAGACCAACTAGTAGGGGTCGGCTGTGACAGGGACCCTACATACAGTACATGGGGGAATTGGCAATGGCTATATTGGAGGAGATCATTTCAAATTAGCTTTGATGATCACTACTTCTGAGAGCATCTATGAATTTGAGAGTGATCGATTGCGTATTCAAATTGAAATGGCCCTTTCATGGTGACCATGCATTCTGTAATCTTACTTCTATTGAGTTACGGTCAAGTTTAAGTCAAGTAACAAGATATTGTTATACTCATTCCCAGCCCTGATTACAGCACATCATCATTCATGCATCACACATACTATAGGCCCTAGGGAAACATCCATCCTACAGCTGGAATCACTTTGAGATTCATTGTTATGCAAGAAGCTCTACTTTGAGCTTATCAATGTCTAGTGGTGTACACAGGTCGCACAATTTATACATGAGATGCTAAAATATTATTATGTATTATTTTAAATGACCATTTAATGGTTCATGTTGCCCATATGCTAACCAAAAACTAGGACAACTGTCCATAAAAAAATCTTCTCTTAAGCTTCAAATAAGCAAAGAATTACACTCACAAGGACAGAGATGGCAATATCTAAAAAATAGAGAGACATATTTAGCATTTTCTCCCAATAAATATGTACACTTAAAACCACATGCAGTCCTTTTCAACAACAACTGATTTTGTTTGATTGTAGATTATTATGTGAAGTTCATCAGCAGAATGACCTCTTCCATCTGGCTGCCTAATGGTTTTGCCACAATAATACAGTAGGATATAGATTCTCTTCACAGGCTGAGTTAACGTCTTGTGTACTGCCTGGTGCCTGCTGCCTCCGCTCACTGTTTGTCAATACGGCCATGGCCTCTGTGGAATAGCACGGCTTTAAGAAGCGCCATGTGTCCCCTATCGATTTTACCCCAAATGACCGTGCCAATTGCCTGCGCAAAACAAGATTGCCCTTCCACATTGCCTTGACACATTGACTTTGTATCTCTGCCGCAAAGACTCAAAGCCCAATCCCTCTGGCTCTAGCTCCTAGTGCTGTCACTCTCATGGACAATTTCCTTCTACACCCTTACGTCGTCCTGTCTCCCCCTTTCCCCTTCCATTAAGGGACTCGTCTCCCTCACAGCTCCAAGTTTGCACCGTCCACTCTCTCACCCTTCTCCGGCCCCCCTCTTCTCTCTCTCCTACTGACAGGCTTTCAGACAGTAAATCAGGGACATTGATCCAGCACAGCGCCCAAGTGTCCTGGATTCTGCTAAAGAGCCATTTTCATTTCACAAGCAGTTTACCGGCCTGCTCCCCCCCCCACCCCACCCCATCCATAAACATCACCCTCCTCCTCCTTCTCTCGCTCTTCATCACAACCTCATCCATACACATCACCCATCTCACCTACGTACCAGACCCTCATCCTTCCTGACTGCATGGCACTTGCCGCACAGTCCCCCTCCCCTCCCCCCCACTCCTATACCCTCGACTTTTCCGTGGATCTGCATTTGTCTTTTTGCAGAATGTGAAACGGATTGCCATAGCGCACGGCGACATGCCAACACACTAGTGCTATTTCACACACACACACACACACACACACACACGCACGCACGCACGCACGCACGCACCGTCCCCTCACAGTCTCCTTGCTTAATAAACATAGACTCTCAAAATTGGGCAGATTCTTACACGCACGCACGCACGCACGCACGCACGCAC
>NC_139955.1:23500528-23510528 GCF_963454915.1 Gymnoscopelus microlampas | reverse complement strand
CGATGATGGCTGGTGGCTCAATTGAGTCTCCTACCGGAGACTCTGCAGGTCATCAAATTATTGGCTCAAGAATGAGACAAAAACAATCAACAATTATTTTCATTTCAGTTAACTGAAATGTTTTTTCAAAGTTGGTTTTGGTTAACGATATTAACCCTGGAGTAGCTGCAGCTACACTTACATCTAAAAGATCACCAGAGAGCACGTCAACAAGGCTGTTGTCACTCAGTCACAAAGACGCAGACAGAACACGAAGAAATAGTTTTATTTAAAGCGGCTGTGTCAGTAGGGATAGTAGTGCATCACTTTTAGCCAAGTAGCATTTTGGGAGGAGCTTATAGTTTTGATCTTTGAACTTAAAATGCACAACAGAAAATACATTTTCAGGTGAATTGCCAACTATATCCAATCAGCAAAAAGATTGGATACAGATTTATCAGCTTACATTGTTTTGGTGTTCCATTTGCAATTTTGTCAGCTCATTGTTCTTGTTTAATCACTTCTAATTTCACTTGTTTATCCTGTATGAGTTCTCTCTCCTGATTAGATAAAATTGGTATTTATCTTTACTAAAGAGCTAGAGAGGTGGGGAGTGGGGACACCCCGTTACTGAACAAACACTCAAACACTACAGCAATGATAACTATAAGAATACCGAGCTGTTTAACACTTGTTTTAACGAAATATAACTTACAGCAATGCATCTTAAATTAATTTAGAGTTCTGCTACACATTATTGTTTTAACAGTATTGACCAAATGATCAAGAAATCAAAGTTGCCCTTATGTGCCAACATGGTAAGATATTGTGTCATTGCTGAGCCAAACATTAATCATGTGTAATAAATATCGCCAAACTGACCCTAAATCAGAGTCCAGGGGCAACGTCCCTTTTGTAGAGGATCTAGAGTCCATTCCAAAACTTCCAAAAGTAAATGCTCATTTGATGTAATGTGAGTGGTGTCCATCTGTGGACAGAGGAAGGATAAAGAGACGAAGACGGGGACGAAATAACAGGATACTGAGGTCACATGTCTTCATTTAGCTGTATGTCAGGCAGGGGGATCCATCCCACTCCTCTCTTTACAGTTTGCTCTTGACTGTGGGCCCTGTGGAAGCTGGGAGAGAAAACCGGAACTTAAACACAAATTAATTAAAAAAGAAAAAGCTTAAAGTTTGGACATGCTGTAGTTAATCGTACTTGGCTTTTGGTATATCTCTGGTGCTTCAGAGGGATCTGTTAGTGAGGATTAGTAACATCCAGGCAAATATGGCCCCCAATTCATATGCACAAATGTAAGAACATGCACACACACACACACACACACACACACACACACACACACACACACACACACACACACACACACACACACACACACACACACACACACACACACACACACACACACACACACACACACACACACACACACACACACACAGTCCATGGCCAGGTGTTGGAGAATGGAGACACATAACGTTTGTCGAGTGGAGACTTGGAGGCTTGCCCGTAGCAGCTCTGTCATACGGACAGACAGTTCCGGCCCATCTAACAGCCCTGCTACTGTTCACTCACTGCTGATGCAAAATCTGGTGCACATCCATTATAGGGGAGAGAGAGAACAAAAGCTAACACCAATTTCTTAAAGGGATACACCTAGGGGCACCCCAGCGGCTCACCTGGTACAAAAGCGCATACTACATAATTAAGGCTATAGTCCTTCCCACAGCTGGCCCGGGTTCGAATCCGACTCGAGGCTCTTTGCTGCATGTCATCCCTTCTCTCTCACTCCCACTTTAGTGGGCTCACTGTCAATGTCAGAAATAAAGCTGAAATGCTGAAGAAAACAAAAAGGATACAGCTATAGATGGGAAACAAGCTCCCAAGTCAAGCTCCCTGGCAAGAAAGATAGACACCTGTAATGTTGTTTCCAGGGCAAAGTGTTGTGGTGATTTTGCATGTTGAGTGGATGGCAAACAAAGCATTAGATATGTATCAATATTTACATGATGATTTACAAATTAATTGAACAGAAGGGATACATTTTCTTATCTGTCAAGCAAAGGGGATTAATTGTCCAAATGCTTATGTATCGCTTCAACTGTTCAAATTCTGTCTGCACTTCATTTAAGTTGACCCTTAATCCTTTAATCTCCCATTTTCCCTCAATGTACTCGATGTCAGTTCCAGCCCTTTTCAATTTAGTTAATATGTGCTACAGAATGCACATTGAAATATGGGAGGGGGGGGGGGTAGCTTGAGAGGCCGTTTTGTCTTAATTAAAATAATTGAATGTATTTAGCGCCAAATTACCTACATTTCCCTGTTGGCAAGCATTGCATATTTAATGTAACTGGAAAGCTTGGAATCGATCATTTTATTTAAATTTAACAGCAGCACGAATTAGTAAAATATTAATTGCTTTACAACATCGAGATTATCTTTGCGTACGTGTGGATGTAATTGCCAACTTCAAACTAATTTCACTATGAACAAAACGTGACAAAAGTTATGTGAACAAAGACCCAACGTTCTAACTTCTCTAAATGCGTGTGGAATGATACTATTGACAATTACTTTGATAACACATTTTCCAAATTCTAAAGAAATCCTGAATCCAGTATTAGAATTTCTTCTCAGCAGCTGTATAATGATTTTTTATAAGAGCCAGATCACCAAATGTCAGTAATTTACTCTGTTAATCAGGACATTTGAACAGACTTCTCTTTCAAAATGTGTTTGAGGTACAGTAAGAGGTTAGTTTCCTGTGCAACCTTAAAGCAAGGCATTTGAGCTTAATGCTCCAGTTTTTATAATAATGATTTATTTGAATAATTTAATGAATGAATGACTGATTATCCTCAGATGTCCAGACTGAATGGGATTATAACATTATCAATCACATTTGTAATCTAAACAAATGGCTGCACACATAGTAGCACTACTGTAAGTTGCATTGCATACATTTAGCATATTTATTTAACTAACTTAACCACCAGGCAGGATAAGTTTCACTGACAGTCAAGAAAAAGGCTAGTTAGTTAATGCATTTTGTAAAGAGGCAATGAAACATCACACTTGGAGCTAAAGGGAAATCTTGACATTTTTTATCTTAGTGTTTTATCCCTTTTAACTACTGTATGCAGTAGTAGTAGTTACAGTAGGCCTATATGCTACTACAATTTGCTAATGGTACCAATTAATTGTTACTAATGGTACCAATTAATTGGTACCATTAAGTCTTAGCTTAGCTTCATGCTAATAAGACATTTTTTAGTTAAAGTCATACTATGTAAATTTCCTTTCAGTTGTCCTTTTTGGAAACACTAACTGGTAGCTCTGTGGCATTACAGTGTTTGTCTATGAAGGAACCATGAAAGATGAATGCTGTCAGGTAGTGCTCAAAGACATTTTGGAACTCAACAACACATAGCCAGAAACGGTATTAACATTAAAATACATAAATAACTACATTTCCGGTGCCTACGTCATTTTGGCACAAATGCTGTGGACAAACACTCACGATTAAAAATAGTATATAATAGTGTTTAGAGATGTTATCAAAAAACACATTTATGTGGAATGGTTATTGTGAAAATTATAGTCGCACAGCATGACTTTAAAGTCTCACATGTTGCATCAGAGTTGGCAACACAGGCTCCACAATGTGACAAATACCTGCCTGCTGAAGAAAATGTCAAGCATTCCCCTTTAAGGAAGGATCGTTTAGAGAGGATCATTCTTCAACATCACAGCATGGTTGAACACTTGAAAGCAGCATTCAGACAAATTTGAGCTGTTAATGTTGCCACAGCAACCCTGGTACACACTCCATACTAATTACCTTACGTTTGTGTCACTGGTCTGCTGGCGGAAAGGAAGGGGCACACAAATGAATGGTAAACACAGATGACTTCATGACTACACGCGCCACGCGCCACACGCCACACACACACACACACACACACACACACACACACACACACACACACACACACACACACACACACACACACACACACCTTCGGGGCTCCACTGGGCTACTTGAATTTGTAAAGTGCGCTTAGAGTGGTTCTCTAGTCCATGATTTTGATGTACTTTTTTGCATCTTAAAAAAGGTAGCTTGATGCCTGTTCCAATAAAATGAACAGAAATGTATACAGAAAGCAAATTGAGAAGGCAAATGGTCTCATTTTCAAGTCAAGTCTAGTGTTGCAATACATATAAATAGCCAATTTTGTCTGGTAGATGACATCTTGATGGTGTGTTCCTAGACTAAATTATGATGGAGCAAGCCATTTATTTAAATTACCAGGCCATAATTCCTACAACATTTGTCAGCCTATAACACAAAACGCAAAAGCAGTCATATGGGCTTATGGGTGTATTTAATTTAATTTGTAAAGAATAAAAGTGTTTGATTTACATACGTTTCGGGCGTCTATGTATGTATGTATGTATGTATGTATGTATGTATGTATGTATGTATGTATGTATGTATGTATGTATGTATGTATGTATGTATGTAAGTGTGTGTGTGTGTGTGTGTGTGTGTGTGTGTGTGTGTGTGTGTGTGTGTGTGTGTGTGTGTGTGTGTGTGTGTGTGTGTGTGTGTGTGTGTGTGTACACACAGAGTATGTATACCTGTACTGTATGTATGTGTCCATAGAACTAGGCAATAATATAAATATTATATTTACATTGTGATATAATGTCATGTCATTTTCTAACGTACCTGTCTGATCTGGCTATTAAGTGCCTTTACAAACTTAGTTATTATATACAGTAGGCATTACTGATGATTTTTCACACTATTTTTTGAAATCACCAATAGCCATCACCACAATATCGATATTGAGGTGTTTGGTAAAAATTACCAAACTGGGAACTGCATTGTATGTTATAGATACTGTACTGTACTGTATGTACAGTATAGTACATGTGAGTGTTATCACAGTAGCGTGAGATACTGTACTGTGCAAACGTGTATAAGGAAAAAACGAGGGGGCCTAGAGCAGACACCTGGGGAACTCCTGTCAATGAAATATATAGGGTTTACAGTAAGTTAAGAAGGGTAGGGCATGTCTACAGCTGATTTCTTTGTTCCAATCTGAGACTACTATCACTCTACCTTTAGAGTATCTTTCAGCTGTCTCTTTCTCCGTGGAAGGTTTGTGCATTTGTGCATGTTTGTGTTTGTGTCAACTTTAGTCCCTCAAGGAGCCAATATGTGATAGTGTGCCATATGAGCAGGAGACAATGCGTCAGTATATATATGTGTGCGTGTGTGTGTGTGTGTGTGTGTGTGTGTGTGTGTGTGTGTGTGTGTGTGTGTATGCTGTGTGACTGCTCACCACCAGGGAAGTACAGAGGAATATTCTTCAGATATAGCTCCTTATCAGCTGGCAGGAACACACAGAAGATGACCCTGTCCACCTAACACACACGCACGTGCACATGCACACGCACACAGACACAGACACAGACACGCACGCGCGCGCACACACACACACACACACACACACACACACACACACACACACACACACACACACACACACACACACACACACACACACACACACACACACACACACACACACACACACACACAGAGAGAGGAAACACCTTAATACACGCATTACACTTTACACATTACACTAAATATTGAAAAATATTCACAAAAGCAATGGTGTCAGTAATGGCAGCAGGGAAACAGTGTAACAGTTTTGTATGTCACAGCGAGGGCCATTGTGAAGCAGCAAGGCGTCTATAGAAACCGCCTCAATCACCTTAGAACACATTCTCTCTTATGATCACTCCACAGAACAGTGCTTAATGCACTGAGGCTAAGACCTAGTTTTAGCAAGTGGTGGGGAAGCATTGTGTGCCTGTATGTGTATATTTGTCTGCAACTGATATTACAGTCAGTATGAGAGAGAGAGGGGGGAATTTCCATGTCCCTAAATACCGTGTGTGTGTGTGTGTGTGTGTGTGTGTGTGTGTGTGTGTGTGTGTGTGTGTGTGTGTGTGTGTGTTTGTGTGCGTGCGTGCGTGCGTGCGTGCGTGCGTGCGTGCGTGCGTGCGTGCGTGCGTGCGTGCGTGCGTGCGTGCGTGTGTGCGTGCGTGTGTACTGTGTGTTGCATGTGTAGAAGATGGACTATGAGATAAGACATTGTGTTTGTGTCAAAGCATTTTTCGCGTGTGAGAGAAAATGAGAGTTTGTGGTTTAGTTCACGTCCCTGAGCATTTCACTGTGTGTGTGTGTGTGTGTGTGTGTGTGTGTGTGTGTGTGTGTGTGTGTGTGTGTGTGTGTGTGTGTGTGTGTGTGTGTGTGTGTGTGTGTGTGTGTGTGTGTGTGTGTGTGTGTGTGTGTATATGTTTGGGGCCTTTGGTTCTCTCATTACTGTGTGACCAGCTCTGATCGGCTCAGTTCAGAGACTGTTTGGAGCCTCAGGGCAATAGGTTCTGTCCTAACACGCACACACACACACACACACACACACTCGCTCGCACATACGTACGCACACACCGAACAGAGCAAGCTGTATTCTTTCTAGTGAAATTTGGACACTGACCCAGTATATCTGACTGTTTCATGCCCGTAAACAACTTTTATATGATATACTTTATCTTCTGTCTTTGTCGTCTGTGTTATTTACATAAAAGTGTGTGTATGTAATGATGAGAAGCGGCCACATTAAACTTGATTTCAGGAAGGAGCTGTAAATATGTGGGCTATATCTTCTTATGTGTCAGACTTTGATAGATGAAACATCATAAACCACAGACCCAAGGTTTCTCCGAATGCCTCAGGCAAATGTTTGACACCTTCTATTTGGATTATTTCAAACAAAGAATCAAACAAATAACAGTTTCTATCGGCGTCTCTTCGGTCTGGGGATCAAAGTTATTTTTGGGGCGGCAATGGCTCAGGGGTAGAGTGGCCGGTAGAGCCACTCTACCCCTGAGCCGCGAGATTCCCAGTTCAATCCCGGGCTCCCCCAGAGTTAGTGTCGAAGTGTCCTTGAGCAAGACGCCAAACCCCTAATTGTTCCCGATGAGCAGGTTGGTGCCTTGCATGGTTTCCGCCGCCATTGGTGTGTGAATGGGTGAATGTAATGCACAATCTATGTAAAGCGCTTTGGATGAAAGCGCTATATAAATGCACCATTTACCATTTGGTGGGAGAGACACAGGGAGAGAGAGCCCGGGATCAAACCGGTGACTGATCGCCAGGCATGAGAGCACATGCGGTACGCGCCTCAACCGCTCAGCATCGGTGCCCCAGTCTGGGGATTTTAGTCTGATTACTTTCAAGGTTAGAGAGTTCACTAGCCTACTAGCCTGTGGATCACACAGTATTGGTTCATTCGCAATTATACCAATTAGTCTTAATTTCAATGGGGGATATTGCAGAAGAAGGTATGTTGATGTAACGAAGTACACCCTGCAGGCTACAACTCAAAATCATTAGTTTCCTCCCTTGGTTGATGTCACTTTTGCCATTTTGTGCCTCCCTGACCAAATTAAACTGAATGCTCATTAGGATCGATGCAAGATGGTCATTGCAAACTAGCGGCGGGGAGCTCATTCTGCAGCAATTACTGGGGACTGGGGCACTGAGATGCCTGCATTAATATTGGGTAAAAGTAATGGAGACTGGCGATGCATGGAGATATACACCATCTATACATTTTTGTATGCACAGTAGATGATGCCACTGATTAGCTGTGATTCCATTGATTTGTTGCCATAAAAGAGTTGTCATGGGCAACAAAAGAGGGACTATTATGTGCAATATGGGATGGAATACTATTGTCTTGAATTGCCTTGTTCAGCAATTTTGCTCATTTCAGTATTATTCAATCATAAGTCCTAACTAGAACAATGCCTCACAAAGCATAGGACTGTGCACTGAAATTAACCACATTGTCTCTTCTTATCTACACCTCCTAAAAGCCCTTTCACCACGCTTATTCCCAGGCAGTCCAAGTGCTGAGGGCCAAGCTAGATTTCTGTAGTATACCTGGTGTCTGGTACTCTTTTCCTAATCCCTATCTGATGACTATTTTTATTTTATTTTATTAGTTTTATTTTGTTACTCCTAGTAACGGGTTAGGGCTTAATTAGCATTAACCACTTTTAACCTGGCATGTAAATAAATAATCTTGAATTTCTAGCATTACTGGGGTTGTTGATTGGTATGCCCAACCTACGTATGTTTTACCGTTCCCTCAGTGTGGCTGATGACATCAGTGGGCTGCTATTGCTACAGAGCCTATGGAGACGGCAATGCTAACAATAACATCGTCAACACCCTCTCTGGGAGGCGACACGGCACATTAGTCAAACGAGAGAGGGAGGGCAAAGGTAGAACTAGAGAGAGAGAATGCGAAGGTGAAAGAAGGAAAGGGGTAGAGACAGACAGGATGTTTAAACACATGAACCATAGCGTCCCTATACTCTGTGGGTCGAACATTTTGTCAAAAGCTTCAAGCTCACAACTGATCTACCAGGGGGTAGCTCGGCTATTTTCGGCGAACATATTTGGTGTTGAAGGAAAAAAGGGTGGGGCCTAGTACAGACCCCTGGAGGACTCCTGTCAATGAAGTAAATAGGGTTAAACTAATTAAGATCTGAGGCTGATTCTACAAATGCCTTCTAAATCAGTTTTCTGAAAAACTTCAGTGGTGCTCAGACCTTTCAAGGTGGTTCTACTACCTGTCAAGGACCCCCAAAATGATATGTATTTGGCCACGGACCCTCATCTCAAAATATTTTGTTCCAGGGACCCCCAGGCCAGAAGCAAAGCAAAGAATTTGCTTAAAATAATATGTTCAAAGATTTGCACAAACTGATTTGGCCCCGAAAGTGACGTCACTAGCGGTACAATCCCTCCCGTTTTTCAGTTCCAAAAAACAAAAAAAACAAAAACAGGAGATAACATGCATGGCTCAATAACGCCACGTGCAAATCAGGACAATGTGGTATTGCAGGTGAAAGTGCTTTATAAACCAGAGAGAAGTTAGTTGGAATAAGTATATCTGAGGCTTGATTTAGGCTCAAGCCTTTTGAAAAACGTTTGAGGGACATAAACAATATGATATTAAATATTAAATATTTTGTTTAAATTCATGGTGTAGATCCTTTAAGAAGTGTGAGTGTGTGTGAGAGGGTGTAGGGCATGTCTACAGTCCTTGTTCCAATCTGAAACGACTATCGCTCTACCTTTAGAGTATCTTTCAGAGAAGGTCTGTGCATGTGTGCATGTTCGTGCACTTGTGTGTGTTTGTGCAAGTCGACTTTCGTCCCTCAAGGAGCCAATTAAAACATGACTTGGCCGTGAGCATGGGAGCCAGCACTTAGGGCTGCAGTGTGTGTGTGTGTGTGTGTGTGTGTGTGTGTGTGTATGTGTGTGTATCCTCTCAATACATCCTCTCCCTGTTCACAAAACAAAAACAACAGCTGTGGAAGGAAGAATACCTAGAGGAAACTATAGGGAAAAATTGGCAAACACAAACACAAACACACACACACACACACACACACACACACACACACACACCTTATCGTGATGCTCGTCCAGAAATTTCCTCACGGTTGCCAATGCCTCGTGTACAGCCTGCTCAGGTGGGTATCCTACAAACACACACACACATGCACACGCACACACACCACACACACACACACACACACACACACACACACACACACACACACACACACACACACAAAGTGAGATGTCAATAATACATGCAATTTGCAGAAACAGGTGCAGTGACAGATCCACGTGGCGGGGTTGTTTTTGTAGGTATGTGTTTGTTGTTTTTCCACTGTACAGTACATCCACTCGCTGTTCTGTTCTCACACATCGTGGCCCGTTTTCTGTTTCTGTCTCTTTCTCCCTCTCTCTCATCTCTCGTCAAACCTGCACTGTACTGAGACACAGCACACTTGTTGGTCATGATGACAGAGAGAGAGAGAGAGAGAGAGA
>NC_139955.1:23468028-23495528 GCF_963454915.1 Gymnoscopelus microlampas | reverse complement strand
GTCTGTGATCAGCACGGACACACACACACACACACACACACACACAAGTAATATCGCACGTGCTGGCGTGCACGCACACGCACGCACGCACGCACGCACGCACGCACGCACGCACACACACACACACACACACACACACACACACACACACACACACACACACACACACACACACACACACACACACACACACACACACACACACACACACACACACACACACACACACACACACACACAGAGTGCTCGATCACGTTTGCAACAACCAGTTAACAAGCCCCAAACTCCACTCCCTCCACAGCACTGAGAAAGACACACAAAAATCCCTCTTTCATCTAACACCCCCCACCCCCCAACCCCCTCGGGATCAGAGGCCATTAGAGACGAATGATGTAACATGGTATTTGGACTCAAATGCTATCTGCCGCTGCTGTTTCCAACACCACGCAGTTCAATAGCATACTATTTGTGATTAGTCTCCTCTATACGTTTTCATGTGTGGCTCGGTATCTGATCTCTACAGTACCAGGCTACCAGCTACAATCACTGTTTTCATTAGCAAGTCTTTTTCAACCAGCAGATGCATAAAGTAGTTGTTGCTGCCGCGGGGAAACCTTGTACCTCGCAAAACCGTTACGTTCCAGGACGGAAAACAGAACCTGTGTTCCAATGGATTTAATCACAAGCTCTTGTTGATACTTTTGCACTGGTTGAATATTTATGAGCGTTTATGAGCTTGGAGATCAGCTATTTTCAATACTTATGCGCGACATTCTTGTACTACAAAGTAGGGCATTCATTTACACAAAATAAAGTAAATGGTTTCTGCCCGACAGCAGTGATATCAGCTGTGAGGCATTCAGAGGCAATTAACAAGTATTTTTCAAACACCAGTTTGAAAGATCTAGTTGGTTGTGGACATAGTCTATTGTATAACTCATACTCATAAAATAATGTAAATAATCCTGATAATAATGAAGGTACTGTACATGAATGTATGCTGTAGAGGTGTCCTATTTATGATGCTGGGTCTTGTATACAATCTGGACAGCCAGAAATGTTTTGTCCCCTATGAAAGAGACTTAAACTGAATTAAACATATCTTTGAACAGACCTTCTGCATAAATATCACGTACCAACCGTGCTTCACAGCCTGCCTACAGTTCATTTGTTTCCATGACAGGAAGGGACGTACTTACAGTACATTCCAGAGCAAGTGTGACATGTGAATTGCGCTGCACCCCCAAATGCCCCATTCAGCCTGATTTGTGGTATAAATGCCTTATAGTTGCACTATCTGACAAGCAAATACTGCCGGCTAAATACTGCTACAGTAAATCAACGTTCTTCTGTGTATTTACAGTATTTATTTACAATGTGATCCTAATTTTATTTTTATACTGATACCTGTTATCAAATGGGTCAAAATGTACAGTATTTTTAAAAGTAGAATTTATGTGATACACTCCCATGAGAGTGTATTTAATGACATGATCGAAATCATTCGGCACACTAATTACTTTTCTAAATATCATCGCACAATGCCACATTGATTTCCCCTTTGAGGTAAAACCTGAGAGTCTACTGTAAGAGTGAATCATTCTGAAGCCTTTTCAATACTGCTGGATAGCTTTTGATGCCTCAAAATCGATATTAATACAAAAAAAATAATCGGAATTGTTGTAATGGGTATTGATCCTCAGTACTACTCATCCCTGCTAACCAATGGTACGCACTGACAGATATTTTGTTTAACCCATTAAAACCGGGTGTCATTTTAGATTTTAGCTATACAGTATATATAGCACATTATATTGGTTGGCTATTCAAAAATAGCAGATATACAAGCTCATAGCGCTGCACGAAGATCTGCTATTTTTTTTAAATCGTGCACATTTTTGCAATATCTTTGAATTTACTATATATTTTTGCAAAGCGAACATTTTTAACTCAAAGCTTTGCTTCTGGGGGTTCCTGGAACAAAATATTTTGAGATGGGGGTCCGCGGCCATATACATATAATTCTGGGGGTCCTTGACATGAAAAAGTTTGAGAAGCACTGATACGTTTTTTTCAGAAAACTGTTAGGATTTAGAAGACATTTGGTCTTAACTCACTTGGGGACAGAACTGAAGATACAAGAAATGTCCAGCAACACCTGTCGACACAAACAATGACATGTTCCTACTCCTTAGGGATTTGACGATATGAAAATGACATGTCACGATTATTGTGGCAAAAATAATTGTGATTAACGATATTATCACGATAATCAAAATATGCTTAAAACTTAAAATGCCACTTTTGCTACAAGCTCACAACGTGTTGCGTGCTTGTAGATCTGCTATTTTTGGCAAATCGATTTGTGTAGAGTGAAATAAGAACGTATCAAATGCGCTCTTTACAGGTCTGTTTTATCAAGTATAGAGCGTTTAAGCGGTGCTGAATTTGCAGCTCAACAAAAGCCAATTCCTCCTAGTGTATGACGGCGGACAATTTCACAATACATTTTCTGTCACCACGAAACGATTATTGTGAGCGTCTTTTTTAATCACGATAAACCATAATAACGATTATCATCCCATCCGTACAGTACTCTTACACGGAAGTAGCAGAAATATCAGGTCAAAGTATGCTGAACTGCTGAGCGGGCTTTCTCAGACCAGCAGGGTCAGCTGTTCCATTAGCCTATTGTTGTTGAGATTGATGGCAAGGTTGATATTATTGGATGAGATGTTGGGGCTGTACACAGTATATACGCTGGAGACGCAGTGCAGCATTAGGCTAGCGCAGGTGGAGTAGAGACAGTGGTGGAAGAAGTACTCACATTTTTCACTTAAGTAAAAGTATCAGTACTGCAATGTAGAAATTGTCATGTAGAATTACAAGTAAAAGTCTGTAAAAGTACAAAAGTATTGGTATCAAAATGTACTTAAAGTACCAAAAGTAGAAAGTGCTCATTATGCAGAATGTCCCATTTTACAACTTTTGAAATGTATACAAATCTATTGAAAATAGCAGATCTACAAGCTCCCGATTGCGACGCATTGTAAGCTTCTAGATCGGCTATTTTCAAATGGCCGAAATGTATATAGGGCTGAAGTGGGTAATGTATCTAACTATATAAATGGCGACCGACTTCCGCACCCTCGGTGCGGACACCCCACAGCTCTGTTATCGAATAAACAACGCACCGCCAGACCACATGTCGCCAACTGACTCGCCACGGCGGCCGCGCTGAATTTACGCGTCGCGTAGGGGACATCTCATTGCTCACTACACCTTTTCCACCGCGCAACATAATTAATTCTACTCACCAAATGTCGGACAAAACGGAAGGGGAGGCAGCTTCGTACCGTTTACCGTGCGCACGACCTAATCACCACAACAGCAGGCAGCCGATGCGGGGGTTTTTTCCTTTTTTTCCAAACATTTTTTTGGTCACCATTTTCTCCAGGAACCATTTCTGGTGTAACGCCACCGCCAGCATGCGCTGGGGTGATGTCATCATTATGCAACCCGGAAGTACAAATACCAAGGACACGTCACTGATGTCAGTCGGGTTGCCAAGTTCAGGTTGGCATGCCAGGTTCTCTAAAAACAAGCGCCAGAAACAAGCAACCACCTTCAAGAAAAAAAAAAAAACACCGAAGGGGTCCGCCATGTTCCAGGGGGGTCCCCGCGCGTCCCAACACTCCACAGGGGGTCCGTCGACCAGCAGGGGGTCCGCGGGGGTCCCCCTCAAACATCAAAAATATATTTTTTTTCATTTTTTTTTTTTTTTTTTTTAAACTATTCCACAGTTTTACTCCAGCAATTTGAGTACCCCAATATACACGCGGCCACGCTGGGCCCCGTGCGCGGCTGGGGTTGAGGGGGGCGTAGCCCCCCGAAACTCTAGTGTTTTATAATAATAATAAAAATCTAACTAGTTACTACAGTTTTCAAATAATGGTAGTGGAGTAAAAGTACAATAATTGCCTCTGATATGTAGTGGAGTAGAAGTAAAAGTACTGAAAATTGGAAACACTCCAGTAAAGTAAAAATACCTCAACATTGTACTCAAGTACAGTGCTTGAGTACATAGTACTTAGTTACTTTCCACCACTGAGTATAGATGAGTGTAGGTCTGCTGGGAACAAGTATGAAATGGGTGAGTCTGGGATGGCTGCTATTTTTAAAGACTATTTATTATGGCATTGCATTGATTATTCAGACAGGAGAGTGGATAGAGATGGGAAAGCAAAGGCAAGGGAGGAGAGACGATGTGCACCACTGGTTCCCAGGCTGGAATCAAACTGGGGAGTTTGCAGTTAACCCCTTGATACCGGGAACGCATCTGTGCGTCATTTTAAGATTTCTCTGGCTATTCAAAAATAGCAGATATACAAGCTCATAGCGCGGCACCGAGTGCCGCGCTATGAGCTTGTAGATCTGCAATTTTTGAAAAATCGTGAACGTCTGTGCAAATCATTGAATATATATACATTTCTTAAAGCGAAACATTTGAACTCAAATCTTTGCTTCTGGGGGGGGGGTCCCTGGAACAACATATTTTGAGATGGGGGTCCGCAGCCAAATACATATCATTTTGTGTGGTCCTTGACATGGAAAAGTTGGAGCACCACTGATATAGCAACATACCGTTAGGATTTAGATTTTTTTTTTTAGAATATACAGTATATTCAAAGATTTGCACACATTTTCAAGATTTTTCAAAAAACGCGCTATGAGCTCGTAGATCTGCTATTTTTGAATAGCCAAAGGAATCTTAAATGACAGAGATGTGTTCCCGGATTGAATGGGTTAAGTGATCGATGCTCCTCCAAGCTGAGCTTCCAGCTCGTTCTAGAACGGCAACATTTATTGCTGTGCTTTCTGAAGTTTCATCGTGCCAATTCAAATGATAATTGCACGTATGTTGATGAAAGTACACAAGAACCATGTAACACTACGGCTAAAGTTCTAATGCCCCTTTAAAAAGGATAAAAGGTGTAAATTGAAGAGGATTGTCCCATATCATCTTGGTTACAAATGTGTCAATATGTGGAAATGCTATAGTGTATGTGTGAATATAATTGTTCATGAGGGCAGGCGTTTGTGTTTACTCAAAAGGGCATCCAGTCTGAACTAGATCAATAGTGAGTGAGTGAGTGTCGGTGAATGGTGCTCTTGCAAGTGTCTGTCTGTCTGTCGGTCTCTGTGTGTGTGTGTGTGTGTGTGTGTGTGTGTGCGTGTGTGTGTGTGTGTGTGTGTGTGTGTGTGTGTGTGTGTGTGTGTGTGTGTGTGTGTGTGTGTGTGTGTGTGTGTGTGTGTGTGCGCATACGTTTTTCACATGTGTATGTACCTAACCAATGCATCTAAGTAAGTGAATCTGAATCTGGTCAGGTGGCCGAGTTCAGGATTTGGTTGTGGGTGCGTGCGTGTACGTGTGCGTGGTTGATCAGTTCAACAGCAGGTCACTTAGTGATCATCCATCTGCATGTCATCTGCTAAATGTCAAGGCTCTAAATGCACTCTCACTCTCACACACACACACACACACACACACACACACACACACACACACACACACACACACACACACACACACACACACACACACACACACACACACACACACACACACACACACACACACACACACACACACACGCCTTCCTCTAAAACTGAAATTTAATCCATAATTTCCACAGCCATCTTTTTTGTTGCAAACTTAATTAGCCTTTTTTCCCCTAAAAGAAAAAGGTTTTACCATTTTGCCATTTCCTCTCTCTCACACACACACACACACACACACACACACACACACACACACACACACACACACACACACACACACACACACACACACACACACACACACACACACACACACACACACACACACACGCGGCCTCTGTGTCACTATCCATCTCTCCCTCATTCTTCAACTCTGAATCTCATTCTAGTTTCACTCCTTGTTCACCCTCTCTCCACCACCCTCTCCATTCATACCCTTTTTTGCTTTCCATCCATCCATCCATCCAACCACTTCCACCCCCCCCCCCCCCCCCCACACACACACACACACACACGTACACACACACATTTTGTTTCATCATCTCCTACCTTCTCTCCATCATCCCATTCCTCTCTCCCTCCCTGCATGTCCTCTGCTTTCATGGTGCTACCCCCCCACGCCCTCCCCCCTCTCCCCCCCCCCAAGACCTCACCCATTCTGTCACCCGAGGCAGACAGTGCTGTCAGGAGGCGGGGTTATTTACCGCCTCTCTCCGCTCCTGTTTACATTATCGATCGGCAGGTTGCTTTAGTTCCACCATTCATCACCCGCCTCCCCACCCAGCTCCCCCCGCACGTCACGCCACACGGCTGCCCCACATCACCCAGCGAGAAAGAGAGAGTGCCAAAGAAAGAAAGAAAGAAAGAAAGAAAGGGACTGAGAGGACGGGAGCGGTAGGGAGTGGGAGGATTTGGTGTGGTTGGGGGGAGGTCTGCAGGTTGCGTTGGGAAGAGAGATTGGAGAGTTAGCAGACTATGTGAGGATGTGATGTTAGAGATTTGTGGCCGTGAGTGAGAGATGGACAGACAGAAAATGTGATGTAGAGCGTGTGTGTGTGATGTGTGTGTGTGTGTGTGTGTGTGTGTGTGTGTGTGTGTGTGTGTGTGCGCGTGTGTGTGTGTGTGTGTGTGTGTGTGTGTGTGTGTGTTGCTGAGGAAGCGAGTGTGTGTCGTGAGTGCGTATGGGCCTGTGAGTGTGACAGGAAGAATGGGGAATGGAAGAGTGAGTGTGTACGTGTGTGTCTGTCAGTGTGTGTGGGTGCACAGTGCACACGCAAGTGCGCACGCGTGTGTGTGTGTGTATATCAAAGAGTTATATCAAAGAGAGTTAGTGTGCATCTGTCAAAGAAAGTAAATGGGAACGTGTGTGTGTGTGTGTGTGTGTGTGTGTGTGTGTGTGTGTGTGTGTGTGTGTGTGTGTGTGTGTGTGTGTGTGTGTGTGTGCGTGCGTGCGTGCGTGCGTGCGTGCGTGCGTGCGTGCGTGCGTGCGTGCGTGCGTGCGTGCGTGCGTGCGTGCGTGCGTGCGTGCGTGCGTGCGTGCGTGCGTGCGTGCGTGTGTGTGAGTCCAAGAGAGTCAGAATATGTGTCAAAGTGAGTGACAGAGTATGAGGGAATGCTTGAGAGTGATGGATTAAGAGAGAGAGAGAGAGAGAGAGAGAGAGAGAGAGCTGGGAGCAAAGAGAGCAAAGAGAGCTCACCTTTGTGTGGCAAGACAATCTCAGATGTGTTTTGTGCCGTTTCGATGATTCAAAAATCAAGTAGCTGAGAGTCGAAAGTGAATTTGTATAACCTATGAAATCTCATTTTTATTCAAGCATTATTTCAGAGACAAATATTTCTGGAGATATTACAATCCAATGGTTTGAATTTTAAGTTGGTTATTGAACTTCATGAAGAGTATTCGTTGTTATTCAAAATCAAATGGGAAAATATGAATCTGCTATTTTCTTTTTTTCTTGACTTGAAAAGGGCAACCTTGAGGTGTACATAGTTAAGTGGCAAAATGCCAAACTTTGACATCAATTTACATCATCGTAGGATGCAGGTTGAATATATTAAAACTGAAATTCAGGTCTGTCTGTCACCTAACACATTTGGTTCAGGCCTTTGCACTCAGTCATGACGTTGAAACTCTTAGTTCTAAGTGGTTCTAACTCAATATGGGTGTGAATTCAACACAGTGTGGGTGGGAGCATGGAATGGACAGAACAAGACAGACAGAAAGGAGGGAGCAGCAGCTGGCATTCTCTGCGATACCCAGGTGAGCAATTGAGTTTGGTGTTTGATTAAACTGTCCAATAAAGATGATTCTTTTTACTCTGCGAGCCCCAGAAGCACTGTATTTACAGAAAAGACTATATTTTTGTTTTGAGAAATCTCATAGGGAAAATACGCAATACTGAATTATTATCTTTATCACTCTCAGACCATAAAGCTGTTTATGTTGTACGGAAATAAATGGCTTTGTTCCATTCTGATCAAACAGAGGTCATTGGTAATACCTGTGGAGGAAGTGAAGAAGCCATTTCAGTATTTGGATCTATATCCATGTACAAAATCAACTGTTTTAAATCTGCACTATTTCCTTTGAGTGGCACCATGGGAATATCTCTCTGCCACCAAACTGAGTCACTCGACCTTGCTACCTGTGTTTGGTATGTTTTCTTCCATTAAAAAAGAACCACCAATCAATACTTTTTAGCCCCCTTTCCATTGCAACTTAAGCACCACACCACACCACACTACACCACACCACACCGCATCAAAATATCTACCGTTTCCATTACACAAAAGTACCCCCGCTCAAATCCACAGGTATGAGTAGCAGACTCCGGTCATTCACACTCATTTGTAATGTAATTTTTTGCCTAACAATGTAATGTAGGTGAGTGGCCAACTGTCCTGTATACAAATGCAAATCACCTGTGCACGTGGCCCCGCTTGGCCTAGCTCAGACCTACCCAGGACTGGGTACTTTTTAGGCACCAGTTTAGTACCACTTACACACCACTCTACCCACTTCATTGTAGTGGAAACCAAGGCACAAGTGGGCGGTGTGGTGTGGGGTAGGGTGAGGCCATGCATATGGAAAGCCGCCTTAGGGTTAACTTCTCTAGCTCTATGATTCTTCTAACACATCAGGTTATTGGGACATGCTTCATTTAATGCATGCTACATTTATTTGGAACAGTAAGCCTCCTTGTAATAGATTCTTTATCTTCCAACATTGTAGTTGGACAGAAAATCTGTCCAAAAACAAATCACCCCTGATCTGAAAAGGGAAGACATACCCTTGCTGATGTTATTCATAATGCCAGGCTTCAAGCTGCTCTCAATGCCTATTGAGCAATGGTGTAGCCAGATATTTCTTTTTTCAATTTGGGGGAACAGCTGGTGTTGTCCAAAATATAGATTTTACAATAAATATTGATTCCGAATGTTTGAAACGGTTTCAAAACTCATGTTGCGCACTATTGATAGGTGGAAAAGTCAAGAAAACAACCTGCATTTTTCTCGCTCAGACAGCGACATGCATAGGCTGTACGCACGCACGCGCACGCACACACACACACACACACACACACACACACACACACACACACACGGTGCAGCCCCGCCTCTCACTGTGCTGCTGTCCCAGCTCTCTCTTCTGTTAGCTTGCTAAATATGACAAGAGCAGAGCCTCTGCAAACGGTTCTGTTTTATTCCACAAATACATTAATGCCAGAATGGCACCTTATATTTTTTCCATAGAAGTTCAAGCATTTAAAGGTCTTTGCAGAAGATACTTTTAATTACTTTTGATTCCCCTGGGGTGCATTCAGGTCCTCTGAAAAAGTGGTTTGCCTTGTGAATATGTATTTATGGACTTGATACTTTTCATCAGGGAGCATCCAGATACGTTCAAAAGCAAGGATAAAATTAGAACCAGAATTTAATCTACTTACAAAACTAGAGAATCAATCAATAATGAAACATCTGAGTGATGCAAAAAGCTAGAAGAAACAACAAAACAATCATGCTAAATAAACCAAACATGGAAACAGAGAAGAAAGGAAAGGAAATGAAGTAACATAACAGAAGGGTGAACAATGCAGCAGCAAATCGGGACCATCCATCAACTCAAACTTGACTTTAATGTTGCATCAGGAGTGAGTGAAATGATTTTCTGCAAGTTCCTATGACTGTGTGTGTGTGTGTGTGTGTGTGTGTGTGTGTGTGTGTGTGTGTGTGTGTGTGTGTTTTGAATGTGCGTGCGTGCGTGCGTGCGTGCGTGTGTGCGTGCGTGCGTGAGTGCTTGAATGCGTGAGTGCTTGAATGCGTGTGTGTGTGTGTGTGCCTGCGTGCATGCATGGCGTCACACTGGCATAAGTCATTAGAGACCTTGACTCTGTGCCACACAGTGACACTGGCTCACACGTCTCTATTGTGTGTTAATCTAGCGTTTCTCCTGCCTATTGTTGTCGCTCTTTTTCGACTCCGGTCATCCCTCTCTCACCCGCTCCTCCCTCCTGGCCTCTTGCCATTCTTACCTGCAAGTCTCCGAGTGGCTGCCTCCGCTTTCCATATTCATTGTCCGTTCATCCATCCCCTCCTCTTCCTTTCTCGTCTCTCTCTCTCTCCCTGTCGCCTCTCTTTTCTCATACCTCCATCTGTCTCTTGCCTTTCTTTAGCTCTTTTTAAACACCCCTTTTGATCAGGGCAGGAAAAGACTAGTGGGCCCTTTGGCGACTGAGCCTCAGTTCACCGGCTTCGAATGCTATCAATGCATTGAATGGGAGATTATCACGTTTTATCAGACCATTGAATGGGCGAAGTAGGCGAGCTACCGTCTACCCCGCGATTTGTCAGACCATTCATTGGGCGTAATCAGGAGCTACTGACCTACCGACGGAGGCGGAGCAGTCCCCACAACAATATTTACGATTCTGTCCATATCGGTACATAACTCGAACGGCGCTGAGTAGGCACAGGCGAGGGTCGCACCGCTCCGGACGGCAACTCAGTCGCCTTAGCTCCTTCGGTGGCCCGTCGCGGGGCTCCACCTCGCCTGAGACTGCGCGCCTCCGTCATGGTCCGAAACCGAAACAACCAAAACCAAAACCGAAAGTAAAGTATTTAAGTCATCTCCGTCGGTAGGTCAGTAGCTCCTGATTACGCCCACTGAATGGTCTGATAAATCGCGGGGTAGACGGTAGGTCGCCTACTTCGCCCATTCAATGGTCTGATAGAACGTGATAATCTCCCATTCTATGCATTGATAGCATCCGAATCAGGTGCTCAGTTCGTGTTTAGCCAAGCGGACACGGCTCTTAAATCCAGGCCCTGGCTTCTGGCATAAAAGAGGGCTCAGGCCTTGTAAGGACCATCAGCTCTCTCTCTCTCTCTCTCTCTCTGCCTCATTCTCTCTATCTTTTTCTACATTTCTAAGAGAGAGGGGCAGTTATTCTAAACAGGCAGCCGCGGGGAGACAGAGCGGATGCAACGAGAAGAACATGTTGCCGATGCTAAAAGGAGCGGATGTAATTCTCTTCATCTGCGAGCATAAAAGACTTTGGTTTCCTCACTCGCTGCCCCACCCGACAACAACACCACTACCACCACCAGCTCTTCTCTGAGCCAAGCAACACTGGCTTTTTTTCCTCCTTTTTCTTTTTAGATCCTTAACTTCCTCTGAGACGAAAGAAATAAGTGAATGAATTAACACCAAGAGCCGCTGCTGTGATCATCACCACCACCACCCACCACCACCACCACCACCACCATCACCATCAGCATCAGCTTTGACTGCTTTTTCACACCTGCTAGAATCACACTGCTGACACCGAGGCAGGAAGAAGTGAAGATGTCGACAACCTTGTTAGAATGAAAAAATATATAAATACGAATTTAAAACAAACTTGTCGAGTAGCGAGCTCTGGCACTCGCAAGGTTTTTGCCCAGGGTCGTTTCAAGTCTACTGGCACTATGAACATAACCTCACTACTGCTGCTGCTGGTGGTGATGATGATTGGAACAAAGGAGGTGAGACGGGAAGCAACAAAGAAGGGAGAAGAGGGGCTTCTAGCAGGGGTGGGAGGGGTGAACAGAAGGTAGGGGAGAAGAGAGGTGAAAAGGAGGTGTAAGACAATGGTTAGGAGGGAGGGAGTGATAGAGAGAGATGGCAAGGAGGAGATAAGAAAAGTAGGAGCAGGAGGAGCTGAGGAGGAAGGTTGCAAAAGAGACACATTACAGACAGACAGAGAGAGCGAGACTTTTAAAATACCTTTGTTTAAACAATGTTATCCCAAGACCTGTGTCTTCACACACTATACAATATGTTCATAATATTCTCACATACAGTACAGCAATACAAAAAAAAGTGCTCCAGGCACTTTTCCTTAAAACAACAACACATTTTATATCTAACAATTAAATCAGATCTTCCGGACACAAAGTAAATTCTCAATCCTCCCACATTCTAGAAACAATAGATATTCAATTGATACAGAGGGTTCAGCCATTAAATTGATGCCGTTACCTCTAAATGTCCTCTCTACACTGAGTCCTCCTCCACACACAGAAAGGGAGAGAGAGAGAGAGAGAGAGAGAGAGAGAGAGAGAGAGAGAGAGAGAGAGAGAGAGAGAGAGAGAGAGAGAGAGGAGGCGCTAGGGAGGTCTACAGTGAGGATTTTAATTAGAGTTAATTGGCCACCAAGGGAATGGAATTGGAGACTGTCTGAAAGGAGGTAGAGAGGAGAGATGAAGAGATGGACAGAGGAAGAAAGAAATAGAGAGCGAGGGGGGGCGGGGGAGATACCCAGCATTTCACAGAGCAATAGATCTGTTTCTTGGCATCTCGGTTTGCTTCACCTCCGCCTCACTCTAAAGGCTTCAGTCCTCATTTGGCGCTCCCCCTCTCTCTGTTTTCCATCTCTTTCATGCCGCCCATCCGTCCCTCCGCTTTGCCCTCCCCCTCCCAGGATTCCTCAGTCTCTCCATCTCCTGTCTCCAACAGAGTTTCACGCACGCAGTGTTTGAAGACAGTATCAAAGTGCTAACTTTAGTCACACCAAAAAAGTTTGTTTGCAGTAAATACTGTTGATTTAACTCTGAAAGATACTGTGTGAAGTCATTTAACACTATCAGACTTTGGGCCAAAAAGTGAATTATTTATATTATACAAAGGCATAAAAACATCTAACATCTTTAACACACACTTTTAACACAAAATGTAAAGAGAAGAGAACAGAACACACACACACACACACACACACACACACACACACACACACACACACACACACACACACACACACACACACACACACACACACACACACACACACACACACACACACACACACACTTTCCATGTCATTTTGGGTTTGTATTCTAGATAAGCCTTTTTTGCCGGTAAAGTTCATGTCGGGTTCATTCAGAAGGTCTAAATAGATTTTTAGAGTGAAGGATTGACTCTCATTCAAAAACAAAATGGCCACAGAGTGGAAAGTATACTTCACTTTAAGGTGGCATTACATTGGTTCAGTTCCCAAAAAGTGACATAAATCTCCAGGGCAACAAAATGGGCTAAAGGTCCTGACCATGACGGTGCAGTGCAAGGTGAGGAGATACAGTAAAGCCGGATTTATACTTCGTATAAAATAGGAGATGTACAAGCTCAAGTGTTAGCAGAGGTTGTGGGTCCAAATCCTCCGTGGTGCATTTGGCTTTATCGAGCGTCTATACGAACACAATTGGCCCGTGGAGGGAAGCCGGGCGGGGAGGGTGGTATTTGTCACTTTATGTATTCCTACGGGCTGGGGCGGCACCTGTCAGCAGGGAGTGTAGGGCAGGAGGAGTAAGGAGAGAGCTCTACATCCTGGTGGGGGCTCCTCACTGGCAGGTGATTCAGTAGGATACAACAGCAGCGACAATAACACACAAATGTGTGGGGGGAGGAACTAAATGGCATAACGAATAAATTGGGGATTAAAAAAAAAATATTCCAATCATCCAAATGTCCATATCGCTCAGCCCTAAGCTGAACCAACATCATCAAGACAAACTGTAGTGCATTTATTTTACCCACTGGAGAAAGTGATTCTGATCCTTCTCTCTCTCTCTCATTTTCTCTGTCCCTCACTCCGTCACTCCCCAGCGAGTCCCCATGTGTATCTTAGCATGCTCAGCAGGGGAATGAGGGCCAACTGGGGAACAAGCTAGCAGGGTAACAGCTGTGTGTATTGGTACACAGGTGAGCTCTGGGGCGCTGGGTTGTCTGGTCAACCGCACCTGCCCTACACTCCCCTTCCCCTGTCTGGCAACCGTAAAACACGCACGCACGCGTGCACGCACACTCACTCACACATACAAACAAACACTTGTTCGCATACACATACATACAGCCCAATGGAAGCAACCGAATACACACCATTCAATATTAACACAACAAGTAAACACATTTTACACACTCTCACGCACATACTGTACGTGTATACGCACAGAGAGTCCAACCTCGAAGCACCCACTTGGCTACTGCTCTCTTAATTAAGTGCTCATTAAAGCACATACGGTCCAAACTGACCATATTGCTCCACTCCACTGCCACCAGGTTTTGGCTAATATGAGCATTTATGAGCGCGTGCTTGAAATTTGCCAACAGTCATTTATCAACATCCCTAAATAGTACGTGATTCTTGCTAACCAGCTCTGTCATGTGAGTGGTGTTGCTAGGTTACAGTGCTGAGATGTTGCTGGTGGGGGCGGGGCCGGGGGGGTTGGTGTGTGACGGGCACTTGGTATCATGGGTTGATAGAAGGTCCACTTAAGAACCGGCGATTGAGATGTACATCAGAGTGGACATTTGCGCAGGTGCTGTTGCAATACATCCATGAGTGTCCTAAATTTGGGACTGTATGCCCCCATGGCTTACCGGCTGGCGCTTTCGGAAAAATTAACAATGGCAATTAATTAAGTCTTCAGTTTGAGGTTTCTGGACCCCTCGTTTTCTCTCTCTCTCTCCTTCTGTCTATCTCTCACTCTTTTAAGCTCTCTTTTTTCCATCTACTGTGTTGCATCATTCAGCCGAGGAGCAGCTCTCTCTCTCTCACTCTCTCTCTGTCCATAAGTCTTCATCTCTTTCCGTCTGTGTTGTGGTCCCTTGTCTCTGCCCTCCTGCTGTGAGGTAATCAAGGCCTGTTGTGAGTGTTTAAGCAGTGGAGCAGACGCACTTTGAGTTATTAGCAATAGTTAATATCTGTCTCCACATGCTGTGGTATGGAGACGCAGACGCTCCACTCTCTCGCACGCACGCACGCACGCACGCACGCACGCACGCACGCACGCACGCACGCACGCACGCACGCACGCACGCACGCACGCACGCACGCACAATGTTCTCTGGATGGTGGGGGGGGGCTGTCTCTCACAGTCAGTCAGTCAGTCAGTAAGTCAGTCAGTCACCAGCCTTTCATGCTGACAGGTACAGTTGCTGCTGACAGAGATAGTTATTGCTAAAATGGTGACAGCGAATGGCAGAGACTCACACACACAGACTCGCACACACATGCACGCACACACGCGCGCGCGCGCACACACACACACACACACACACACACACACACACACACACACGTACACAAATACTATACTATTTAGAAATCCATGTCTGTGGAAAACAAACGCATTTGTGAGCTCACACCCAGTCAAACACTGTCCGGTCACATCATGATGCTAATAGCGACAAGCGAGACAACAACACATTAAGTATGAGGGAGCGTGTGCAGTGCACGTCCCACAGACACACATTCACCCTGTCGCACGCTGTGGCAAACAGCATCAAAGTTAAACGAGGGAGTGAACAAAGTCAAACAGACAACGTGAGAACAACTCATCTCCTCCTAAATTCCCTCCTGTCGTTGACTCTTCTACCACCTCGATGTGCTGTCTCCCTCCCTCCCTCCCTCCCTCTCTCCTTCACACCTCCACCCGCTCCCTTATCTATCTCTCCCTCTCTCTTACAGTACGTGTTCATTCCCTCCATTCTGCCTTGAGCCTGTCGTTATCACCCCCCCCCCTTTCTCTCTCCTTTGCTCACTCACTCACTCTCCCACTGTGAACTTAAACTCTCAGTGGCAATGTGAGCTGATACCACAGTCTCACTGTTCTCTAATCTGTCTGTCTCGCTCTTTCGCTCACACACATGCTGTACACACACGTGCGTGAACACATACACCTAGTAAAACCTCCTCATAAATACATTCAGAGCGAGGCTTGTACCTTATCCCATTAAGACCTGAGGCCGATTTAAAAAAAATCTAAATCTTAAGAGTTTTCTGAAAAACCTATGTTACTGTATCAGTAGTGCTCAAAACCTTTTCATGTCAAGGACACCCAAAATGATATGTATTTGGCTGCGGACCCCCATCTCAAAATATTTAGTTCCAGGGACCCCCAGAAGCAAAGATTTGAGTTAAAGTTTTTCGCTTTAAAAATATATATTCAAAGATTTGCACAAAAGTTCACGATTTTTCAAAAATAGCGGATCTACAAGTTCGTGCTATGAGCTTGTATATCTGGTATTTTTTAATAGTCAAAGAAATCTAAAATGACACAGATGCGTTCCCGATTTTAATGGGTTATTGCAGTATGTATTAGCCACATACTGTGATTGCCTTACAAAGTGTTGGGCCACATCATTATTACTGGACGAGAGAGATCAGAAGAGAAAGAGAGCAAGGGAGGGAGAGCAGCGGGGGGAAAAAAGGAAGAAAATATATAACAACGGGAGAGAGATAGGCTACGTGGGAAATGTGTAGATGCATGAGAATGTAATGGTTTAATTACAGGAGTGTCTTTGAATACGAGACAAGTTATGTGTAGGATTAATTCAAGTCCCCCAAAAAAAGTTAATTCTCACACAGACTTATCACTTCTGCATTGAATCATTAAAAGAAGGTCACTAAAAACAACACAAGACCGTTGTCTTGACAAAGGTCCCGACCTGTTTTTAATGAATCAATGCAGAAATGTGTGAGGGATTTCACATTTTTCTTTGGAATTGGATCTTTAGTGGATTTGATTGTATGCACCAAAAGAAGACAAAGCAAGTGGTGTGCGTCTTGACTTCTACTTACAATACAATTTGAAATGATGTAACTTGTGTAAATTGCAATTCAAGGCTATCTTTTTAATCGGTCTTAAAGTCTTTTCTGATGAGATACGTGTCTTAGCAGCTTTTTGGGCTCTTAGGCTTTGTTCAGACTGCAGGCAAATCTGGTTTGTTTCTCAAATCTGATCTTTAGGACAGACTGTCCACACTGTTATTTGCAAATGATCAGATTGAATTTGTGTATTCAGATGTCACCGACCTATCTGCGTTGGTTGCTGAGGTAATGACATAATGACATAGGTGTGAGTAGTGTTCTAACTTATACTCTGTTGTACGATGCGTTATGAGATTGTAGATCCGCTACTTTCATCGTACGACCAAAAGTTTTTGGGCTGCCAGTCTGAACATACTGTACTGCAGCCTTAGCTGGGGTCTACAGATAGGGACAGACTGAAACCAAAACTATACATAATGTTCTACTTCTAGTGTCTAATGGCAGATCAGATCAGACATAACCACATAAAACTCACATCACGGCTTACCTGTAGGTAAGCTATGATGTGAAGGTTGTATTCCTCAGGTGACCAGAGATCTACTAGAGAGGCTATATATATACAGTACAGCAGTACAGTATGTACATGTGCAGATGGAGCATGGGTGAGGGAAACACGGTTAATTTATGGGACAATGCCCACTTATGCAGACCAAATTATAACCAATATATATATATATATGGTATATATATATATATGTGGTAGAAAGTAAATTTACTCAAGTACTGTAGTACAATTTTGAGGTATTTTTTACTTCACTGGAGTATTTCTAATTTTCTGTACTTTTACTTCTACTCCACTACATCTCAAAGGCAAATATTATACTTTTACTCAACAACAATTATTTGATAACTTTAGTTACTAGTTACTTTGTAGATGTTGATTATTATTACAAAACATACATTAACCACTTCAGCCCTATTTATATTTCGTCCATTTGAAAAAGCTCACAATGAGTCACGATGCGATTGTAGATCTGCAATTTAAAAAGATGATTATACATTTTGATACCAATACTTTTGTGCTTTTACTAAAGTTTTTTTTAATTCTGGACTTTTACTTGTAACAGAGTATACGGGAAAAATGTATGGGCTTTCTATCTGTGGAACCACAAAACACTGTTATGCTCTATACCTATCTAACTATATAAATGGCGAGCAACTTCCGCACCCTCGGTGGTGACACCCCACAGCTCTGTTATCGAAGAAACAACGCACCGCCAGACCACATGTCGCCTACTGACTCGCCACGGCGGCCGCACTGAATTTACGCCTCGCGTAGGGGACATCTCACTGTTCACTACACCTTTTCCACCGCGCAACATAATTAATTCTACTCACCAAATGTCGGACAAAACGGAAGGGGAGGCAGCTTCGTACCGTTTACCGTGCGCACGACCTCATCACCACAACAGCAGGCAGCCGCTGCGGGTTTTTTTTCCTTTTTTTCCAAACTTTTTTTTTGGTCACCATTTTCTCCAGGCACCATTTCTGGTGTAACGTCGGGTGTTTCTTTTCACCAGCCAATCACCTTTCACGTTGCCACGTCCGTTGCCACGTCGCGCTGACGTACGCTAAACAAGCGCTGCCGTGCGCACAATGCAAACGAGCCCAAAGGCGCGCAAAAATAAGCCGACCATTGCTTAGACACAAAGTCAGACCTGGCAACGCAGCCTACGCCAATCATGTGTGAGAGATCTACAAGCTATGGGGCAGAGACGCCACCGTATCTTAGCAACAACTACAGCGCTCACTCTCATTCGTCGTGTCACGCTAAGAGCAGTCTCCAGACAATGGCATCGCAGACAGCTTGCTGTTACTGCTGTAGCCATCACAGGCAGTTGCAGCACGACGGACAGGGCGCTGTGATAGCTGCCATGTCGCTAACGCTAACCTGGTTGTCATGCCTGCAGCGCCTGTGCAATCACTTTGTCAACAATGCACGTTCGTGTGGTGAATGTCTATATTGCTGCTCAGTTCGTCCATTGTAGATGGTGTATGTTTGTGTGTGTCTTCTGGAGAACTATGTAGCTCCACAGCAACTACAGTAACTAACGTAATGGCAGGACCGCCCCGTGCAACGCATGTTAGGCTGCATTATGGTCATGTAGTAATTTCAGATAATTTCGCTCCGATTACAGCAGTGTTTATCAACCCTTTCACGCCCCCCCCCCCCAAATACACGTACTCACAACAACACCAGGCGGCCGCCATCTTGCAGAAAGGGCTGCCATTCGCCAGCTTTCAGAAAAACAAGCAACCACCTTCATATTTTTTTTTTTTTTTTTTTTTTTTACTTTTGGAAATTTTCATCCCACGATTTCCGCCCGGACCACCAGGGGGTCCGCGGACCCCCTGGTGGTCCGCGAAACATACAAAATATAATTTCTTCTACTTATTTTTCATCATTTTGCAACTTTTACATTACACTTTCTTACAATTTTTTTTTTTTTTTCCCCTTTTTGCAAATGTTACTTAGACCATTTGTCTACCCCCATATACACACGCCCACGCGGGCCCCGTGCGCGTACATGCCTCTAACAGCCATAATCCCCATCTATACTGCCCACTCTGTGCTGCAGCTACACGGATACAGACACAGGGACACGGAGGGACCAACAAACGCAAAGCCCCGTGCGCGGCTGGAGTTGAGGGGGGCGTAGCCCCCCGAAACTCTAGTAGTACATAAATGACAAATGACAGACTACATCATACCAAATCATGTCTAACAAATAAAAAATGTTCCTAGACCGGGGTCCCAGAGATAAAAGATCTTATCAAATTCAGATTCCTGCCTGGTCTATTGCATATAATACTAGGGTTCCTTGAAAATAGAAAGGTTAAGAATCACTAGAGATAACCGCATCGTATAGATTAGGCTTTACACTTTGCTATGAATAGAATTACGACATGACATCTCTATGGAAACGGCCAGATCCTTCTGTGTTGGTGCCTGAACTCGCACTAAAGTGAAAATGTTACAAATGAATGAATGAGTAAAAGCTTTAAAAGTTGTTTTTGTTTTTTAAAATAATTGTTTCTTTTATTCTATTTTTGAGTGGTGCCAACCACTCCTACATTTGACTTTGTCCGTGTGTCCGTATGTCCGTCCGTATGTCCGTCCGTATGTTTGAGCACGGCTGATTGGTCAAGCTTCACGTGACACGTGACAATATGTTGTCACGTGTCACGTGACAACATATTGTTGCTGATTGCAACACAAGGATGCAACCAGTTACACTTTCAAAGGCACCACTCTCTTCACACTGGGTGTGATTTTTGAGTGGTGCCAACCACTCCTATATCTGACTTTGTCCGTGTGTCCGCCGTCCGTATGTATGTATGTAGTATGTCCAATAAACAAACATTGATGACAACATCAATACGGGGCTCATCAAAGGCACCACTCTCTTCACACAGGGTGTGATTTTTAGCGGCGCTAGCCGCTCTATACCTTTAGGTATAGAGCGGATCCTGCTCTATACCTGACTTTGTCCGTGTTCACCGTCAACGTTCTGATTGGTCAGACCCGTCAACGTTCTGATTGGTCAGACCCGTCAACGTTCTGATTGGTCAGACCCGTCAACGTTCTGATTGGTCAGACCCGTCAACAAAGTGATTGGTCAAGCTTCACGTGACACATGGCTATAAACACATTATAAACACATATCGATGACAAAATGTATCAAAGGCGCCGCTACCTTCACACAGGGTGTGATTTTTTATTAACACCTGAGGCCGACTCTACAAATGTCTACAGTAGTTCTGTCAACATTTTTCAAAAATGTAAAAAAATAGAGATGTACAAGCTCACAGCGCGGCACGAAGTGACGCGCTGTGAGCTTGTAGATCTGCTATTTTTGAATAGCCAACGCTAAAATCTAAAATGACACAGATTCTTTCCCGGTTTTAATGGTTTAAATAAGGATTTCATATTCACAGACACACAAACACATGTTCTATATGCGTATGAATGCAGTGTACACTCACGCTTTGCTGGGAGGCCATAGCCGCATGTGATCTTGGCCTGGCCAGTCTCACAACCATTGAGCGAGGCACACTCCTTCTTCAGCATGGGACCAGCAGCACGGTGGATGGCTCCGTCCACTAGGAAGCAGAGAAGAAGACAGGAAAAGAGGTTACATGAGATGAGAGGAGTTTAAACATTTAGACCTGAGGCCCGATTCTAAAAAAACGCCTTCTAAATCCTATGCCGTTTTTTTGTGAATGACCTCCAAAGACCTGAGAGTTTTCGGGAAAACTTGAAAGAATTTGAGCGCTTACTGTAAAAGTTAATGACAAAATCTATAAAAAAGGAAAGACAGACAGAGATTTGTGGAATTTACATAGATTTTTTTTTTTTGTGTATAGATTTTATTTTCATGAGCATTAGGACAAATGAAAGTAATTTTCAGTAATAGCCAAATGTTTAAGTAATGTTTAAATGATGTCCACGTCATTAAACGTAGAAGGCTGCAGAAGTACTCCCAGTCTTAAAGGGACTACACCATGAATTTGAACTTTTTCTTCTTTTTTGTGTGTTTTTGGTCTCCCCTACCTCTCTTCTATCCCCCAAAATACCCCAGTTTGAACACTCAGGCTTTCACAGCAAATCTGGGGTTTTCTGTAAATTGGTCTCAAAACAGGCCAAACTGATTTGCACCCTGATGTGACGTCAGGTCAGGGTAAAATCCCTCCCGTTTTTCAGTAAAAAAAACAAACAAAAAACAACAACAACTTTTTTTAAATTATTTTCTTTTTCTTTTTACTTTTTCCACACAGAACCAGGAGATAACATGCATACAAACTGGCTCAATAGCGCCCCGTGCCAAACAGGACAATGTGGTATTGCAGGTGAAAGTGCTTTATAAGCCAGAGAGAAGTTAGTTGGAATGAGTATATCTGAGGCTTGATTTAGGCTCAAACCTTTTGAAAAACGTTTGAGGGACATAAACAATATGATATTAAATAGTATTATTATTTTTTAACTTCATGGTGTAGATCCTTTAACCCATTAAGACCTGAGGCAGATTCTACAAATGCCTTCTAAATCAGTAGTTCTCACACTTTCAAGATTTTCCAAAATGTTCAAAAATAGCAGAATACTGTACAAGTATTTTGTGAGCTTGTATACCTGCTAATTTTGAAGACCGACATACAGAGCAGCTACAATGATGTCCACGTCATTAAAAGTAGAACGCTGCAGAAGTTCTCCCAGTCTTAAAGGTATAAACACTGCAGTCTACAGTCGATGTTCGATACAATACTACTGTACAATACTACAGTGCATAGTGGACATAGCCTGACACTCAGCCTGAATTTTCATTTAATTTCACTCCATTATTCAGTCTGAAAGCCCTCTCAATGCAGCCAATTTCTGAGATGGGGGCGTGGCCAAAGTTTTTTTTTCAAAGACTCTTTGGCGATTGGTTCATACTGCATTATCCCGATCCCGATTCGTCGCACAGATTTTCAACCGAGAAACACCCGCCTTCGACAGCGTCACCAGACCCTGAATGCGAGGCAAACGATTCAGGGGGTGGAGCCAGACTATAGTGGACATACAGTACTGTTGTACTGGTAAGGCTGTTTTCAGGCTGTTTTCGCACAACGGTGTAGATCTGCTATTTTCAATGTGAAGGCCAGTGGAGGCCAAAGCATTGTGCTGAAAGATAATGTGTCAGATAATGTGTGATCATTTAATTTCCCCTTTCCCCTGATATTCATGAAACTGGCAATGCCATAATATTAAATATTTGTCTTTTGATAAAGCCCATAATTCATTTTATGAGTCATGGGGGGATAATTAAGTTGGAAAGGATATTTACACCTTTGCCAGTTTCAGTTATAGTCTGATCAAATTAATGACACACAACGTAATTTGCAATACAAATGCAATCTTGGAGAAAATAATGCATTCCAAGTTTCAGCACTAAAATGTCATAATATCCTTGCACTTGCCTTATGAGTTCAAGCCTGGATATGCCAATCTCCGTTATTGATCTCATGGATACTGTGTCTCATTCATTAAAACATCCTCTAGCCCTGTTGATCCTTATCTTCTTACAGTGTCCCTGATCATTTTAAGATTAATGTGTCCACCTGTTCTTGACCCATCCAATTGTAATAATTACAGGCCCAATTTATAAATTGCCATTCATTTCAAAAGGTCTGGACAAGACGGTCTCATTAGAATTTTTGGCAGCTGTTAAGAGAGATATTTGAAAAGTTTCGGTCAGGATTTCGACAGCATCACAGTACCAAGGCTGAGGGTGACAAATAATCTTTTAATTATTAAACGCATTCATTAAAATTGTATGAATGCTGACACTGGTGACAGTTACATATTTTTTTTGTTGGGCTTGGGTGCAACATTTGACACCATTGAATATTATATGTTCATTAACTCATTCACTGCCAGAATTATTTCTGGCCTGTTTGAACACCGCCAAGATTTTTCATTGAAAAAAAAAAGTACTCAGGAGCCGAGATACAGAATTTTTAAGTTTTAAGTTAACAAGGAAGTGGATGGGAGTCTATATCTTCGAAAAATCATATCTACTTGGTCTTTGGGTCAAAAAAAAAAAAAAAATCTAAAAAAAAAAAAAAAAAAAAAAAAAAATATTTTTAATTTTTTTAATTTTTTTAAAAAGTCGTTTTAGTCGTTCTTGGCAGGCATGGCTTATGGACAGAAGTCGTTTTAGTCGTTCTAGGCAGTATATGAGTTAACAGACTTGTCTCAGAAGGTAGACCCAAGTCGTGTTTCCCCACTCACAAAAAAGAAATAGAAATATCCCTGACTGACTCGTGCAATTGTGTTTTAAAATGCCTTATAGGAGCAGTTCACCCCCAAAAAAATGCAATCAATTACACCCCCATGAAGCCTTAAATTCATGGAGATTTGTTTTGTCGCATTCCTGAGCCAATAATTTGATGACCATCATCGGTCAATAGGAGACCCAGTAGGAGACTCCGCCGGTCATCAAATTATTGGCGCAGGAATGCGACAAAACAAAAAAATCTCAAAAGAATCTCGATGAATTCAAGGCTCCATGGGGTTTGTAATTGATAGAAAAACATTTGGTGAACTACTCCTTTAACACATTGCGTGCCAAATAATCGCGTAGTTCTACGCGAACCTAAATAATTGCGCAGCGTGCCAGTCGCGTAGTTCTACGCGAAGTGGTCTTTTTTTTTTCTTTTTTTTCGCAGTGACAGATTTCATTGTAGGCCTCCCTCGCAGTGACACATTTCATTGTAGCACACCCGGATATGGAAATATCCGTATCCGGAGATTTTCGTTCCCATCCGCCGCCTCTCTAAATCTTCTCCTAATCCGCATTATCTTTTTGTTTCTCCTCGCTGATCGCTGTTTAACAGAAACCGCGACTACTGCAAAATGGAATGTCGCCGATTGAAACGGTCTTCTCTGGGTCACTCACACAGCTACCCTGTGTGTCTACAAACAGTTTAACGCGCGATCTTAAGGTATTTAGCAAGGTCTGTGGCGACGTGAAAAAAACAACAATAAATCGCTGGCCCTGGTGAGTACATTATGATATTAAACTCTGGCGTGGAATGTGTTAAGCAAATAACTATTACTATTACTACCAACACTTGTTTGTGTATATTGTACAGTATATGCTGTATA
This sequence comes from Gymnoscopelus microlampas, assembly GCF_963454915.1. Lineage (NCBI taxonomy): Eukaryota > Metazoa > Chordata > Actinopteri > Myctophiformes > Myctophidae > Gymnoscopelus > Gymnoscopelus microlampas. The sequence goes on along the minus strand of NC_139955.1, from coordinate 23,471,171 downwards.
TTACCTTACTAAAACATAGGCTAGAGTTTGTGTAACAAAAAGAAGGGATGTGATGGCGTCAGTATGGGCTTGAACTTATAGCATGAACTAGAAAAAGCGCTCATAGGAGCACAGGTCTCCGCCAGGTCAGGTAGGTTATTGTGGGCCAGCAATGTTTGGAATTCAGTCTCTGTAGGAGTACATTTCTTTTTGCAAACATTGGCCTCCTGCAAACTTTAGATGGCAATCTTAGCCAATCAGGATGGAATATGAAAAATCGGACAGATCTGTGTTTATCAGGGCCGGATTACCCATAGGCCAGCCAAAAAACAGAATTGTTCGCGCAAATGCACGATTTCGGCGCCCGCACACTTTGCACGCGGCCGACCTCCCCCAGCCTCAAGCCATATCTCCGCCCCAGGGAGCAGGGGGGGCACTTCAACTTGGGCACCACATAGTGCTAATCCGGCCCTGGTGTTTATCACATGACTATAGAGATAATGTGTACTGATTTGCGTGATGTTTGGACAAAATCTGTAGGAGTAATGCATTTTGCAAAGATCGGCCTTCTGTTGGCGCTATAACAAGCCGATGTGAAAAATTTGGGCCAGAGGTTCTGCTCTGGCATACAAGGAGTGTGTGTGCACAGTTTCACGTTGACCGGGCCAACAGTATACCTGAGATTGGCGGTTTACACACACACACACACACACACACACACACACACACACACACACACACACACACACACACACACACACACACACACACACACACACACACACACACACACACACACACACACACACACACACACACACACACGGTGTAAAACATAGTCTCGGCCATGCCTTCGGCCTGGCGGAGACAGCTATGGACATTCAACGATCACACCAAGCAAACATCCATGCTACATGTGTACATTGCATACTGCAAGAGCTCAGTTATCAGCCGTGGGAGAGAAACCCTACGATGATGCAATGTAAGAGCCTGGTGTGTTAAGGTGTGTCTCAGGAGAAAGGACCCAAGTGCAGATGAACGAGGCGGAACAGGTTCAACAAGGGAACAAGCAGCAGGTGGGGAGATAGGAGGGGGAAACAGATGAGGGGAATGAGATGAGGTGGAAGCAATGTAGGAGAGACACAGATTTGTTTAAAGATACGTCTTTGGCATTTCCTGCTTTATTAGACAGTGACAGTGAGCGAGGAACAGTATGGCAGGAGAGAGAGAGGGAGTGACATGCAGAAAAGAGCCTCAGGTCGGCTTTGAGGCCAGCTGTGCCAAGGACTGAGAGCTGAGACTTGATATGGTACGTTTTGGTACACAGCAGGCGAGCTTCCAGGGCGCCCCACAGAGACAGATGTAACGGGAGAGACAGAGACAGAATATTGACATGGCGAGAGTAGCTCACAAATAAGTGGGAACAAAACAAACCTATACAGTATAAGAATAAACCTTTTTACAAGGGAATTAACGACATGAACCCTAGCGCCCCTAATAAAATAGCAAAAATAGCGATCTACTGTACAAGCACACAACAACGCCTCGCAATGCAACACGTGAGCATGTACAGTAGATATGATGAGGGAGTGGAAGTGTAGGGCCCTGGGGGACCCAGGTCAACAAATATCCACGTCATAGTGCTAAGCTCTGGCCTACAGTACTGTATGTCTCTCTATTTCTATCTTTATTAGAGTATAATACAAATAAGCTTTTACAAAAGTATTTTGTAGTATAGTACTTCCAGGCAGGGGACTTGTGATCAGATCGAAACTGTATTTGTGTTGTGTTGGAGAATCCCATGCTGTGCTGAGCGGTAGCACGCTGAGCTGTGTTGAACTAGGGCTTTCAGTGCTGTGAGATTACAGTAAGTGTGAGGGAGTAAAAGGCGAGCCCTGAACACTGGCCACCTCCTTTAGGGTCAAGAGCAAAAGGCTTGGACATGCTGTGCACACTGCACATCTGTGCGTATAAATGTCATTCCGCAATGCGTGTCTGTGTGTGCTCCTGAGCGCAGCCATGTGGTGTATCTGTGTGTGAACTTCTGCATGCATGTCTGTCTGTGTGTGCTCTTTTTTTTGCACATGTGCATGCTAGTGTGCATGTGCCTCTGAGTGCATCTAGTGCACACAAGTCAAGAGTGTTTGAGGTCACACACACTCAAGCATGCTCGCACACGCACGCACACACACACACACACACACACACACACACACACACACACACACACACGCACACGCACACACGCGCACACACACACACACACACACACACACACACACACACACACACACACACACACACACGCACACACGCACGCACGCACGCACGCACGCACACACACACACGCACACAATATGGTCTCTGAAAACAGTTCAACTTTTAAATAGAGAAGAGTGAGAATAAATACAGGGACCGAAAGGAGAAGCGAGGAAGGGAGATAATGGAGGCAGGCAGTATGGGAGGGGGACTTACATTAAGGGAGCAGCCTATAAAAATAGTCTTTAGTGAGATACTGTATGGATACAGTGAAAAAGAGAGGGAACCAGGGGGCAACAGAAAATCAAAGAGAACAAGAAATAGGCAGCCTTTGGAACCAGAACCACAGATGTGTTTTTTTCTTTCTCGGGTGCTTTGTCTTGAAGAGTTATGCAGGAGAGAGAGAGAGGGTTTACTGTATGTGTGTGCGTGTGTGTCAGTGTGTGTGTGTGTGTGTGTGTGTGTGTGTGTGTGTGTGTGTGTGTGTGTGTGTGTGTGTGTGTGTGTGTGTTTATGTTGCACAAAGTGGCAGCTTGTGTCACAGCTCTTTTGAACATGAACCCATGAACTGCATAGTCTTGGGAGAATGGTAGCCTGTTAAATCAAATGCAAACACACAGTATGTAGGCATATTGCACACTCAATGTAAGCTCAAACCCATACAAACTGCACACCCTTCAGACGCACGCACGCACGCACAAACACAACACACATCTAAACTTCAAGAACCAAGTATTCCTTGTTATAACGTTTCCGATCTTATTGATTGCTGACAGCCAAAGGACACGCAACTTGATGAGCTTAAGTCATTGGTCCTTTAAATACAAGTCAGAAAATGATTATCTCTCTGTGTCTCTTCCACTATTCTCATTAGCGATGGAACATCTGGAGAATAACAGTCCCAG
>NC_139955.1:23460528-23463028 GCF_963454915.1 Gymnoscopelus microlampas | reverse complement strand
AAAGGAGCTGATAGAATCGTTACCAGTGATGTTGACACCAGCCCCTTAATATATTCAATATATCCCCACAGGCATACAGTAGTGGCATTCTTTTTTCTTTTTTTTTGTATTTTGTATCTACCTTTTCTCCCTGGCACAAGTATGTATTTATTTAGCTTGCAATTCCTCATAAAACACCTACTAGTAGCCTACATACCGGTACATCATTTTTGGGATAAAGGTTTTGGGCTGCAAGCAACTGCGTTTACTTTCATAATTTACTTGCTAATTATACTTTTGATTAGTATGTGATTAACACCATAAAATGACAGTGAATAAGGTAAAAACGTACAAAATGATGAATGCTCATCACATTGAATCCAAACAGACATCTTTAAATGACTCACTGTTATGTTTATCTACTCAAAACCTTTATAATATCAAACATATATCAGACAAGCATTCACATTTTCTTGAAATTATAAATAGCTCACATGACACTTTTTACTTAACACATTACTAAAGCAATAATTTGATTACTGAAAAATAATTTGATACATTTTCTGTCAATGGATTAAAGGAGCACTTAATTTCAGGCACACGCATTTTCAATCTCGTCTTCATAACATTGGTCCACTCATTATAACATGGCACAATTCATGTCTACTACTTCCAAGTCTTATTGGTGGGCTATAGACAGTTCCGAAATCTGCCTACCAATGACATCATCGATGGGGATTCCAAGCAAATAGAAACTACAACCTTTCTCTTCCTGCAAAGTTAGCATGTTGAAATAGAAGCCATGGCTCTTGCTTAAATAGTATTATTATCAAAATCATTTTTAACCATACCTGCCTATCGATGATGGTAGGCAAGTTTCTGATCTGTCCACAGCCCTCCCCTGAGGCACAAAGTGAGTAGACAGAAATGGTACCATCCTATAATGAGCATTAGCGAGGAGTGGACCAATAATATGAAGTTAGGTTGAAAATGGATGAATTGGTCCTTACCTTTAAGCAAAATTCAATTAATTGTTTCACACCAACACAGCACTATCTAGAGTGGGGGCACTATGATTTGGGTAGCAGACATTTAGACTCCTTATTTGTGGTTGAGATGGAGGATCTGGATTGGATGTAATGCTATTGACTTAAGAATTAATTCTACTGTTGCACTCATTGTACTGTAGCTCACTCTGCAGCATCAGGTAAATACTATCCCAAAAAGGTTTAAATCTTATTCCACTAAACGGTAGACATAAAGGATGTTGTTGGAGGTTGCTACCTCTCGCTCACCTTGTCCACTTGGCTTTCAACTGCCAGAGCAGGAGATTAATATCCGTTGCAAGCTAAAAGCTAATAAATCTTTGGTTGTGGCTGTTTGCTCTACCAGACATTTAGATCGGCAACTAATCTTTGTTAATCGGGCAGGTCAATTAGTGCAACTGGCATATTTTTGTTTTCTTTCTCTCGTGCATGCCATTGATCTGCTACTGTTCGGAACTTGAAAGAAGTGCCGGTGTGAGCACCACTCTGATAATCTTTTTGTTGTCAACAATAATACCGTATGATTAAAATTAAGGTTATTCTGTTTGATGTGTGGAACACAACCTTGTGGAGCCATAGTGTGAACGTTTTTGTGGGTTAATTTTTTTCGGTCGACATGCTCTTACAGTACATTGCTAGCTGTCTATCTTCTTCTTTTCCATTCCTTCTGTCCCTGATGACTCACCCACCCCACCCGTCCTTCTTCCCTGTCCTCGCTCTGCCACCCCTCATCTCACTTTCATATTTTAACCATTGCTCCCTCCCAGCTCTATTTTTCCCTCGTTCCTTCCTTTTCCATCCCGTCTCTCCTCTTACCTCTCTACCGCTAATTAACACCTAGCTTCTATCTGCCTTAACAAACCCCAAAGGATAGGACAGACATAGCAAGTGAAAGAGAGATGTAAATTAATAAAATATAGAAAGAGAGGTGAGAGAGAAACAGCCAGTGATAGAGATAGACTGATACTGAGTGATAAAAGGCTGAGATTTTTTTTAAAGAATCTAACACACACACTTTTCGTGGATATACTGTAGAATAGATCTCTGCTTGGCCCATAGGACCATAAACTGTGCTAGCCTGTTTTTGTTTGTTTCTATTATAATGGGACCCATCATTGTGAGAGGAAGTTAAGCTATTCTGAAAGATCCCGCACATAATTCTGAGCAGATTTCTGTCATTCAGAAGTCTGTCTGTTCATTCCTTGCATCATTATGTTTTTGTCACCATTCACCAGCTTATCCAAAGTTACCATTTGAAATGTGTCAAATTTTTGCTGCCTACCCCACACTCGCTTTGCGAGTCCTACGTGAGAGGAAGTTAGACTATGCAGTAAGATCTTGCACATAGTTCTGAGCAGATTTCTGTCATTCAAATAACTCTGAATTAGAGTTGTTTAAAGAGGTGGTGCCATGGTTTTGCACTTTTTCTGTGTCTATGAGGTTCATAGAACTTCATTATACCCCCTGGTGGTGTT
>NC_139955.1:23435528-23455528 GCF_963454915.1 Gymnoscopelus microlampas | reverse complement strand
CACACACACACACACACACACACACACACACAGCACAAAGCAAAGTACTGAGTCAACAATACACTGAAAAATGACTGTTTATTTCCACAGCACTCCACACCCATAAATTATGAACCATCGAGTTTGCACCTGCACTCAGACACACACACACAAACACGCGCGTGGGGGCGCGCGCACGTGCGCGCACACACACACACACACACACACACACACACACACACACACACACACACAATGCACACCTCTAACACCTGCCAAAACAAAGGCATACCTGTTATCAAGTAACCATACACACAGATGCAGGCTTTTACACACACAGTCGTATCGCCCCCAAAGACACATACACATATGCATACATACAGTAAGTGCACCCACGCACAAACGCACGCCCACAAGTTTCAGTTTCATTTCAATCCAATAGTACAATGCACTATAACACATGCTAATTAAGACAATACAGCATTTCATGTCATAGATTTTAGGCTCCAGAAAGCATTCTCTACACACACACGCGCACACACACACACACACACACACACACACACACACACACACACACACACACACACACACACACACACACACACACACACACACACACACACACACACACACACACACGTAGAGAAGAGAGACAGTAAAATAAAGTGGTGACTCTTACCTCCTCCTCCCCCCAGCAAGCTGTTGTTGGCTGAAAGAAAAGAAAGAGACATCGACAGTTAAAGATACTATAAACGTGGACAGACTTTCCTTTAATCCATCATGATTCGTGCCTAATGTAAACATGTGAAAGTGATCTGTGTTAAACTCAACGCTACATCAGTGGTTAAAGTTCTGTACAGTGTTTTTGTTTTTGGTGAAGAAATAGCACTTTCATTCATTCCATTTTGTAGGATAACAAAATACAAGCCCCTCCAGTGCCCACAAAGTCACCGTCACTGGTTGTTTAGAGCCAAGACAGCATCGGATTGACCTACAAGGTCTAATCTTGACCCTTCACCCCTGTGTTAAACATAAAATGACCCCTTCACACAAGAGTGACTTATGGATGAACATAACAAAACATGTTCCGCCGTTCTATTGGTGTGAGTGTGTGTGTGTGTGTGTGTGTGTGTGTGTGTGTGTGTGTGTGTGTGTGTGTGTGTGTGTGTGTGTGTGTGTGTGTGTGTGTGTGTGTGTGTGTGTGTGTGTGTGTGTGTGTACGCGCATTTTTCTCAGAAACGCAAGTTCCTCATTTATCCAGTCTACAAATGAATGTACTGACAGGAATACCTTGCAATTTGGAATTCTTCACAAAGCCTCGTCACAGTTTGGGGGAACAAAATATGTCCTGCAATTCCCCTACAAATGGTGTGTCTATATTTTAGTTTTGTGTAGTTTAATGCACAATATAGAGCATTGGTTCTCAAAGTGGGGTCAGTTGAGGGGGTTCCAGGGGGTCCCCAGCTAAATTAGTTAATCTAGCATCGTAATCATTTTAACCACTTCAACCATATGTTATTACTTGGCTATTAAAAAATAGCAGATATACAAGCTCATAGCGCGTAACTTCGTGCAGCGCTATGAGCTTGTAGATCTGCATTTTTTTTTAAATGATAAAAATGTGTGTATTTTTAAAGACAACATTTTTAACTCAAATCTTCACTTTTGGGGGTCCCTGGCACTTTCAATTTAGGGGTCCTTGGCATGAAAATGTTTGAGAACCACTGATATTATAGAGGATACAAGTACAGTCAATAAAAAAGGACACAGTGCAGGAAAGGAAGTAAGTATATTGCATTAACACAGAAAAAAACTAAAAAATGGTCAAATCTTACTTGAGGCTTGTACAAATCTAATACTACAAGATGAAGGGGGGAGGGTGTAGCCTTTTCCAAAATATGCATTATCTGAATGTCAGCCATGCTCGCATATTCAGCAATGCTATAATGGCCTGAGGCAATTTAAAAGTGTTTTAGCAACTCTGAGCCACTAAGTTATAACTAATAAGTCACAAGCGTCGTATCTCCCAATTGTTTCTTTGCTTATGGATCGAATTTGGGCTGCTGTGATCATGTTAGGGAAGTAAGTAAGCATATTATCTCTATACAATGGACAGTTACAAAGATAAGTTAGAAAACACAGTGGCTGTCTCCCCATTTGTTATTTCTTTCTGAGAAACTATGCACTGTGATAGTATATCAGTCCAGTGGTTCCCAAACTCTATAGTTCTATATTCTACAACTATGCCAAAAGCCCCCAAATAGCCATAGCCTCTTGCTATAGCTATTGCGAAATGGCTTAAAAAAAGAAAGAAAAAGAAAATATGATAGATTTGCTATTTTCTCAAATAATAATAATAAAAAGTTCATATACATGTACGTATGTATACAGTATATACTGTATGTATCTTTCCCCCTCTCTTTTGCAAATGTCCCCCTGCCACCCCCTGGCAGCACCCCACTTTGAAAACCTGTATATTACTCAATCACTGATGACAATATTGTGTTCGGAGAGAGAGTCTTTGGTTGTTAAAGGTAGCATTTGAGGTCTCCGCTGTCATCGGTGGCAGCGGTGGCCTAGTGGTTAGAGGGGCGGCCTTGATACCGGAAGGTCCCTAGTTCGATTCCCCAATTCATCAATCATGAATCACCGTTGAATAGCCCTTGAGCAAGGCTTCCATGCAGGGTCCGGCTGGAAACAAGTTTCGTACTTAGTCCGACACCCTGGGTAAACAACAAACTTTGCTTTGCTTTGCATCCCTGCCAATTCACTGTTGTTTTGTTGCAGGAAACTCCTACTTACAAGTATCTTCAGCATTTCCTTACACTATTTAAGATAGCTATCACCTTAATATTATTCTCCCATTACCAAGAAATAATAAAATATCAATTTGCCCGTTTATTGTAAAGTTCAATAGAAAATGAACTGGAAAATACTGTAAAACTGTGGATAATTTTCAGGATGAATTCAGTTGAGAAGTGATTTTTTTATGGTATAGAAATACAGCTCATTTGGATGTGAAGTCACAAACAATGTGATTACGGTAAGCTCATTTATTTTAATTTGATCAGCTGCGCAGATTAGAGTCATGTGTCTAGCTTTAGTAAATACTCTTTCTCGTTCACTAACACTGATTGAGCGGCCCTCGGCCACGGTAATAGCACGTGAACTCTTAAATTATGATTATTCCCCTTTAAAGCATAAAAAATTCATGAAGGGGGACTGATGACTCCCGACCAGAAATCATTGTGCATGGAACATTAGAGTGATTCTACCGTTATCAGTTCATCACCGGAGCTCAGCAAAAAGCCTCCTATCTCGCAGGGTTGATGTTCCCTCACTGATGCCCTTCTACTTTCCAACACAGTTCTCATGACACATTTTCTACACATAAGAGACAATGTCATTTGTCTATTTGAGTAAATAATAACAACAATAACACCATATATGTCAACTAAGACTAGCAACACTACTGCCACAGTGCCACTCCACAGCAACAGCTCAAGTGTTAATTGAACACTGAACTCTGAGACAGAGAGGCTGTGAGAGAGAGAGAGAGAGACAGAGAGATAGAGAGAGTTCAATTAACACTGAGGATTTAGCTGTGTACTATGAAAGATTGGAGCCACATTTTACTTACACGATGTACAAAGACAAGTGAAATAGAAAAGTGATTTGATATGTATGCCTTCTGCTTCATTGCACATTTCCCACTTCTGATAAAGATATCATTACCTGCCATTCTATGTGTACTTTTACTTTATTCTATCTTATCTATATTTTTTATAACAATAATAAAAATGAATAATAATAACAATTTATTTTATTTTTTAATTTAATTGCATCAAGTGTTATTATTTGTATTATTATGATTGTTATAGTATATTGTTGTGTTAACACAGTCTCTGCGAAACATATCCCAACAACATTTCCCTGCTTGTACCTGAGTCAGAGACAAATAAACCCCTCTTGATTCTTGACAAGATAAGGATATTGTCACAGCACTATTGGCCACTCTCCAAATGTATTCTTATCAACAGCAGGGGCTAAGTACAATATGTCAGATAGGATAATATGATAATCATATTCACAGTTGACCGCCCTTTAACTCATCTAATGCAATTCATTTTCTGCCTCCGTACATTAAGTTGTACCAAAATGAAATTGAACTCCTACCTGCTTCGTTACAGAATTACCTTTTCCACGCTTTTCAAATCCACCAAAGGATTCCTATCTTAACTTAATCTCTGTCTTAATCATTATTCATAGGAATACATAATTAACATTGTCTTATATAATGGCAATATAGGCCTCTGATATTTTATTCATCTACAATGTGATACTTCTGTCCTCTTTATCTGTAGTGCTAGGTGCTTGAGAGAGACCCTGTCTGTGAGCCCTGTGGGGACACAAAGGCATCAAAGCCACCAAAATACACATGTGCATGCACGATCACGCACTTGCAGAAACATGGACACAACCTCAGACACATGAGGCCTCACACAGAGCACGCACACACATGCACTCACTCTCACACACACTTTTACAAAATAACTTTCAGTCCCACACATAGGGGCATGAACTCTAAGACGCGTACATGAACACCAACACACACACACACACACACACACACACACACACACACACACACACACACACACACACACACACACACACACACACACACACACACACACACACACACACACACACACACACACACACAGCATTCTGAGCAGTCAAGCGTACACACACATACAAATTTAGACGGGCAAAGAGTCGATGTTAGGGTAACCATGGCAACTCCAAAGCCCAAAGGTTTGTTACTGAAACCTAGTTAATTAGAGTGAGAGAGCAAGAGAGAGTGGGAGAGAGAGATATAGAGAGAGACAGTAATGTCAATACTCAAGGGGAAGCATTTCACCATCTGCTAAAACCCCAATGCGCCCTCTACCCTGATGAGGATACACGCGTGTGCATGAGCGTTATGTGTGTATGTGCATACACACAGGCAGGTTGTTGCATGTAAATAAGAAAACACACACATACTTTCTCCTGTGGCGCTGTAAGCATTGAGGCTAACGGTTTCTCACTTTTCATTGGCATTACGTGACTAATTGGAATATTTAATACTGAACGGTTAAATAAAAGGATGGTAGCATCTGTTGCCGAAATACATCCAATTACCAGAAGGTGGTGGGGGCACGTAATACAACTAAAGACAGGGTGGAGTGAGAGAGAGAGAGAGAGGGGGGGGGGGGGGGGGTGGTTACTGGTATAGGAAAGGAAAGATGATGGAAGGTGGAAATACAGTTACGCCTGATTTATACTTAGTGGCGCACCAGTATCATGTATCGAAACTATCTGATCTACAAGCTCATAACACGTTGCACCGCGGCGCGTTGTGAACTTGTAGATCAGTTCTTTTCACTGTGCGACACCGGCACGCAACTAAGTATAAATCAGGCATTAAAGTGTCACGGGAGGAGAGGAGGCCATGGGGACAGAGACAGAGAGGAAGGGGAGGGTGCAAGAAAGGTGACTGAGCAAATGAGTAAGGGGGAGGGGGGTCAAAGAGAGAGAGAGAGAGAGAGAGAGAGAGAGAGAGAGAGAGAGGTAAGGAGGGGGCAAGATAGAGAGGGATGGCAGAGTGAGAAGAAGACAGATAGAGTGAAACAGAGATGAGGGTGGAGAAGAGAGACGCAGGACTAAATTTTGGGGGATCATAACGCGACAAGATGGAGGATACCTTCTGTTGTTCCTGGGGAGGTAAGTGGGTAATCACACTGATTGTAGAGAGGGAGGAATGGGCAGAGAAAGGGAGAAGGGCTGAGGGATGGATGGAGTGACTCAAGAGTGAACGAGAAGAGCAGAACGGTAGACAGCTGAAGGAGCAGGGAGATGAGTGATGACTTTCCAGCGATAGAAGGACAGAGAGGGAGAGAGAGAAAGAGAGGGGGGGGGCGAGAGGGAGAGAGAGACAGAGAGGGGGAACTTAACCAGTGTTTGATTTGTTGTAAAGGCTGGTACTCCGAGTGTAACCACCTGTGTGTGTGTGTGTGTGTGTGTGTGTGTGTGTGTGTGTGTGTGTGTGTGTGTGTGTGTGTGTGTGTGTGTGTGTGTGTGTGTGTGTGTGTGTGTGTGTGTGTGTGTGTGTGTGTGTGTGTGTGTGTGTGTGTGTGTGTGTGTGTGTCTGCACACACGTTGGTTACCACATACAAAAGGGACTTTGAAGTCAGGCATAATGATGTTGATGATGATGGCGCTATGAAAATTAGTTCCACACACTGGCTAGAATCTCCATTAAATCAGCTCATCTGTAAACAGGTCTCTTCCAATTTAACCACTCCCCTCTTTCTCTCTGCGGCCCTCCATCTTATTTTTCTCTCTGCACTCCTCTCCTCTCGTCTCCCTTGCTCCCTTATTCCCCAGGCCCCAGTGCAACCTGTTTGTGTATTCCTCCCTCTCGTGCTCCCTCCATCTCTCCTCTATCCACTTGTCCTAACCACCATTATACCTCTTTCAGTCATTTAATCTCAAACCATCATTTAGTTTGCCCACTTGAGCACGCCAATCAATTTGCACATGTCCTCACGGGAAAAAGGACATGCGCCCCAGGGAGGATAATGGCAGAGGTAGCACTGCACTCTGATCTGGAACTTTATTGAGAAATAGGCCTATTACAACACCACAGATAGTCTTGGGGCCAAATTGGAACACCTAGATAATTTGGGGATTCAAAGTTATAAGAAGGTGCAAAGAAGCAATGGCAAATATAATCTCTGACACATTGATGTCTGGTTGCAGTAAGGCACAGGATTCAAGTAGAACTGGACTGAATTAGGCAGCACAAAATGATCCAACCCAGGGTGTCTCCACACTATGCGCAAAGCACATGATGATATTTGTAATGTCAAGTACTGCTGCCTTAATCAACAGCCACAACTACTGTAGACACTCACAGTGTCTTAATTAATTTGTAATCGTTTTGTACTTTAGTGTAGACATGATTAAAATTCATATAATAGACCTGTACTTAACCTTGGGATTGTTGTTGTGATTTCACTGAACCATGATGGGCTAATAGATAAAAGTATAATATTCCTGCAGAAAATATTTATGTAGTGGGGAGATGACTAAAGTGCTGCACCATCCGCTTCTATAAAAGATTTTTTGAGGTGACTAAATCTATTGAATGACTTTAATATTCAACAAAAGCCCCAAAGGAAACTTAACACATATTTGACCTCGCATTGTGATTGGCTGAGAGAAATTAAAATTAATGCCAATATGTCCAACGCATTCCCCTTATTTACCCTATCAGTAACCTAGCAACGGCCGCCACCAGCTGAAGTAACAAAGTCTTTTTGGGGTTTCGTTTTTTCCACTTTCTAAACATAAATTACTGCAATAATACACTTGAGGTCATGCTAAATTTTGACTGGTGTGGGGATCTACGGCACTCTGTCTTCCGCCTGGTGCCTGCGACCACCAGATATTGTCACCAGTGGCAATATCTCATTGCATAGCACCCTCATGTATTATTGCTTAATTTGAAGTTTTGTACTTCTTTGAAGCCATACACAAACATTTTTTTATGAATATGATGGCACTAACACAATGTTCCTCTGCTTGAACACTCAGGGCCAATTTCAGTCTTTCTTAACAATAATTCAATCACATTTTAGCTGACATTTTGACTGAGGATGACAGTTAGTCATTCAGTCTCAGTTATTATCCTTGATCAAGCTCTGGGCCACTTCTTTTTGTGTGATGCAATCAGGCAGCCTGTTCAGCATATGTTCTTATATCCATTTCCACCAGTGGCGTAACTTAGTTACGGCAGGCCCAAGTGCAGGCTTTTATGATGCCTCCCCCTACCAGCTACCACAGGCCCAGCTCCCCAACCCCCCAGAGCAAACAAGTTACTGTACTAGAGTAGTTATGGAGCGCACGCACACACACACACACACACACACACACACACACACACACACACACACACACACACACACACACACACACACACACACACACGTGTATAGGCCTAATGATCAGGCCTATATACATTTTACCAATATTGTGTCGGATTTTACAGTAGAACACGCACAAGTAACTTGAGAGGTCAAAAAGAAAGCTTTCAGATTTCAGCACCATGGATAGCGCTCTGAGTTAAGAGGTAGTCAGTCGGTCAGTCAAATCAACAAATCAATCAACCAACTAGCTATATAGGAATGTTTAAACATCTATAGCTGTTATTGGGAAGAAGAAGAAGAAAAAGCACTTGTCTTGTACTCACATATTTGAATGGCATTTGACAAACCTTTGGCTGTGCAAAAACCCTCATGTATTGTTATAGAAGGGTGAACTGTGGTCTCCAAATAGCCAACATGCCTCACAGTATGCAAAATCCAATTTTGGAAAGTAGCAAATCCAGCTGTGCTGCAGATTAATGCTAGCTTTGGTAGATGTATGATAAAACACTTCAGAAAAGGGCATGATTGCTCGGCTTCCAAATGTGCACACTGCTTAGCTTGTCAATCTTGACCTTTTGACGTTCTGATTTAGCCCGCCTGGTGTATCGTCTCATGACAATACACCAAACTTAACAATGGACAACAACATAACCGAGAACTGAAGTCATCATTGCATACTGTATGACAAACATATCAAAGAAAATAAGAAATGATATATATAATTGAATTATTTTAATAGCTTTATAGTATTTAGAGTTCACATAGAATAAACATATCAGATTGCTACAGCCTATTCTACCAAATAAATAAAATGGGTTTGCCTTTTGGAGTTGTATAGCAAATGGCAGTATGACAATGTTTGTAGTTTTATGTTAGTTCTTCTTTGGACACAGGCGTACAGTACAGTACTTTCCAGGTGGTGATCTGAATCATTCACAAGGGCCTGTTCTCCGTCCAACTGGCAAGAGGTCCCATCCACAGGTCCTCTACCCCACAGGACCCAGTGCAACCACACTGCCTGTCTATATCTTATCTACAGCAGTGGTTCCCAAACGTTTTAGCTCAAGACCCAAAAGAAAATATGGAAAATTTGGGGGGAAAAAAAAATCGCTTTTAATTTTAACATATTATAAATTGGAGAGTTTTGGATTTTATTTATTGATGAAAAGTAGTGACTTTTTTTGTTTAAAATGTTGTAAATCTTTTGAAATAATAATAATTATTTTTGATGTACTCGAGACCCATAAAAATTGGTCCGTAACCCAGACACGGGTCCCAACCCACTGTCTGGGAATCAGTGATCTACAGTACACCGCTGATGCCCAGACCCATTAGTTGTGATTGGTCACAGTCTTAATAACCACGTAAACCCTCTCGACTTAGCAAACTGACTTGTCTCTGTACTTGGACCACCTTTTTCTGTCAACACCAAATCTCTCCAAAAATGACCGGTCGGCTATTTTTGGCTAATGTTCCCCCCGGAATATGGATGCTGTGGTCCAAGTGGTTAACTGCATATAACTGAGGAAGAAGGAAGGCCAATAGCAGTGCGTGATCTGATACAGCAAATGGGAGCACATGATTACATATAGTAAAGTTAAGTTATGTTTATGTATAGGCCCATTCATACACAGACAAACTCAGCGTCCTTCAGAGTAAATGCAAGGCATACAAAATATAATAATATAATATGTATATACATTATACAATACTCTATAACACATGTACGTTAAAAAGGTGGCACTAGAAGTGGGGTTAAGTATACACAGTAAAACCCTCAGTGTTATTTGAACTATGAGTATTAATTGGACCATGATATCTATTTGGGTCCATTTTTACACTCAGTTAAATTAACACTGAGGATTTTACTGTGTATCCAAGTTGGACATAAAGCCTGTTTCAGATAAGAGACTTTGAATGTATTATAATTATTCTTATTGACATATAAGACTATACAGTACAGTATACAATTAATTGTGCATTCAATCACATAAGACCCAAAGGGGTCAAAGGGTCCCAATAGCCTAACATGTTTCTTCAACATGTCTATGCCAAACGAAAGCTGTCTTCCAACTGAGCATAGCTTAGCTTAATGTGCTGTTAATGTATCTCTTTGTTGTCTGAAAGGAAAAGATGGGTGTCTCAGGTGCAGGTCTCAGGTTTTACAACAGCAACAATGTCTAAAACGTTTTGGAACTTGAATAATTGCCTTATCAGTAACTAAAAACAGATACCAGTAGGGTAGGCAAAGAGAAACATTTGATTACTGGCTGAAATGATTGGGAAAACAACTAGACATCATTTGTATGATAAAAAAGCTGAACTGTCCTGCTCTGCTTATCAAATGTTTCTACAATTAAGTGTTTAATTCTTGCTATTTTCTTATTTAGTGATAAGCCTGTTTCCTTCAGTTGGAAATTTGGTTTGGCTCCAGTATCAACCATTCCAGTTAAATGAGTTACTCTGATCTTTCATGAGGACCGGACTTTATGAAGATTGCGCAATATATTTAAAAGGGTTGGTCACACAAAAGCTCTACAAAGCCAGTTCTCACAATCATCTTGAAACCATTGATTAAATTGTAAACCCTGAGGCAGCACAGACTATACTCTCAACTTAAAATAATTACATGTGAAGGCATTTAAAATCGCAAATAGGGGCAGTGATGTAGCCTGAACATAGCAAAAAATGTGAAACCCAGTAGGATTTATAAGCCTTCAGTTATGATTTTCCTGTTAAACTAATTGGTGGCAGCATGTAACAGAATGTGTTTCACTACAGAAGTACCGCTTTTATTGAAGTAGGCTATTATAGGTGCTGAACCTACTCTACCTTATGATTGGTTGACAGTAGGAGGACAATAATTGAACAGATCAGGCTGCACCGGGGCCCACCCAAAAACAAAGCCCACTATAGAGAGCCCCCGGGCAAAGGGCAGCCTCTGAGCCAACCGCCAAGCTTTCAAAAGCTCATTCATGTGCGTAAAAGCAGAGGCGCGGGCTATGGCTGTTCGTGTGTGCACCTGTCAGTCTAAATGCTCGGTAGAGTTCTCTGTAATTGCCAGACCGTGGCGACCTGCTGAACCCTGTAACGGAGCGGAGCGCACGGAAGCTCTGCGCGCTGCCTTGTTGTACGGATATATCACCCTCTGCTCTGCGCGCTCCTCAGAGCCGACACTAAAACACCAACCCGGCTGCACGCAGCATCAGTGTGAGCCGAGGATGCGCTGCAGGCGACACCTGTCAGCCCCTTTAACAGAACAAGAGTTGGGGTGGAGGAAAAAAAAGACCTGAGAAGACCGGCGTACTGGGTGTACCGTATAGGTGGAAATAGAGATTAGTTACACCCACAACCTCGAGCGTGTCGTGTGCCGTTTGTTCTAAATTACTGTGACAAGTCGTTTTTATGGAGCCGCCGGAGTTGAAGCGAACTTGAAGTAGATGTCGGTTGAGAGCGAACGAGAGGGAGAGAGAGGCACCGGGGAGCACATAGAACGGAGGACTTGAGTCTAAGAGGTTAGTCACTTTCTCAACACATAATGTCGTATATCACAATGTATTCTTATAGTATAATAGTTCACAGTCACAGGGTGACTGTTCACGGAACCTCGTATAGCCGGGCATGAGGCAGCAGGCTGACGGCAGACTATCATTATCCTCCCTGCCCGGTGCGTTCATTCACCGGAAGACTCGCCCCAAAACACGCTTGCCCCCATTTCCTCTCCCCCGGCCCCCGCGTTTTCCACTGAGGTTACGTTTAGGAATAACAGGTGTATAACCACCGGATTTGCCCCGGGGGCGACTGTGTTTTGGGGCGAGCGTTTATATTCCGTTGAATCCGTTCCGCAAACATTATGAATTGGAAGAGGGAATGGACCTATTTGGTCAGGGCAGCCGTGAGGGAGAAAAGCATAAAAAGGAGTGGGAAATAAAAGGTAGGAGCTTCTTTTTTCCCCCTTCTCCCGCACAGACGCCTTTATACGTCCTGAAATACGAGAATGCTCGCAGGTTATTATAGTGTACACGCTAAATGGTTCCGTTTCAATATTGTCAGTGCCGTGTCGGAATAATACTCACTAAAATGTACTATATTTCATGTGCATCAAAACCTCCTATAGGAGGCTTTGATGCACATGAAATAGTACATTTAGCCTAACCTTTCACATTTGAGTGTGTGTGTTGTGTGTGTTCTTGTGGCGTATGAGCGATAAGCCTGACTGGTCGTTGAAAAGCTTTTGAGTGCTATGAGTGTTTGACTGTAATGTGAGAGAAGTAAATGTTGTATTTATTTGTTTGTTTGTTTGTTCATTCATTTATGTATTTGTGTTGCTGCGTGTGTGTGCGCGCGCGCGTGTGTGTGTTTTCGAAAACCTAGTGCAGCTTTTTTGTATGAAAATGCAGGCAATGAAACAGCGAGAAAGAGAAGTTGAGTGTGTTTGTGTGTGTGTGTGTGTGTGTGTGTGTGTGTGTGTGTGTGTGTGTGTGCGCGCGCGCGCGTGTTAGTGTGCACGCGCGGGAGTGCGTGTGAGAGTGACAGATTAAAGTGAGAGATTATACTTTATAAAGAGTCACTTATATGCCATCTCTCTTGCATATTACTGCCTCAATTTCCCCTCATGTGAGCAATACTGTGTGTGTGTTTTGCGTGTGCATGTGTCTGTTCATTTGTGTATGTATTTTACACTTTCATGTGTTTGTGTTTGCATGTAGCCTATATTTGTGTGTTTATTTTGCATGTATATTTGTTACTGTATTTGCCTGTGTGTGTGTTTTCGTTCATGTGCAGTTGTCATGTAAGCCACAATATCCTCCCAATGGGAATATATACTCTCTCTTACACGTGTGCATACGTGTATAGGCTACTGTAGTCACCTCCCGCACACACACACACACACACACACACACACACACACACACACACACACACACACACAGGGGCCTACAGATCCTTTTTTACATTACATCATTCAACTCATAGCAGCACTATCTCAACGGTAAATGTGTTATGTCAAAGTAAATATGCACACGGATACATGTCAAGCACGCACACACACACACACACACACACACACACACACACACACACACACACACACACACACACACACACACACACACACACACACACACACACACACACACACACACACACACACACACAGGATTAGTGAACATACTGGTCCATATTGACGTGGCAGATTAGAATGAGATTCTCAGGGGCCAAAGCAGTACAGAACATGAGATTAATGAAAGACAGAAAAGGATGGAGGGAGGTACAGAGAACATGGAAAGGGCGCAAGAGGAGGGGGGGGGGGAGAAGGGGACCAAATGGCAGAGAACGTGAGATTAAAGTGCAATGTGCTAAAGAAGGGGAGAATGACAGAGGGAGGGAGAGACAAAGAGAGAGAGGGAGAAACATTGAGGGCAAATCATACAGAGCGAACTGCACGATGGCAGAATGTGACGAGCCGCGAGAATCAAGAATAATAGACGGCGGCAGCCACCGTCTCCTTCCTTTTGACCTCCTTCTCACCCAGATGACAGTAGGCGAGGGACACTGGCTGTTATCATTCGCCATGTGAAGGACAAGAATCCAAGGAGGTTAGGTTAAGGAAAATAAGGCTCAGTATTCATTTAACCCTAATGCACGTGCTTAACGTTTAAGAAAAGAACAGAGAGCCTTTATTTCTTTAAAGAATGATGCACATAAAGTCAAGGAGATCAACCGTATAACATTCCTTAACTGCTGGTCACAGTTTCCCAACACTTGCTACAGGTGTCACTCATCCTAACAAGTGTGGCCGCCTCTGCCTCAGAGGCATGCTATTTGAATTAATCGACGGATGTGTTGAGAAAACATGTCTGTTGTTCCCCCCACGCATCTGCTGGCTCAGCCAGCCAGCGACGGGCGAATGAAGGTCTGGGGTCCGTTTTCAACACAGCCTCAGACGCGTTGGTGTTGTCGGCCACCGTCGGCGCGGCATGTGTGGCTGTCAATGCGTACATGACGTCCACCAGATGTGTACAGTCTGACTCTGTAACCAAGCAAATAGGTGCAGTGAAAATGATACATCCATTTTTAATAGGATTTGCTTATCTTGAACGGCTGTGTTTGTCCTCCTGTACTGTTTAATTAGATGAGTGTTGATGATATCCTTATGTATCAACACTGATGTGGAATGTTGGACCAATACTCGGATTAAATAGGTAATCAGAGAATCTCCACAGTCCGCAAGCCTAAAATCCCATACCAATAGCCAGGTACAGTACTGTATAACATCTAACAAAAGCTAAAAATCTAACAAAAGCTACTTGACTCCATTTTTCCCACACAAAGGAAATAAATAGAAACAGTGGATTACGCGGTGGATTAGGCAGTTTTGTCCAGTGACCCCAACACAACAGTATAAGTACATGTATTGTTCAGTAATTGGACCAGTCTTTGATGTCTGCAGTCATTTTGACACCCTTAGAGCTTAAAGTTAAGAAGAGCATTTTGGCTCCTTCACAAAGAACTACAGAAGTATTTGGGACTTGATTGATTTTGCGCCATACAACCCTACTGGACAAGAGCTTGGTCCTGAGGTAAAGTACCCCCACTTTTCATCAGCAGAGTGGACTCTGGTGGCATATGGGATAAGATCTTTTCACTGACCAGCAGTTGCCTGAGTATGGTGGTTAATGCATTGGGTGAAACCCCTGTGCCGATGCCGCAGGTACAGAGAAAAACAGACAACTGACTCATACTTAAACATGTATTTATGTTTTTTGTTGTATGGACAAAGGTAGGGTTGGGACGGGCAATGTCCGCTCAAATTTGACATCACGATGGGCACATCCAAACATCGTGATGGATGATGGCATCGCTGGGATCAGTTCACTTTGCAGTTTGTAGATCCTGTCTAGAGCGGTTACAGAAACGTCTGCATGTGTGTATGTGTAAATTACACAGCAAATTACAGTAGGCGGGGTCTAGACCAGATCTGAGCACTGAGCAGTGGACAGAAACCAGACTTTCCACATTACTGCGTAAGCCTGGTGACACAAGGTTAATTGTAGGTTGTTTTAATAAATACATTGTCAAATGGCGCTTTCCCATTGTGTAGTGGGTCAATCGCAGCTCTACTGAGCTTTACTTAATTTTCCACAACAGATATGATCCCCTCAGTGAGTGTAGCAGCATTTTCACAACAATGCTAAAGCAAATGCTGTCTAGAAAACTATCTGTATTTCACCTCTATAGTCCAACAAAAACAGTTTCTGATTTGATGAACATTTTAAACGGTAAATAAGCCATGCAGTTGCTCAACATTGATTTATATCACATACAGTACAACATCTAATTTAAAAATGTCTCAACAGCTGTTACGCCCTCGTCTGAGAGCGCAACACCAAACGAGACTGAGAACAGAATACGTAAATGCAAGAAATGGGCAATTTATTTGAGCACATATATAGTTTTATAGTTACAACATAATAGTGAAGCTTAACATTAGGGTGAACCAAGGCCAAAATAATAAACGAACACCCAAACAACCTCTTGAGAGTCTAATCTGACTGCCTGATAACAAAAACAAACTAAAACTCACCAAACCTAAGACCCCAAACTAAATAAAAACAATTGTACAACAATTGTCTGTGTGTCTCCACAAAAGCAGACCAATCACAGCTCATGACGCTACATTCATGACGTCACAATACCGAAACTTAACAGTAGCTGTATAACTCTCCATAGCAGATAATGGCCATACTGTGGCCTGCATATCACACAATACCGTATGACGGGGTCACATGAAAATAGTTGATCTACAAGCTCACAGCGCTGTGAGCTTGTAGATCAGCTATTTTTGACATATTTTAAAAAAATATTTTTTAGACGTTTTGCCTTGCATAATAACATGCTCAAAATAGGGTGGTTAACTTACTACAGCAGAGCACAGACGCACAACAAATGGCACTGAAGCTGAAGATTTGTTCAGCTCACACACACACACACACACACACACACACACACACACACACACACACACACACACACACACACACACACACACACACACACACACACACACACACACACACACAATTATTATAAACTTCATAATCAGTACATTTATAACCATTTAAAAGTGTTAGAACGCTTCGCTGCAGCTTTATTTCAGAACTGAATAGGCAGGGCTAGTGGGCTAGTATTTCACCACGAAAGACTAACTAATAATACTGTAGCTAACGTCACCAGGACTAGAGCGTTACCTGTCAATTCTGGCACACAGTTCTGTCAATTCAAGTTTCATGCCATTCTTATTGATTCAGAATTGGAATTGATACCCATCCAAATCAATACGCAATTCTCGAAGGTGGATGGTGCACATGATGGCTGCTTTTTTTAAACAGAAGCTTGTCCGTGGCCAGGTAGCCCAGTGGTTAACCCCCCATTCTTCCACTCACCACATTAGATGAATTGAACTGGACTAGATTGGATTGTGGTTTATTGATCTGATCTCTAAGAAAGGAAATTATCTGGCCATCTTCATGGCGATGGCATACATCAGGAAAGAAAGGGGGAAAAGAAAAAATACATATCTCAGAAATTACACACAATATGTGTTTATTATGGTTCAGCTTGTTTTGTTTTGGGAAGTACCTGCTACTCTCTTCCATAACAGAAACAAGATAAATTATCCACTTGCATTATCGATTATCTCATGTATTGCACAGCTCCATAGAGAGTCAATAAGAAAAATTACTGTGATGGTACTTGGAATGAGTCCCTAAGGAAAAGACCATTTATTTCTGATTCTGAACCGAATGAAGTATAGTATGAAGCTCATTTAGATGCAATAGATCATGCTAACATTGTATAAGATTACAATTAGTTTCCCATTCACGGTCAATGGAGCAAATCAAAGCTGTACTTCTTGATGACATTGCAGTTTAGAGAATCTCAAATCTCTTTGTAATTATGGGAGGAAAGTATTCATATTTTTAAGCACTGACTGCATTGTCTGAAGTAATAAGGAAAAAACATGCATGAATTATGAACTGATCTATCTCCCATAATCATGGAAAGGTATAAAGAAGGAAATATGCTAGGCTGCAATCAACATGCACAAGAAAGGAAGAAATGCATACGATTCGTTCAAACCTGGTGCATTGACTTTATGTGCCTGCGTGTTATGTTCGCACGCACACACACACACACACACACACACACACACACACACACACACACACAAGATGAAAGGATGAAAAATCCAATTCTATTAAACAAACAGTACATTTTATGTAGTTAAAATGTGATTCTCTCCACCTATGACACACACACGCACGCGCACACACACTTTTTTAAACAGTAGAGGCCAATGTTTCCCTTTCAAGAGAGCTCTGTGTAAATAGGAAATAAAATAAAATAAAGAACTGCAAGAAACAAACCGATAAGAAAGCCAACAGGCAGGCTCACTTTCAAAATGGACACAATGTAGGCATAGTTATTGTCTTAGGTTTATTTTTTATTTTTGTTGGCTTACATAAGCTTTAGTAGGAGGCAGTATGATATTGAAACAAACAGTATGCTTTTATATAATTGGGGTTGTGCTGCGTTCTGGCAGAGACTGTCCCGGAGAGACAAAATAGATACATTCCCCAGAAATACTGAAATAAATATGCCATATATAGCAGATAAGGATGTTAGGGAGATACATTACATAAGGAAGCACTTTAACAATTTAGGAGGCTGTCTGACATGCAAGCACAAGTGTACATACACACATACAATGCATACAGTTCCCTTATGTAAGGTTGTATTATGGCGAACATCTGGGAGATGTGGGCAAGTGGGTGAGAGTGGAAATCATACAGAGTGAAGTACAGGAATGAGCTTTGATTCAGGCAGGCAGACAGGAGTGCAGACAGAATACACTGCTCGAACACAGTTCCCTTACCTAGCTTGAACTTGGAACCGTGCCCTCTCGAATCTTTGGCAGCTTGGTTGAAGAGGAGTCAAAAGGGCCGTAATACCAAGTAATCAAAGTTTTTATATTCTCTATTCAATGCTCAGAAATGTGTGGTTATATTATATAATTAGACGTAATTGCTGCCAGCCACCTCAAATGCAATGCAAGGCTGCAGTTTAGGCATATATTATCTATTATCTATATTATTCAGATTTAGATAACTCGTATTTGAAAAAGGTATACTGAATTAATTAAATCATTAAATCATGAATAATTTTAGCAAAAACACAGAACATTGAGATGCGTTCTAACGGTACCAGTGGTGCTGACAAAAAAAAATAAAAAAAAGATAGGGTTAACTAATTGTTTGCAGAAATGTTAACAAGGAAGCAGATGTTTTTCAATTTACTGATCATATAATGTCGTTCATTACTTGTGTTGTTTATCCTTTAGACATGGTTTGGCTCATCTTTTTAGCTTTGACATTGGGCTGCACTCCAACAACATGCTTATTCAGGGCCCCATTCTAGTTTTTACTTCTAGTGCGCAAAACACACACTAAAGGCATGGAAAGGGTACACCACCAAGTACCAAATGGACAACATTTTCCATGTTTCATTTCAGTGACACCACTGTTGATGTCTCTTTTACAGCATCTGAGTTATGTGCCTCCAGCTAAAATTTGTGCAGCAATGATTTTGGAACACGTGGCCATGGTTCATTTGGAGAGCATGTTTGTTAAATCACAAATCTTGTCACAAAGAGTTGTCAATTTCAACCAGCCTATCTGTAATGGATATTTTTTTTCCCTTTAGCTCATTTGTAAAAGGTACGGCTCTAAATGTGATGTTTTTGTGTTTTGTGATAAGTTCACAATACCATGACAGTCCTGAACAGTCCGCTCCATAACAGATGTGTTGATTTATTATGCAGAGAAATGCTCCTGCTTCTTCTTTTACTGCATGGTCTGATCCACCAGGTATTCAAGTAGATTTCCCTAGATATTGTAGACATGACCGTCACAAGATAAAAGTGCATTGAACCAACTGATATTTCTATCTTTGGAGCTCCACACACAGACCAGACCAGAAAAATATATTATTTTAATGACTATTAGTAGCAGATTGGGGGGAGGTCATGGGGTCACTCAAAGTATTAGTGTTCATTCTCTGGGGATCATGACTGTCCTCCGCAAGTTACATGGCAATCCACCCATTACGTTTTGAGATATGTTATATGCAATTGAAATCTTTGGCTTATCACCTGTAAGCCAAAATCTTAACAATTTGTGTTTCCACTTGCGTGAGAGGAAAGGCCATGGGATCACCAAAATTAGTGGAGTTCATCCTCTGCAAAGCTCGAAGATGCACAGCAAATTCCATGGCAATCCAGCCAGTTGTTTTCTCGATTGTTTGGCATTAAAGTGTTGGGTGGGCTGACGTTTCCTTTTGCTCAATTGTTTCAATAATCCACAAACATACTGAAGATCCCATATTTAGAATAAGCCCCATAGTTACCACATAAAAGCAGAGTAGGGTATGATGAAAGCAACACATTTTAGCCCTGCAGGCCAGGCTGTACTATCAAAACATCCACATAATGCTTTTCCCCCCAACCAAGCCCAATTGTCTAGCAGTACAACACTTCAGCTAAGCATGTCAAGATGAAGCTTGATTGCGAGGGCGACCGCTGGGTATATGTGTTTGACCCATGGTATTGAATTCCAATACAACTCTCAGGTATGCAGGGATTGTGCTTGACTCTGTGCTTGAATAAGCTTAGATAATTACCTTATAGCCTTGTAGGCAGCGTTCTCATTTTCTCTGTATAATGACGAGGCCAAGGTAAACAGATGATGAAAGTAGAGTTACTCCACACTTGCTGCCTTGAGTCCCCTCCATAACTTTTTGTTTCTGCTCTAGTGCAACTAGACACATTTACTATATTATTGTTTTTTACTTAAAAGATTTTTGTTTTTAAATAATAATGGTAAAATGTTCATAGCCATGGGTGGGGTGGGGTGAGTGAACATAATTATAAGACAGAGGTTGTGCCGCTGGATCTGAACCCACAGTGACATGTGTTAGCCT
>NC_139955.1:23425528-23433028 GCF_963454915.1 Gymnoscopelus microlampas | reverse complement strand
AGAGAGAGAGAGAGAGAGAGAGAGAGAGAGAGAGAGAGAGAGAGAGGAGGAAGGATGAGGCGATCCGATAGAGAGGAGAAGAACGGGGAGATGTGTAACAAGCCATTCTTCCTGTATTAACCCATTCAATCCAGGAACGCATCTACACATGCCTTCTAAATCCTAACAGTTTTCTGAAAACCATATATGTTGCTAGAACCAGTGGTTCTCAAACTTTTTCATGTCAAGGACCAGCCAAAATGATATGTATTTGGTCGCGGACCCCCCATCTCAAAATATTTAGTTCCAGGGACCCCCCAGAAGCAAATATTTGAGTTACAAATGTTCGCTTTTAAAAAATATATATATATATTCAAAGATTTGCACAAATGTTCATGATTTTTCAAAAATAGCAGATCTACAAGCTCATAACGCGGCACTCGGTGCCGCACTATGAGCTTGTATATCTGCTATTTTTGAATAGAAAGTATAAAATAATGGCTATAGCTAAAATCTAAAATGACACAGATGCGTTCCCGGATTGAATGGGTTAAAGCACTGAAGAACACACCTGCGCACCAACAGAAGATGGGGGGAAAGTAAAATTCAGTTGATCTTTCATTTTGAGCAGTATTAATTTCAAAGACAAACACTATGATGTAAAGTGTTTGTCAATTACTTTTTTTGGTTATTTTCCATGACAAAAACAGAGCAAGAATTATTTTCCTCTCGTCTGTTATTTTAGTGCCTCAAATATGTCGCAATATGGATCAGACAGACAACAGGTTGCTGCTGCTGAATGAACAAGACCAACCTACTGTACGTTCGTGTTCTACATTGTGGAAAAGGACTGAATTGAAAAGGAAAATGACATGGTCTATGAGAAGAGTAGTTGAGTAGAGGCTGATGTTGAAGTTTGTTTTCAAATAATAAAAGATATGGCAGGCTGCATAAAACTGACCTTATAGTACACTGTGATCAGTGGTGTAAAGTAAAGTAACTAAGTACTCAAGTACTCAAGTACAATTGTGGGGTATTTTTACTTTCTTCAGTATTTACAATTTTCTATATTTTCTTCTACCCACTACATCTCAGAGGAACATATTGTACTTTTACTACACTACAATAATATGAAAACTTTAGTTACGAGTTACTTTGTAGATTTGGATTATTATTATTACAAAACACACTAACCACTTCAGCCGTAAATATATTTCGGCCATTTGAAAATAGCAGATCTACAGTACAAGCTCGCAATGCAAGTATTGATACTTTTACTTAAGTAAAACATGTGAGTACTTCTTCCATCACTGACTGTGATGCTTACACCATTTAGGATTTAGGTGTGCCAATGTGCAATACTGTCGACTACTGTCTATGCTTGCACATTGGCACACCCATGGCTCCGGGCACACGTAAATCTAATCTAATAACACCCATTATTCATTGTATTAGCTGTAGCTGTGGCGCTTTCTAGCCTGCCATGTTTTTAATCTGCTCAAATGTTTCTGTCTGAAGAATCTGCCTAGGTTTCATGCCTTTAAAGAAGTAGTTCACCCAAAAACACCGCATGAAGCATAGAATTCATGTTTTCTTTTTAGTTTTTATCGCATTCCTAAGCCAATAATTTGATAACCGGCGGTCTCTCCGGTAGGAGACAGAAAGAGTCTCCTTTGAGTCTCCTACCGGAGGAGAGACCGGCGGTTATCAAATACTTAGTTGACCAGGGTCCCCCAGGGCTCCATCTACTCTCTACTAGGTCCTTTTGTATTTCCCTCCACACAAAAACTCTTCTTCCAAAGTAGCTTTTTGTTTGCTTGTGTTGCGATTGGTTTTGAGCATGTAGATCTGCTACTGTCACAGAAGGTTTGCCATCAGAATAGGGATGCTAGGCGTCTTGTAGTTAAAAGCTTTGATGGGTCCAAATACAAAATAAACTCCAGAAACTGGACAAATCAGTTGGCTTTACATTGCATTGGTTGATGGGCATAGGGCCGGTCCTGTCCTAGCCTGATTATCAGCCTGATGCTTAAGCAGTCCACTCAGTGGAGTGGGCGGGGTCTATGGTCTGGAGCCAGGCTATTCCTGACCCCCTTCCTCTAATGTTTCTTTTTTTTTCTCCATAGTTTTTGATTAGGTCATTTTAACCCATTAAGACCGGGAACGCATCTGTGTCATTTTAAGATTTCTTTGACTATTAAAAAATAGCAGATATACAAGCTCATAGCGCGGCACTGAGTGCCGTGCTATGAGCTTGTAGATCTGTTTTGTTTGTTTTTTTCTTGGAAAATGTGTGCAAATCATTGAATATATATATTTTTTAACTCAAATCTTTGCCTCTGGGGATTCTACAAATGTCTTCTAAATCCTAACAGTTTTTTGAAAAAAACGTATGTTGCTATATATATCAGTGGTTCTCAAACCTTTTTCATGTCAACATTATATGTATTTGGCCGCGG
Organism: Gymnoscopelus microlampas; assembly: GCF_963454915.1. Lineage (NCBI taxonomy): Eukaryota > Metazoa > Chordata > Actinopteri > Myctophiformes > Myctophidae > Gymnoscopelus > Gymnoscopelus microlampas. The sequence goes on along the minus strand of NC_139955.1, from coordinate 23,430,590 downwards.
ACCCCCATCTCAAAATATGTTGTTCCAGAGACCCCAAGAAGCACAGATCAGAGTTAAAATGTTTGGCTTTAAAACATATATATATATATATATACATTCAAAGATTTGCAGCAATTTTCACAATTTTTCAAAAATAGCAGATCTACACGCTCGTAGCCAGGTACTCTTTGCCGCGCTATGAGCTTGTAGATCTGCTATTTTTTTAATAGCCAAAGAAATCTTTAAAATGACACAGATGCGTTCCGGGATTAATGGGTTAATAGAGAAAAAAACCCTCACATGCTGAAAACTGCCTAAATCATCCGTGTGCACAAGAAGAGACAGCGCTAACTTCACACCTCACCCCAGTATCAAGTAAAGTACTGTAGTTGGCCTATAAGCAAATTCAGAGATAATTGACAACACCATTCTGAGTGAGTGGGAGGGTGGGGGTGTGGTGGGGCGTGTGGAGGTAGAGGGAGGGAGGGGGAAAGATGTGCAGTGTGAGAGAAATGGAGGGAAAGTGACGGAGAATCATACGGATAGAGAGAGATAGTTTGTAGCAGGGTGTGAAATGCCGTGGAGAGCAAGTGAGAGATGGTGTTGTCACGGCACATATGGTGCTGTCGTCATTATTACAGGCAATAGAAGAACATGGCAGAGATGTGTGAGTGTGAATGTGTGTGTGTGTGTGTGTGTGTGTGTGTGTGTGTGTGTGTGTGTGTGTGTGTGTGTGTGTGTGTGTGTGTGTGTGTGTGTGTGTGTGTGTGTGTGTGTGTGTGTGTCCGCATATAGTGTGTCAGTGATGTTGTTAAGTATGCATCTTGCGTCTCTAAAGCGCTAAAATCCAGCAGGACGCATTAAACTCACTATCGACAATATTGTTACCCTAATAATGCTATTGTTTCAAGTTAATTGGGATTTACTCAAGCATAGACCTAATAGAATTGTTTGTCTTCACCAGGAAGACAGGCCTGGAGGCGTTGTTTTTGCCCCTGTCCGCGTGTGTGTGTGTCTGTCAAATTTTGCATGCACAGTGCACAATCCCAGTAGGCCAAGGAAGACAACTATTTAAAATCGGCCTCATGCTGGCTCTAAACCAGACTTCTTAATGTTTTGGCCATAAACTTTTGAACCATAGGTTATACAATGAAATGTATCTTCCGTGGATTCCTTGGATCATGACGCAACTCCCCATTCCGCCATTCAGCATTTTCTTCAAAACACAATTTTTGCTACTATTCCTACAGGTTTTGTCCAAAACACACATAAATCGGTAAACATTGCCTTGCATTTGTGGAAGGGGCCCAAGGTAACATACTGTAGGCTCATTGCCTTTACTGTTGCACAGTTATGATTTATTTATTTATTCTGGCAGTGACTGAGTTAATGGCCGATCATGCTTAATGTTTTGTGTAGACAACACCCATTCAAGGCCCATTCTTGTACCTTGTTTATCATCCCCACCAGGCCAGAATGGCCGAAGGCGAGGGATTATGTCTTTGGTCCTGTGTGTCTGTCCGTCTTTCCATCTGTCCGTGCGTCTTAACATCTGTCTGTGAGCAGCTAATCTCAGTCACCACTGGACCAATCAGTGTGAAACTTTGCACGTGCACTCCAAGTAGACCAAGGAAGAACCTCCACCCCAAATCTTTCAAATCTGCCTCATGGTTGTGCTATAACAGGCCGATTTTTACTAAACACACTTTTTACTACTACTCCTACAGATTTTGTCCAAACCTCACCCAAATCTTTACACATTAACTCTGTAGTCATGTGTTCGGGACTTATCTGTCAGAGTTTTCATATTCCATTCCAATTGGCTACAGGAGTGGCCCGTTTTGCACAAAATGTCAAAATCATGAACGCTATGTCTGATATGTGTGAAACATTGCATGCACACTCCCAGTAGGCCAAGGAAGAACTGCCCACCCAAATGTTTCAAATCAGCCTAATTGGGGGTGCTATAACAGGTCGCAACACAGTCATGGGTAGGCAGTCTGGCCTGGCGAGGAGTGCACTTTTCTAGTTTTGTTTGAATTTTGCGGACTAGCAGTATGTCATGATGATGTGACATTTGAATTAAATAAAGTGTTCAGATTGAATTGAATTGTCAGATACAGTACATTTTAAACCTACATGAATATACAATAGATCAAAAAACACAATTGTATTGAGGACCCATTCAATTTCGCTGGGACACATTCAAATTACACAGGAGGGTCCCGGGACCCATGACATTGAAAACCTAACATCACTGGTGTATGCGCATGTGTGTGTGTGTGTGTGTGTGTGTGTGTGTGTGTGTGTGTGTGTGTGTGTGTGTGCGTGCGTGCGTGCGTGCGTGCGTGCGTGCGTGCGTGCGTGCGTGCGTGCGTGCGTGCGTGCGTGCGTGCGTGCGTGCGTGCGTGCGTGCGTGCGTGCGTGCGTGTGTTGTATACTCGGTGTGTAATAATGTGAGATATAAAACAAGAGTGTCAGTATGTGTGTGCGAGAGAGAGAGAGAGCGAAAGATGCGCGTAAGATAAAATGAGATTGTGTTTGCACACTTTTTAATGTGTGAAAAAGATGAGGACATTCATCTTGTGTGTGTGTGTGTGTGTGTGGTGGTGGTGGGGGGGGGGGCATGAGTGTGCATGAGTAGCATTTCAGTCCTTTGGAGGGGTAGTTCCAGCTAGACTTTGTTAAATCCATCCGTCTGGCTGTCACTCAGGGGCACAACACTTTTCTCTTCACGGGCACATTGGTAGAATGGTATAATTCCAACTGTCTGCATTTAGTCTGTCTGCAGACAACTCAAAACCCTGGATTGCTGAAAATGTTATTTTCACACTGGATAAAACTTTTCAGACTACCCTTCTGGAATAAAAGAGAACAAAACATAATTAACCAACTTTGGGGTTCTGGCAGTGATACATGGACATAGGTCCATGTATCACTGCCATCATTCTTGCATATGTGTTTATGACCAATTTTTGTACCATTTTACAAAGACGTTGATGTTTATTGTTAGCCTGGAAACCAGACGAATCTGCCTCAGCTAAAAAAAAATTGTTTGAATTACGTTTCGCTCACCCCAGAGTTGTGGGAGACCAATCAGAGCCCACTATTCAAAGTGGAACTTTTGCTGTGACATTTTAATCTGTTTCTAGCCGCCGCTTAGAAATGAATCTTCACACCGAAGTTCCAGACTAATGTCTTAGCAGTGATATTAGGCTGGCCATGCCAGGCTAGTTTATTGGGGTTTTTGTCCTGTATTAATATTTCCAAATGTTTTTTGCTTTCGGAGGATCGGACGTACGCACCGTACGTCCGCTTTGGAACAACAGTAGGGGCAAATTGACAGCTCAGGCACCAAAATGAAGGACCAAAATCTCCGGTCTTCTTCAGTTCGGCTTCTAAGAATAGAGCAATACAGCTATATATTATCTAGAGAACGGACACAAAATCCCTGCCTACTCTTTTCAACGAAAGTCGCTCACCCAGCGCATACGTCGTTAGGGACACCGTCTTTCCGGGTTTTGGCCCACTGGTTTGATGACATCATGAGCCCATGGGCATTAGTGTTATTTATGCGTTTATACATCACAAACTACGTCCATGTGCAAGCTTGTGAGTCGAGTGTGTGTGAGTCGAATGTGTGTGTGTGTGTGTGTGTGTGTGTGTGTGTGTGTGTGTGTGTGTGTGTGTGTGTGTGTGTGTGTGTGTGTGTGTGTGTGTGTGTATGTGTGTGTGTGTGTGTGTGTGTGTGTGTGAGAGATCTGGACATGCCCAACATTAGCACAATTTGGCACTGTTAGGCAACGGTTTCTGTTGTGTGATGTTAAACCAGAGCTCAATCAGCAAGAGAGAGAGCAGGATAGAGGGATAGGGGCAGGGAGGGAGCGCATAGGAGAGAGGGAGTAAGAGAGAGGGGGAGAGGGGGAGAGGGAGAACCTGGACAACCCAGGGTACCAAAACTTGAATGCGCTGAACGATGCTGATAATTTTCTGTTTGTATACATATATTTACACACGCCGTATATATACACATAGTATATAACTAATGTAACAATATTGTCGTTATAGCAGTAACAAAAATGTTGTGATATAATTTTTTTTTTTTAGTTTGACCAGTAGCAGGGTAATGAGAGTGAAACAACCTGGCTGGCTGTGTTCAAAGCGATCATACTTTGTGTGCACATCATTTGTGCATAACTGATCTTTACAACATTCGTCCTGCAAAAAAACAGTTTTGGGATTGGCAACACTAAGCAAAATATCTGCACTGATGCTCACTATGAACACAGTACCCAATTGGTACGTAGTGTTGCGTACCCAATAGGTAAGCAACACTACCCATCCCTATTACCTGCTTTCCCTTCCTTTGTCTTCAGCGGATAAAATTCACGGCCATACTATTACTATATACTATGTACATACACACACTATATTAAATCTTGTAATGTACGTGGTTATGCATCATGTCTCACGCAGAGGATTTCCGATCTATATGCCCACAACTTATGGTGTTATGGTGGTAATAACGTATCATGGGTTTTGGGTATCGTTACGTGCCTAATATATAAAATTATATCATTATACAGTACACAATACACATACTAATAATAATGCACAAATCAATAGTGTATAACAGGTATAGATGTATTTTCTACCTTGCATCACTCTGACACGGAGCTGTCTCCTACAGATGCAGGCAAACACACATAGTTGCTTATAAAGTACAGTGTGCCTGTGTGTGCCCTGCATGTGACACAGTTGAGTGTCAAAGCAATGCTAGTAGGTAGGAAAAAAAGTAATCATATGGAGCCCTCCCTTCAGATCTTTGTTGATTATCTCTGCTCTGTCGCTTCTCTCATCTACCCCCCCCCCCCCGCCACCCACCCCCCATTTCTCTCTCTCTCATACTAAATGGAGGCTGTGTGCCGCCTTGTTAGAAAGCTAGTCACATCCCTCTCTATCCTTTTTACCCCTCTTATTCTCTCCCCCCTCTTTTTCTTCATTTCACCCCCTCTCTACCTTTCTCTATCCATCCTTTACGCTCTCTCTGTCTCAATTCTTCTCCCCCTCTCTGGTTCCTCCC
>NC_139955.1:23378028-23423028 GCF_963454915.1 Gymnoscopelus microlampas | reverse complement strand
CAAGTTTCACAGATGTCATTCTCTTTCTTTTCCATTTTCTAAATTATTTTGAACAGCCTGACTGAACAGAATGGGATAATGGATAAGGTTATTTGATATTGTATATTTCTGTCCCAGCCCCACCCCTTAAGCTGTCTCAGCCATAATTGCATAATCAGATTTTTGAGTAAGATCAGTTATATATCATCTGTCTGACAATATAGATATGAAATAAATGTTGGAAGGAAGTTGGTCATAAAAAAGAGAATAACTTTGCTTTTGTAGGAATTTAGTGTGAATTAAATGTTCTCTCCAGATGCATTCTTAGACTACTGGCTCCTTACTAGAAGTCTCAGCCCCACTTCTAGCCTCCTACCCTTCTTCTACCTTCTATACTAAATGTATTAAGCCTATGTTAGAACAACAGCCTATGTTAGAACAACTACTTATACGTCTATAAATACTTGCAAACCATACCACCCAAAGTTTAGGAGACCCCACCAAATAAGAATGCTTATGCAGAGTCCCAAGTTCTTAGCCCTCAATTTCTAGTATCTAGCACATCGTGATGGAGTATACATACATACTGTACATTCACATTTCTCCTGACCATCTAAAGACATTGCAAAAGGTAATAACGGTGTTATGTTAAAAAATGTATCTTACCTCAACAAATTACTTCAATGTCACCACCACTAATGCGTGTTAACGTTTAACGTCTCCAACAACCTCTGTATTCTCATTTGCCATTTGTTAGCAACTGCCTTTTTAAAGAAATGTGAACGCCTCAAAATGCTCAAGTTGGGTATTTACTGTATTTTATGTTGTTGATCAAGCTTGTGTTAAGCACAGATCTTATTTCAGGCATCTTAACAATAACCCATTCAAAAAAATCCATTTACAAGGGAACTGGAAGTGCAAAGATGCAAATTCATTTCTGGGTTTTAGTACTAGAAACTTGAATATTTGCAGCCTCCCTAGCCCAGATTCGTATTCCCAAGCTTAGTGTTAGGACCTTTCACATGTGACATGAAATTGCTCATTATACAAAACATTATTTTGCCAATATCTAATTATGCTTCTGGACAGCAGAGAAGAAAAAAAACAGCTGCAGCTTTCAGACAGCACAGAAGCCACAGTGAATGTCACATAGCATGCCTATGGGCTACACAGTTGTCATGGCCTGGCTCACAAGAGCAACATGATTTCTGTCCCCCTGAGGAATCAAACGTTCTTTGTGCACTCTGTTATGCAGAAACGATGAGGGCAACATAAACTAGAAAAGGGTGCTCCTCTGAGCGCAAATCTCTGGCAGGACACAAGGAAGCTGGCAGGGGAAATAGAGTTTGTATGACAGACGGTGCAACTTTTCATGTCTGTGGTTTGTAATTACAGGCAAATGGTATGTAGTATGAAAACCCTGTTTGACAGCCATCAAAAAGTGACTCCCTATCCCTCCTTCAAAACTGGTATAAAAGAGCACCTGTCTGCAATTTGCAACTGGACCTAGACAAGTCTTCTAGCTTGCCAAAAAAAATTAAACTCCACAGGTTTTCTGTAAATATACTTTTACTGCTCTTAGTATTGATGATCTCTTGTATTGTATGTCTTTATATGTCTTGATGAATTGAATATACAATTGAAACAAGCCCTCAGGGCTTTTTGTGTTTTTGGGGGGGGGATTATTGTATAACTGTACATACTTTTTGCAAGCTGTTAACAAGTATTCAATAAATCAATCAATCGTCAGATGACGCTTGAGAGCATTTGTGCCTAATTAGGTTAAACAAAACAGTGATATTTATACCATTTGTGTCTCTCCCTATGGGTGGAATTGAAATCGTTTTGGTCTCAGTGTTGTTTAGACGCCCCTCGATGTGTGATTTGGACCAGATCAGACAGGTTCATGATTTGTGGCATTTTCTGAACAACGGGCCCCTCCCGCAAATTTCGGAACCCAATCGTGGCCAATTATAATGGAATATGAAAAACCTGATTGATACATCTTGATCACATGACTCCAGAGAGAATGTTGACCGATTTGAAACATTTGGGGAGGAGGTTCTTCTTTGGCCTATTGGGAGTGTGCATGCAAAGTTTCACCCTGATTGGTCCAGCGGTGCCCGAGATTAACTGCTCGCAGACAGACAGACAGACTCACAAATAGACACAGCCACAGGCCATTCCGGCCTGGCGGAGAAAAAGATGACATTTCAGAAAGTGGAGGCTTGTACAGGATTTTTTAAACTTTAATAACAGGTGTTTGTGTCAGTAAGTATTGTTGACACAGTATATTCTACAGCTAGTTGTGAAAGAAGAAATTATATTTAAGAAAAGCATCTCTAAAATAGACCAACGCAAGTATACTGAAGGATATTACATGTATATTTATATTTATGTAGACAAGTACTTTTTCATCAATGTGCTAAGCAGTTCGCTGTGGCCTGTTGCTGCTCATTTCATGCCTTACACTAACAGAAGACTTTAATTAAAACACATGTACATCTATGAGCTGCTCAAAGGGTGTTTTTGTTTTTGTTTTTAGCAAAACCATTATCAGCAGGTGATTGATATGCGGAATATAAAAGGAGAAATATCCTTTGATATGTAGAGGAACATAGGCCTTGAGTTCTTTGAAATGGAAATGGAACTACTAGAGTAAAATACAAACACTTCACACCAAATGAGTTAAGTAGCGCCAGTACTTAGTAACTTAGCACGTGTTCTGTACTGTCCTGTTGCTGTCGCTGTCCTACCCAGTAATGCTGCAGTGTATGAGGTCCTTATATCTGGGTACCGTATGTACCGTATGTTCTGCTGGCACAGAATGTAATCCCACCAGTGGCTTCTTCCTGTGCCTTACTGTACCTCTTAGCTTACCTATCTCCATAAAGAAAACTCGTAAGAAGAGTAAACTGCCCACTTTTCTCTTTTAACCCATTAAGACCTGAGGCCGATTCTACAAATGTCTTCTAAATCCTAAAATGTTGTTACTGCTATATCAGTGGTGCTCAAACTTGTTCAGGTCAAGGATCCCCAAATTATGTACTGTATATGGCCGCCGACACCCATCTCAAAATAATTTGTTCCAGGGACCCTAAAAAATATATATAGGCCTACATTCAAAGATTTGCACAAATGTTCACGATTTTTCAAAAATAGCAAATCTACAAGCTCATAGCGCGGCACGAAGTGACGTGCGGTTGAAGTGGTTAAAATCTAAAATAACACAGATGCCTTCCCGGTCTTAATTGGTTAATAAAATGACTTGGTTAGTTTCCACCCTTGTTCGTGATTCCCATATCTCTGTCGACCACTGTGTTCACACACTCCCCAACTTCCAAAGTGTTTTCTCTTTACCTTCTAAACGCCAGAGTGCCAATACTTGCTGCCTAATGCTCCTTCCAATTCCTTTATCTCCTACTCCCCAGCCCGCTCCCTCAGCTAGACTTATTACATCAAAAACATCGGAAAAAGAAATCAGTAATTGCCTTGGCATGGCACAATATAAGCTTCAGAAAGTCTTGTACTAGTCTCACACACATCTTTAAAAGGTGCTGCTACTGCTTGACTTGAGAGTACAAGCTTCACAAATCGTAATTTATTGATCAACAACCGGCTGTTCTGCTGCTTATGTTCAAATATGCGCATCTTGTCCGATCGACAGACATTTCGCCTGGGGAGGGTTTAGACGGGCTGAGTGACAGATTGGTCTCGGATCAGTCATTAGACTCAGACTGTTCTGAAGAAAATCTACATTCAAAAAATAAAAAGGTTAGCAAAACTCACGAAACAATCTTTTATCTTATAGGCTAAGCAATGCATCTAAAAAGGTATTAATGTTAGTAAGGAAGGATGAAAATAATCTTGAAATGTGCAGATAATACATGTATAAATAAAATACATGTAAATCTAATTATTTATATGGCAGAATACAATGCTTCACATGGCACCAGTCATAATGCTTAGCACTTGAATTTCTGCTAAAACTACGAACGCAGACACGTGCACATGCACGTAGGTTTACAACCTCAGTGTTTTCAACGTCCCATGTGTAGCCTTATTATGATTGCACAGTTTATCCCCACTCCACAAGTATAAATCTGTTTACAGTGCCACCAACAGGCTATCAAACTGTGCCCATTTAAAAAAGGACACTTGGGCTTACCACACAGCACACACTGCCCAATCTGAACACACCAACCATTTAACTGCCGTACTAAACATGACACAGTTAAAACAGCAGATTAAACACACAAGGTTGTGCGTGCACAAACACACTAACAAATACTATGTGGAAAAAACATGTCTTTAACCAAAAATTACTGTAAGATTCTGTGAGGGTTGAAAGTAACAAAAACGTCATCAAAATCAACCTGATTAAAGTGCAAGTAAATTAATAACAAGGGCATAGTTAAACTGGAAAAAGATGGACATTGTTTTATTAAAAAATGATCTGATAAAAAGAGGACACTCTTTTACTGTTCATATCGAATTCTTTTTAGTATTCATCACTGAACTTGTTCACTCATTCCTCACTGTGCAAAGCTCTTGTCATTTATTGTTTAAATAAATTGTGTGCAAATTTCACAGTTCATATATCAGTTCACTACCACTTTCATCAGTGTTATTTTTGTCATTTTATTTTCGCTACTTTCATTCCACATAGGGCACACACGCACACACACAAACTCGCTGATCAGAGCTGTTTTTCTCGACAGCATGTGTGGGTGTGTGTGTGTGTGGTGTGTGTGTGTTCGTTGGAGATGAAAATGAGGATGGCTCTATTTGTCTCTATTTGTGTTTAAGCAAAGTGCATGATAATTTCTTGGTTGGGTACGTAGTCTACTCACTCCAGGATGAAGTGAACTAGCAAATGCAATCGGCAGAGCAGTTAATGGCCTTGATGAATCTGTCTCTGTACACTCACTGTGTCTGATGAAAACCTTATATTTCTAGACCCGACACGCACATGGGGGGTTGGTGCTGCACAAAAGATTCAGGCACTTAGCACGTGGCGGTTAATGAAAGCGCCGAAGCTTAGTGAAGGAAAAAAATAACAAATTTAAAATACAGAGTTAACGTAATGTGATGTTTGTGTCCGTTGGGAGCTCTATATTGTACATATGCAGCAGTGGCCCTTGAGGATGTACTGTATTTTCATGATGTATTTGGTACCAAGCTTTATTTATAAAGGGGATAACTATTAAGGTTAAATTGAATTTCCATTTTTGCATTTTGTATCTGCATCACATTTTACTGGGATGACCGATGTACTCTGCACTTCAACACAAAAGTACTCTTGATCATTTATGCATCGCGATTTCCTGCAACAATTTTGGAAGTACAGTTATAAAGGCAATGGCAAATTCACAGCCCAGTGAAGTCTGAAAAATAAAATATAACTTAGGAATAATGAATTATCAAAATGTAACGTTAATAAGACACATTTCCAAATCAAATTACTACAATTACATTTTACATAAGTAAATAGACATAGACGACTGGTTTCACTAGATAAAAGCTACTTGAGTACTTTTTTTGCTTCATGTAAAAAAGGCAGATAATGGCGCAATATTTGAATGTGGTTCAGTTGATTTTAGCAGATGCCATCTTCTCTGATAATCTATCGTCTAATCAGATTAATCGCGGTATTAGCTAAACATTATCACGCCAGCATCAGTATCCTGGCACCAAATTATTGCTCATTCCATCCCTGTCTGCTCTCTCCACAGGGTGGCGCTCTCTAACATTCAGCTGGCTATACTGATAGACCGAACACCAGTGAAACTGACCTGTATCTCTCCATGGAACTCCTTCAACCGCCAGAGAAACTCCATGTACACTTCGAGCCACGCCACTGACAAACATCGTTCTGCTCAGAGCAGACTCCACAGACACTCCACTGGCTTTGTCGCGTGTGGACTAGTGGTTGGACATTTAACAGCGGCGAGTGAGGGAAAGACAGAGCAGTCGAGAGAAAGGAACATGCAGGGGCTCAGAGATGCTGATGAACTGAGAAAAAGGACGCTTTCTCCCCAAAGCCTGATGTCCTTGTTTTTGTAGCGTGTATCCTTAGCCCACGGACTCACCCACCCATCACAGCCTCAAACCTGACTGTTTACTGACATTGAGAACTGTTACACGCAAATTGTAATAATCCCTCTAAAATGGACAACAATGATACTAGATAAAACTTTGATAAGGACTCATTCTGGCTTTTCAGAGCAGAAATCTCTGCGTATCCTCTGAGGGCTGCCGTGAAGGACTGCACATTACAATTAAGGCCACGTCCTTGCTGTTAAGAACGCGCGCCACACTGAACACTAGTAGCTCTTGCATGACCCACTGCCTGCATGAGGATCTAGCTCTCTGTTTGACTTCCAAGACAGACCCGTGGGCACAAAAACATCTTTTGACCGTCCGTCTGCCAGCTTCTCTGTAGTACTGAGCCTGAGTAGGGGCGTTTTCAGATTTCAGCCTCTGGACACAAGGCTGAAGATGACTTGAGTCAGTTGGCCTACCAGCGCCTTACCCAGAGAGAGAGCTTGGCAGGACACACATACACACAGACACACACAAGGAAGCTTTGAGCCATGCTGGTGTTATCCCTTTCGGAGATTTGGAGTACACAGCGGCATCATCGTCTTCATCATCGTGTGCCTGAGCTGAGGGAGATACGGTGGCCTCAAGGAACTAGGCTAGACTTCTGAGCCATCTGACAAGGACTTGGGAATCCATTCCACACACACACACACACACACACACACACGCACACACATCAAGACTCCTTGATCTTGGAACAAAGAATTGGTGGACGTGAAAAGCACGTACTGAGCAGGTTAGTAAGCCCTCAGCACTCACTAACACCCTGGGTCGATCCAACCTTTTATTTAAACACAACAAACACGCACACACACACACACACACACACACACACACACACACACACACACACACACACACACACACACACACACACACACACACACACACACACACACACACACACACACACACACACACACACACACACACACACACTCTCTATGTGTGTGTCGTCTTGCTGTTCCCACACTTTGTTTTTCTGCTTTAACAATACTGACGAGCACCTGAATTCCCTCTCACCACGAGCCACACAAAACAAAGAAGAAAAAATAACATGTCTGGCTTCATACTCCAACAAAGGCTTTTATTTCAGAACATGATTGAAATGTTTTGAAAAATGCCACCAGGGGAGAGCGAGGCGAAGGCAGAGGCGAGGAAACAGGCCGAGCAAGGGAAAGAGGGAGCGAGAGAGAGACAGAATAAGGGAGAGAGGGAGGAGGTCCAAATGTAAATGAAAAAGAGGAAGCTGAGTCTTCAGCGAGGAGGAGGAGGAGGAGAAGGAAGAGAGAGGAGGGACTGAGATGGTGCTGCAGGACGGAATCAGGGCTGATTGATCCAATCTCAGTGTGTAGGAACGGAGCGGGGGAATCAACAGACGAGTGGAGGAAAGGGAAGAGGAAACGATGAAAGGGATTAGCCAGAAGAGAGAGACCGGATAGGGGAAGCGAGGACGGGGATGGTGTGGAGGGGGGAGGGTGGAGGGGTAGCGGAGGACGACTACACAGACCTTTCTGTAAACAAACCTCAGAGTGGGTATAATGAAAGATTATGAAAAGGAAAGAGGCAATGGGTGGGCGGGAAGGAGACCGAGGGAGCTATTGCATGAAAGTGCTAGAGATGCAGGGAGAAGGTAGAATGAGCAAGGCTTGGCGGCAGCAAGGAGCAAGCGAACGTGTGAGCGGACAGGAGCGGGGGGAGAGAGAGAGAGAGAAAGAGAAAGAACCTAGGCATCATTAAAAAGAAAAGTGTGGATAGGAAAGTCTGGCAAGTAGGCCCAAAAAAAAAACACACTCACAGGTTGGTGCCAGAGGGACATGAATGAAAGAGAATGTGTGTGTGTGTGTGGGCTGGGGGGGGGGGGGGGGGGGGGGGTACTGAAGCATATGCTAGTTGAGATTCAAACAGGCCTCCCAATATGGTCCCAGCTCCCACCTTGACACTCCCTCTAGTGTCTTTGTGTGTGTTCATGCCAGTCTCTCTCTCTCTCTCTCTCTCTCTCTCTAATCCTGGCCAGGCTTGAAAACAGTCCATTCTGTGCTAAAAATAACATTAAGAAAGAAACAAGTCCAGGTCCTCACAGGCTTGTGTGTGCCAATGTGCAGATAATGACACACGCAAATTACAAACACCCCCATATCCATCAATCAGATAAGGTGCCAAAGACCCTTTTCTTTCACAAACATACAGTAGATGCCACAAACGTACATATGGTACACCTTTTAGATGAGTGCAGGTAACCATAATGTAGCTATTTATACATCGATCAGCCACAATCACTGGCAACATTCCTTTCTTTGCAGCAAACTCAATATCGACTCAAATTTTCAATCCCAGGGACCCATTTCCTCTCTAATTCTCTGACTGACTGGCCAACTCTCCCATCTGTCTCCTTCTCTCTCCCTCCCTCTTTCCCTCTCTTCTATTGTTGGCCTCTCTGGTTTGCTTTGCATGGATTTTGACTGCTGCCAAGGGGCAATTTTGCATCTAGTATCGAGTTCACACACAGATCCACACTGTACAGTATGCCTACATGCATGTGCGAACACGCACACGCGAACACACACACACACACACACACACACACACACACACACACACACACACACAGAGTATAATAAGAGAAGGGAAAAACTAGCCTTTGGAGGATTTGTTTATCAAATGCTTTGTCAAATCATGTCAGGCGTTCTATGTCAGGGGCGCAGTTTCCAGCCCAGGGCTAGCCAAAAGAAAGGTTTCAAATAATAATATATCATAATAACATTCTCACGGCTTCTACCAGTGTATATTAATCATATTCTATTAATCGTGTATTGTATTGTATGCAATTGCATGGAGGGGATCATTTTATTTATCTGAATTGTACATTTCTGTGTAATTGATGTTAGTGTCAGAGATTAGCTGGGAGACAAGTCATAATGTCAACTGAGGAACATATTAATGTTTTTTTTTCTATGCCTCCCTATACAACATCTCACTAAAACATTTCTTGAGATTTCAGGAGTTGCTGAATAATTTATACAAATTTCATGAACAATAACAACCAAGAGAGGCAACATGCATTATACATGTCAGCTTGTACAGAAACTCGCTGTGTACTGTATGTGAATGCTTTGCCCATGTGTACAGTACGTTCATTTGCTTGTGTGTGTGTTTGTGTCCCTATGCATGTTAGTGTGTTTTGTTCACGATCACAGTCTCCTCCTGTAGTTTAAATGAACTACACAGGCGGCCTCATGCTAATGTTTTCAAAAGGGGTTAAGGGAGTGGTTTCATTTGGATGGTAAGTAGCAGGGCAGTTGGAATGAGTTCACTGTCACTGTTGTCTTCAAGGCTAGCACAATTCATCCGATTTCCCTGTTTGATGCTTCTTTTAGTTTCATGTCACTCACTCTGTGTCATTTAATCTCCTCGCAAAATGTCTTCCTCTTATTTTATCTCCCTCCAACTGTCACTGTCCAATTTTTTCCATCTCTCTGTCCCCATTATAATTGCTCCCTCTGACTCTCGTAATCTCACTCGCCCACTCACTTATTCCCTCTCTCTCTCTCACCCCTCTCTGCCTCGCTCCATTTCTCTTCTACATGGTCAAATGGACCCATGTAATACCCAACACCCACTTCTAGCGTATGCCTGATGATTCAATAACTTCAAATGGAAGAGAAAGAGAACACACAGCTGGCGTAAAATAAAACATTTTAAAATGGCCATTTTTGGAGAAATATGTAGCCATGTGTGGTCCACTCTGCTGTAACTAAATCTCACTCCAAAGCTCCATCTTTCTGTGAGAGCTCTTTCTCTCTCTCATTAATGTGATGAATCCCTCCCCCCCTCGCATCTTAGAACCAGTGAGCCACATATTTTGTTCTCGGTTTTGACTGGATTTCTCTCCTTCCTATCCTTCCCTGTCTTTCTCCTACAGAAGCCGCAGAACGCAATGGCAGCGGAGAGTCTTGCCGAGCTTCGCGATTGGCTATTCCTGCTCCTCCTGTGCCTCACCTTACTGGCCGAGGTACTGGAACTGGCAGCGGCGGCCATTGCCATGGAGACGGGCGAAGGGGAGGAGGGCGCCGTGTGCCCATCGGTGTGCCGCTGTGATGAGGGGTTTGTCTACTGCAATGACCGCGGCCTCAGCATGATTCCTCCATTGCCGTTGATGGCTGCCATCCTCTACTTGCAGAGCAACCGGCTGAGCAACGCTGGCCTGCCTCCTTCGCTAGAACGTAGCAATTCCATACGTGTCGTTTACCTGTATGCTAACCAGTTGGATGAATTTCCTTTGCACCTCCCACCTTCGTTAAGGGAGCTTCATTTGCAGGACAATAACATACGAACGTTACCGCGCTCCTCCCTGGCCAAGCTACCGTTGCTAGAACGTTTACACCTGGATGATAATTCCATATCAACGGTTAGCATCCAGGAGCGAGCGTTTTCTGGGACCCCACGGCTGCGTCTATTGTTTCTCTCGCGAAACCACCTGTCCAGCATCCCGGCAGGCATGCCAGCATCCCTGGAAGAGCTGCGGCTTGATGACAACCGCATCAGCACCATCCCCACCCACGCCTTCCGTGGGCTTTCCTCTCTCCGACGCCTGGTGCTGGATGGAAACCTGCTGGCCAACACGCGCATCGCAGATGACACCTTCTCGCGTCTCGCCAACCTGACTGAGCTCTCATTGGTTCGTAATGCCCTACAGGCCCCGCCTGTCAACCTACCTTCGGCACACCTCGTGCGGCTCCATTTACAGGACAACGGCATGACTCATGTGCCGAGAGGGGCATTTGATGGGATGCGGCGGCTGCAGAGACTGGACCTGTCAGGCAACAATCTGACCACCCTCCCTCGGGGCCTATTAAAGGATACGGAGGGCCTGGAGCTACTTCTGCTTCGGGGAAACCCTTGGTACTGTGGTTGCAACCTGCGCTGGCTCCATGCTTGGCTCCACAGCCGGGGGGCAGCTGTTACCGTCAGGGGAATGACCTGCCAGGGACCTGAGGCTGTACGCGGGCAGCCTCTGAGAGACCTCACTGCACTTATGGAGCAATGTGAGGGCCCCCCCGCTGGGCCTGGAATCGGGGTTGGGGGAAACCCAGCCGAGAAAGGCGGAGGAGGAGGAGTGCTGGCTATAGGCCCCCGTGGCAGCAGCACCACTACCGCCCTCTTCCCCCCTACCCAAGGTTCTCTCTTCACCCTGAGGGCCAAGCGGCCAGGCCTGGTGATGCCTTTGCCTCCAGGAGAAGGTGGACAGATATCCGGGGAGGCATTGGAACTGACTGTGAAGCCTCTCTCCCCGGACAGTGTACTGGTTACATGGTTATGCCCACGACCGGCACCCTCCTTCCGCCTGTCATGGCTCAGGCTGGGAAGCAGTGCAGCCCTGGGCTCCATCACAGAGACCTTAGTACCTGGAGAGAGACAGCAGTATCTCCTAACACAGCTCACCCCACGTTCCCACTACCTCATCTGCCTACTGCCACTGAAACAGGACAGTGAGGGCGCCTCTGCAGGCTCCTCCCGCTCAGGCAGTATAGACACAGACAGTAAGGACGCGGCTCCTGCCTGCGCTCAGATCGAGACCGGAGAGGCTACGGTCAGTGGAGGAGGCGAGGGCTCAAACAAGGAGGGGACACAGGACACAGAGTTGACTGTCCTGCCCTTAGCTGGGATCATTGGGGGAGCCACAGCATTGGTCAGTTTGCTGCTGATCTTTGGCATCTTCTGCTGGTATGGACAGAGGGTGGGCTATATGTCGGGAGACTCGGGCTCGTACGGCAGAGGTCGCGGAGCGAAGCATTATGACGACTACGTGGAGTCAGGCACCAAGAAGGACACTTCCATTCTGGAGATCAGGGCCCCTCCTTCAGGCTTCCAGATGACAGCCATGGCCCATCAGGCGCTGCAGCCCAAGCTTGAAGACGTCACCTACATCCACACAATCTTCCCTTCCTCGTCCTCCTCCTCTTCCCATGCCAACGGGACCTACCGGAGCGGCCATGGTACCGGCACCCTCAATGGCACTATTCTGAGCCAAAGTGGCCACCACCATGTTGGTTACGGCACCAACCGTGGTTACCGGGAGGGCGGCATCCCTGACATAGACTATGCCTACACGTGATGACACACAGACTCACTCCTTTGGCTGCCATTGTCAGGCACCATTTCTATGGCTAACGACCGCCAGGCCAACGGCCACTTTATCCTTGGTTTCCAAAGTACCCTCTGTGCCTCTGCTGGATCGATTTTGATTGGTTTGCTGTGTAGAAAAGACTGGATTCAGCTACGGTGACTGGACATCGACACTTAGTGACATAAGTGAACAGTCACATGTAACTGCTCTGGGTATATTATATTATATAGTAGACCTGTGTTTCAATGCTACTTAAATGGTTACTTTTTCTCTCTTTACAATATTTCAAAGTCTCTTCAAAACCTACCATTCTTCTCAGCTCATAATAATACACAGTAACTTATTTGAGGTTAATATACTAGGCTTAGCTGAATTAGCGGGGGATATATTTATAATAAGAGGAAAAGGCACTCCGTGTGTATAGAGATAGCTCTCATATCTCCCTACTGTGAGCTCTGTGCTGTACAGATAAAGAGAGTGAGAAATTGGTGGTTGTTATAACGCGCAGATGACAATGTATCATGACTGACATGAGAAAAATGTGTTGCTACTGTAGGCCTCTCCTTTCCTCTGCCCCCGCCCACCTCCTTTTTTTATTTTTGGTCAAGGCTCTCTCCTTTTTATTTCTCCCATGTATTTGTGGAGCCGTGAGCAGAGGACGACTTTGTTTTCGCCGAGGGAGCTGACAGCAGTGATAACAGTTCTGACAGAGACGGGAGACACAAACCACAGCACAGGGAGACTAATGATGTTGGGAGAAAGAAAGAGAGAATGGGGTAGGTAGAGAGGGTTGGATGGATGGATGGATGGATGGATAGATGGATGGATGGATGGATGGTTGAAGGGAGATAACAGGAGGACGGAGAACCCTTTGCTGAAAGGATGGAGAGATGTCGGGTTGGGAGATGTGTTGGCTGATAGCAGAGAGCGGGGCAAGAAGGGAGAATAGAAGAAAAAGATGAGTGAGAATAGGGGAGATGATAGATGCGACAGCGGGGAGTATGGAGGCAGACAATAGGAATATAAGATGGGGGGGGGGTACCGATACTGGTGGTGGTGGGAGGGCTGAGTGTGGGGAACGGGAGGAGAGGTGACAATTGGGATAATTTGACATCATTATCCAAAGACTGCACAGTAAAAATCCTCAGTGTTCATTTAAGAGTTAAATGAACACTGAGGATTTGACTGTGAATGCACCTGTAGCATAACCACTACTGCCCTCAGGAAAAGCCCTGGGAGAAAATAGACTGCACACATCCTTGATTGGACGATTCTATCAAATGAAGAATGGTTGTGATCTTTATAAAGCCAAGGCATTGAGAAATAATGTTTTTTTGTTTTGTTTTTGCTAGTTTACACTTAAAATATAATATAATGCATCTTGATCATAATGTAGTCCCTGTGATGTGTCACATAATGCTGTTTACCTGACAGTAGCCTACCTACGGCATGGCAAGACAATCAGAGAATGCTACTGTACCACAACCCCGAATTACAAGAGTCCAAAGGAGAAACAACTGGCGTTAAGAGGGAAAGGCAATTAAACACCCTCGTCCTAATTTTTTACAGCATTCAGAATTACAAAACAAAAAGAATATGTTGCCAATTTCTTTTGCACCTGGTTTTATGATAAGCTTACTGTTGCAAATTAGCTACAAATGATCTCATCATGCAAAAAGTCATTTGCATTATTCCACAGGCTGGCGTAACTTAATGAACCCATAATGAATTTAAACAGCAGCTGATTTTTGTGGGCTTGAAAACTAGCCTAGTCTAGTCTGTTTAATGTGCAACGTCTGTTAAAGCTGCTTCATAACCTTTGATTTATACAGTAGAATGTGTGTGGGGGGGGATCACATAGTGAGTATTTTACCAAGGCACGTTAAATTTGGACATTTAAGCAGAGGCAGTAAAAGTTTCAGTGATGCATATAGTCATTTTGTGACTTTAAACTACCGGTACTCAATTGATTTTTGAAAAAGGATCCAGTGCATCCTTTGTACATTGTAAGATAAAGTACTTAATTTCACTCAGGGCCTGCTCTCGGTTCCATAGGTTGACTTAGATACAGTTCAGTTATCAGGGATCACAGCTGGACCACAACACTGTGCAGAACACACACACACACACACACACACACACACACACACACACACACACACACACACACACACACACACACACACACACACACACACACACACACACACACACACACACACACAGAGTAAAAGAAAGGTGGCACCTGCTTTCTGACAGTCTGTCCCTGACCTTATTGATAAAATGTTTTAAGAACGCAGAAAGCAAAGATAATACTATCAATATTAAAAAAGCTGCAGCCAGAGATGATAAAAAGGAAGAATATAAGGTAGAGAGAATGAGAAAAATGTATAAAGAATGAATCAATGAAGCAGTACGAAGGTGTGCGGGGGGAGGATTATGTAGGAGTCTGTAAGTGTTGAGATCCAATCTGACTTTGAATAGCTCTCTTTCTCTTTCCCTACCTGTTCTACTGTCCACCAGTAATAAAGACGTGTGCCCCCCACCCTACCCTTGTTTTGAAAGAGCACTGAGGCCTTCCTTCTATTCTGTTTAGAAAAACACTTTCCTTTAAAACGCCGCTCTCTGAAGTGATAATGAAAAACACTCTTATGTATAAATCGAAAAGTGGGCGCAGAACGTTACTCCGTTTATTGGTCTTTTGTCTTTTTTCTACACAAATGAATAAAGACTTCTAAAAAAGAAAACTGAAAAAAATGGCTTGTGAGTTCTTTAGCGCGTGTCTGTGGTGCATTAAATCTGAAATAAAGGCTGCAGATATCAAATAATGCACTTTGATAGCTGAAAAATCAATGGGAACCTCACATTATTAATGTGATTTATGACGGGACAGACCAGGCCTCATTAAATCACACACACTGAATGAATACATCAGTGGCTATACGCTCCGATTCCAACATTTATAAGGATCCGCCAGCTTGCTCGGCCAGACATATGTTTGTGTGTGTGTGTGTGTGTAGGACCAAATAGCAAGTGAAAGAGAGTGACTAAGTGTGTGTGTGTGTGTGTGTGTGTGTGTGTGTGTGTGTGTGTGTGTGTGTGTGTGTGTGTGTGTGAATGCTACAGTATGTGCCTCTAGGTTTGAGTGAAGACATGCCTCTCATTCTAAGAGAGTGCTAATGCTTGTGTAAGCACAAATCAATATAACGAACAGAGGAGTGTATAAGTGTCCATCTTAGACAAACTGCTTGTGACAGGCATGTGCGAAGCGAAGAAGGAAGAAGGAAGAGTGTTTACATGCAGTTAATGGCCATGTTGTGTGTGGGTGTGTACACATGTGAGGAGGAAAGGGACAGAAAGACCATGACATTACATACTATATGTGTGTGTGTGTGTGTGTGTGTGCGTGCGTGCGTGCGTGCGTGCGTGCGTGCGTGCGTGCGTGCGTGCGTGCGTGCGTGCGTGCGTGCGTGCGTGCGTGCGTGAGTGTGTGTGTGTGTGTGTGTGTGTGTGTGTACGTGTGTGTGTGTGTGTGTGCTTGTATAACTATACTTGTGAGGGCCAAATGTCCACACAAGTTTAGTAGAATTTCAGGAATAGACATTGGGAGGACCATTTTTCTGGTCCTCAAGACAAATGTATGTTTTATGGTTAAAAAAGAATTTCAGGTTAGGGTTACAATTTACAATTTTACAATTTAGGCATTTAGCAAACGCACTTAATCCAGAGCTATTCACAAGGTAAGGTTAGGATTAGGTATTTAGGGGTCAGGTTTAGGGGGTATGCCTGATTTATATGCATTTGCATGCCGGTGTCGCACACCAAAAATAGACGATCTACAAGCTATTGTCAGCTTTAGGGTTAGGTCTAAAAATGAAAAAAATAAAATAAAGATGGCATTAATAAAATCGGCTTCCTAAAACGTTGATGTTCTCAAAACAAAAGGATTGTAATACAATGTGTGTGTGTGTGTGTGTGTGTGTGTGTGTGTGTGTGTGTGTGTGTGTGTGTGTGTGTGTGTGTGTGTGTGTGTGTGTGTGTGTGTGTGTGTGTGTGTGTACAGCTCAGCTATTAACAACCGACGTGTTCTTTTGAACAAAAAATCCCTGAGAACTTCATTATCAAGGCTATTCACAACCACAGTCTATTATCCTGCCTCAGGCTCACTGGAACCATTATAATACTTATACCCACACAATTCGACACCCAGAACTCCCTAATTCTCATGTCTTTGGAGTTCAATTCAAGTCAAGTCTGTGCAGCCAATGAGACCATGCAGTTAGCCTCCAATAAATTAAAATATATCGAGTCTGTCTGTGAGTATTAATGTCATTCTGTCTGCAATGACTCAATATCATCACCAAATCACAACACAAGGCCATGAAACTTCATATCGTCACTGGCTGGTAGTGAAAAACCTTGTATGTTCGAAACCGTTACTTTTAGGAAATGGAAAGAAAAACCTTTGTTCCAATGGATACAATGTAATTATTATTTAGTCACAAGTTCTTAATAATGTTAAGTTAATAATGTTTAAACCCACAGAGAGACTTAAGCACTTTCAAACAGGAGTCCCTTTTAAAAACACTCACAACACATAGCATCGCGACACATTGTGAGCTTGTAGATCGGCCGTTCTTCCTAACTTTGTTCTCATACGACACAGTATAAAACGTGAATGCAGATACAAAAAATATGTTTTTTGCATGACAGCAACAATATATTAGATCTCAGTAATGAACTACGTTACTACAGTATATGCTATGAATGAGACAATATGAAATGTGGTTTGTTTTTAAAAAGGGCTGGTAGAACTGTGGCAGTATCAAAAGCATTTTAGCTAAATCTGGCTCATTTTCAATGCCTGGCACTCTCATTTCAAAATGTTCTGTTCAGGATTAAAAAATACACCGATTTTCAGGCACTTCAGCTCTGCAGTATGCAGTGGTACTGCTTTAGGGTGATTCTGAAATAATGCTCCACTACGCATGCAATGAGCAAGTGAATTAACATGCAACATACACAAAGTTGGTGTATTCCTGTACACCGAAACAGCGTAGTCACTGCAATTACAATATGTCTCTGAATTTGTCATATCCGTTCTGAAATATACTATCTATACAGTAGTAGCCACATGATTAGACAGATATGTAACGTCAGGTGCACTATTATTGAAATTGGTTAAACACAACGTGTCGCATTGCGATGCGATGTGTCGTGAGCTTTTAGATTGTCTTTTTCTTTTTTTACATTCACCTAAGACATGCCTAAAATAGGGATGCCAGGGTTAAAGTGGTAATGGGCCAAAAAGACAAAAAGAAAAAGTGTGACAGACATGTTTCCTGTTTCCATACCAGTTCATTTTGCCATAGCTTTGTTTGATTGTCTCAGCAGCCAATTTGAACCTGAAACAAATATGAATGATGTGTCTCAGGTTCTAATATTTTGCAGAGCCAATCAAGAAGCTATGAGAAAATGAAGCAGAACAGGAAATGGGTATGCCGCCTTCTGGAAACCTGGGACAACAGTTATCCACAAAGCCTATAACACAGTTAATTGTTTTAAGAATATTTACCCTATTTTCCTGTTTTGTTTTGTTTAATTAAAACGTAAACCAACCTTAAAATGATCTGCTTCCCCGGCAGATATTCAGCTTGACATTTCAAATCAATCCACACTTTTAGCTGCACTAAAACTCAATGATAACTCAAATAAAACCAAATAAGACAACGTTTACTGTGTTGGATAATCCATCTCAAGCTAGTTTTAAGTCTCAACAAGTTGATTTTCATACCGTATTGAAATTAATGAAAATCAATGGCTTGTAGACAGCTGGCTAAAGATGCAATACTGTATGTTCATGCTGTCACTCCTTCCCTTATGTAAGGATTGAATGCAGTGGTCATGGACAAACAAAGAATGTCAGAAGGACAGAGGACAAACAAATAAAAAGTAGCCTACGGTTAGATAACTGCATTAGGCTCGGACATAAACACTAATATCAAATCAAAATACATATCCTTTAAAAACACACTTTCTTTAGGCTCAATATAAGGCTCAAAATGTTCGCTCACAAGGACATGTTTTGTAGGACTCTAACAAGCATCTTTCCGTCTTCACAAAGGCAAAAGCCAAAGAAACCCATAGAGACATCTCACACTCTCTCTCTGTCTCTAACACACACGTTTCAGAGCAACAGAGGGGGAGATCATTGGTCCCCACAGACCCATGGAAGTGGATAACAAACACTGACACATTTCTTCTCTCACAGATACTCTATAGAGACACTGGAATACCTTGGAGGTATAAAACCAACCAACCGACAACAAAAACACTTGCAGCAAAAGCACACTTGTGGCACTTGTGGTTCAAGCATGGAAACGATATCAATTAAATAAACAGGTCAAAGAATATAGTAAAAATGGACACTGAAATCCTAATTTAACTCTGGGAGTGTAGAAATGAATCCAAAATGATGGTCCATAAAATTAACACTGGATTTTACGTATGTATGTACATTGTACGCCGTCTTTCAGGTATGAAGCCACTGTGATGCCAGTGCAATATTCCACTGTTGGGAACATAAAGAACGAGAATGTTTGCTCCTGCGCCAACAATGTTGAAAGGTGTGAGCTCAATCTCACGACATGTGAATAGCACTTCTAATTATTTTCCATGTGGCTTCTTGGATCTATTTATTTTTAGCTTTTCTTTGTTAATTTGTTAATTCATTATTTATCCGATAATTATTTTTCCAGTAATTTGGTTCATATACTGAATTAAAAGCTTTTATAACCTCCTCAAGTCATATTTGCGCTACCCGCCTTTTGTCTGTGTTAGCCCAATAGAGTGAATAATTTATGAATTGCCTTTTTTCTCATGAAAAGATACACCATCAGGCATTCGGTTTCATCTCCAAGCTGTGTGAGCAAGCTGTGCAAAGAACCCGCTTTTCGGTCAGAAGTGCTCTGAGCAATCGGCCCCCTGCTGGAATTCTGGGTCTTCCAAGGCCCTCAGCTTTCAGTCACAGTCCACTCTGCTGGCTGCTTGGGCGAGCGGAGCATTGGCAAAGGCCTGTACTATAGTGATGAGAACCCTTGCAATATTCATTCTCAGCCTCTCTGGCAGACATGCAGGTGCACTTATGTCAAACAACTACTAACCAATAACCAAGTTTTTGGTGAGCTAGTTTTTGGGCCAGTTTCATCATACATCTCAACTCCTTAAAGGTAGGGTAAGTGATATTTTGTCATTAAAATAAGTGTTAAATAGCTCTATATTCTGATAGTACTCATTGCTATAGAGTGTTTGTTCAGTAACAGGGGTATCCCCGTCCTCCAGCTCTGTAATAAACAGAAAATACATTTTCAGCTCGGGATACACCAATTTTATCCAATCAGGACAGAGAACTCACACAGAATACAGGATAAAGAAGTAAAATTGGAAGTGACGGCACAAAGGAATGAGCAGACAAAATTGGAACTGGATCACTATCAAATTTAAGCTGATAAATGGGGACTCTCTCCTGATTGGTTGATTTTGCCAACCACCTGAAAATGTATTTTCTGTTTATGGAGACTGAGACAGGGAGTTTTAACCAAAATATATCACATACCCGACCTTTAACCATTAAGTCATTCTGTGTAACTTTTTCAATTAAACAAAAGTTATTTTTTATATCATTTTTTTTTTATGCCTTTATTGATAGTATAGTAGGTTTACAGGAAATGGGGAGCGAGAGATGGGGAGTGAGTGACACACAGCAAAGGCCATCAGGATCGGGACTCGAACCTGCGACACGCTGTCAGGCTACATTGAGCCTAGGTGCCAGGACTGCTACGCCAGCGGTCCGGGCCCCACATAATGTGTTTTTGACAACTTCTCAATAATTTTCTTCTTTTACTGCCTCGAAACTCGCGGCAAGATGACGTAGACACTGGAAATGTATTATATATTTATGTATTTTAGCGTTAATAAATCTAACCTTTTTCTAATCTTAATCTAACGACATGTTGTTGCATTCCAAAACATCCTCGGGGGCTAGGATCTTATAGCATTCCTTTTTCAGCGGTAGTTCCATATCGACAAATGCTGTAATGAGAACAGAGCTACAAGTGGTGTTGTAAACTACTAAAATGAATGTTACACAAATACACAGTATGACTTGAGTTGAAACCCTATATATTTTCAGTTGACCGGGGTTGCCAGGGGTCTATACTTGAGCGCCCCCTTTTTTCCTCTACACCAAAATTCTTTGCAGAAAATAGCCTCTCTACAAGCTCACATCGTGTTGTGAGCTTGCAGATCGGCTATTTTCACTGAATACTTGAATATTATCAAATGGCCAGAAAAGGTACGCTAGGGTCAATGTGGTCAAATCTACTGTATAAGCTTTGCACTTCAATGATACAAACTGTCAACTCTCTGAATAATATGCCTTTCTTTTATAAACCGGTATACCGATTTGGCTTAATTCAAAACTGAGTTGACCTTTGCCTATAAACACAGCATAAAATCCCTTTTTTTCCACGGCAAAGAAAAACAACCTGACATCAAACACACCATGCATTTATTGCGGATAAATATACCGCAGTTTGATCCTCTCAGATTTGAGAAGTAGAAAGTGAACTGAACTCAAATGTCCTTGCATAGAATACAGAGCTAAGAGGGAAGAGTCTGGTTTACTAAATAAAAACTTCACAATGAACTTTCTCTGGGAGGTGCCTGGGAAAACAAAGATTTTGGAGGAGCTATTGGAAACTCAAACTATTAAACACATTTTAATGGAAAAGAAAAGAAAGAAAACAGCATCATGGTGCCCTTGCGCAAGGTAATAACAGTACATATCCAAACTAGAATAGGACCCTCCTCGGAGTGCAGGTCTTTAGGCTGCGTGGCCTACCCAGGGCTGTCAGTAGTGGGTTGCAGCCAACAGGACACGGCGAAGCTGCGGGGGGAAATAGCATTTCTACGAGATATGGTTCAACTTTGCACATTTGCCCTGTATGGACAGAAGTAAAAGCACCTTTGGAGGTGCACTCTAATAGAGCCCCCTCAACAAGCAATTCCAATTTGGAGTTTATTGGATATTGCGTTCGTGATATATGGCATTTTTGTAAGAAATAGGCCCTGCCCACAAATGTTTGAAGACAGTATGGACTATCCAAACCATGTTGGATGATCATTGTCGCATTACTCACAAGACTATTTGTACCTACTTTGGAGAAAATAATCACTTTTCTGCAACAAACAGACATTTGTAGCATTTGTGGCACCTCCTATGGGCTATGTGAAATTGCTTTTGAAAGCATAGTCTTCACCTCCCGGCCTGGCGAAGACATAAGCCAGCACTGACTGTGTCGTGGTTCATGGTGTATTACCAGACATCAGGCATGGATGTGTGTGAAAGAAAATAGGGGTGCAAGACAATTAAATCTTCAAATTCTGCCAGTGGCAATACAAGCATTCTCTGGTCTTACTACCAAAATGTATAAAGACATCTCCATCTCGACTCGACTGCTCCTAAACCTTGGTAAAGTGTGAAAGCCTTCTGTAACAAACTCACGATGCCATATCCATCACTCTGAAAGTTCCACTTTCAGTGACCTACAGTCGGAACACTGCATACTTTAACTGATGTTCTGACATCAGTAACCTGTTCCATCCACGAATGACAGGACCAACAGGATAAGTGGATAAATAGCCTAGCTCCTATAAATAGAAATGTCATTTCCTAAGCTCTGATAATGAAGGCCCGAACATCAGCGTGCAAGATGAATGCCACTTTGCAACACCTGATAGATGGCAATTACGAAATGGTAATTGCGTGCAATGGGTGTACTCTGTCGATACACTCGCAAATTGGCCTATGTGATGAGAAGATGTGAGAAGACAAATACAGAGCTTTTATACTCACTGGTTGGGTGGGGGCCATGAGAGGATTCAGATTCAGATCCAAAACATATATGAGGTAAAAAAAAATACAAAAATAAAAAGGTTCTTTGTGACATGAGCAGAAAGCCACCAGACAAGAAAAAATGTAATGTGTATTATCATCCTAGAATAGATTATACGTGATTATCCTACAGTACTGCATTCAATGAAGTTAATGATATCTCTATCTTAAAGTATATTATATCTATCTTCTATCTAAGAAAACAGCATCAATCAAAAAAAATATTTTTTTAACCACCAATTCAGTTTCAAAAACGTTTTTAATATATCTACAAGCTCACAACACATCACAATGTGACACATTATTATTTTGGAAACATTTCGTGCTGTGGCTTTTTAGGAGCCACGGCGCGATTTGCAGCTTATAATCAACACATTTCTTGTGCACAATTCCCAAGGCTAACTTAGTACCTCCAGTCCTCAACACACAACAAATTCACATTTTATACACTTTCTGAAATATTTCACTTAAATTTTATGATCGAAGTCAATGGGATTTGGGTCCAGCTGCGTAGCCGCCAGAATTTCTAGTAATATACAACTGACATCACAGGCTGGACACAGGCTGGACACATGAAGCCACGTCGTTCCTAAGTGCATTCCGAGATCCACATGATTCGAATTTTTTAATTCGGCTTTAAGTGGTTAAAGCCATTTCTCAGGTGCTTGTGGCCCTACTCCTGTGATTCCTTACAAATATTGGTGTTGGCCCAGATGTTGTCATTTTAAGTGCCAAGCAGGCGACATGCAGCCAAGGCTAAATCTGTTTCAGCAACGGCCTGATAGTTTGCCGTACACTAAAATGGGTTTGACGTAAGTGCTGACAGTCTAACATCATTGTTATTTTTGCCTCATTTTTGGAGAACTGGGAAAGCAAAAAGGATTATAGAAATGCTAATGATTTAATATAGAATATATTTTAAAAGAATCCCCTATTCTCCTCACCCACATGGGGGAACTAATAGACAAAGGGCTTGACAGCTGGCTAGTTTACAAACTGCGCCAAATAGTCTCAACCCAAAAAATAACTTGCAAGCAACAGCAACCTTGCTTGAGTCTTATTCTTCGGAGAGTCCAATTCTGAATGTACTTGATACATCTACACAGCCTATGTTGAATGTAATCCTTTCATTGTACTCTGGAGTGAAGTTAACCATTAGTATTGACTAGAAAATCAGTGTCTCTCCACCACTAATCTTAAACTAAACCATTAAGGAGGAAATAGCAGGAATGACCACACATCAGCACAAAGGAGAAGTCTCGTCTTTCTCTTTCCCATTGCTAGTTTGTCAAGCTACCAAAAGACCATCACCTGGACTGCAAGCAGAGCAGCTCAAGCAAAGAAAAGCGAACAGATTTGAACGCAGCACTTGCGTTGATGAGCGCAGTTTTGATAGGCAAAGTGCTGATGATCAAGCTGACTCCTTTTCTCTTTTACTCCCCTTATTCGCTCCATCTCTCCATCACCCACATTGGCCCAATCAGGCTAATGAGGCTCGCACTTCCTCTATTCCTCCATCCATCCCTCCCTCAACGCTAAAGTGGCGATTGATCGGAGGGGTGGGAAAAGCTTTTAACGAGGGAGGGGTGGGAGAGAAATAATTAGCACGAATGAGCTTTTCTGCAAACTCGTTCATTTGTGGGTTGTTTTTTTTTCTGTTTATTTACAGATGCGGACATCATTAGGGATTGACTCTCTGGGTATGTTAACTTCTCAATGTCAGGGTGTAAATCAATCTGGAGCTGTAAATTGAGGGCTGTTTGTCTAATGTCATTGGCTTTTTTGAAGGGGCACAGCATTGCAATTTGTAGACAGAAGGGAGAGATGGAAGGAACAGATGAAGGGTGGTGGTAGGGGGGCTGGGTAAGTACAAAGTAAAGTAGCATAAAGCATCTAACATTTTCCTTCAATTTATCTCTCAAATTGAGGGGAAAAGCAGACACCCAAAAAGTCTCATGAGAACTGGAATCGTTGAACCTTGAAGGGCTCGAAAAATGTTCGGCACACAGGGAACATCCAATCGCTACCCAGATGACCAGTAAAGTGGTCTCACTCTGACGGCCGGACGGTAATTAACTCGGACAGATCTGGACTGAAAAAGTGGAGCGACGGCAGTGCCTGAAATGAATGCACGTTGCAGAGTCACAGAGCCACCGCTGCTGCCTGCAAACCTCGCCTGTGGCAAAGACATAGATATGCAGAGGGGAACAGGGAAGGTCAAAGCATGAAAGAAGCAGTGCAATAATGAAAACATGTGAGTATCGTGTCTAGATTTATTTAAGTAGAGCCCGGCCAATGGCAGATCTTTGGGTCTGGAGCCGATCCCGATTTTGGAGATTCCTAAACCACGGAATACCGATGTTTTGCACGAAATTTCGTAAAAAGAAAAAAAAAATAAGTAAAGAAATCTTGAAATTAATTTGAAAAACTTTGATTTGATTTAAGTTTCTATTTGAGAACATTTAACTTGAGCAAACAAATAAATACAAATAAGAGCAAATCACTTTCAGCTAGATACTTTTATATATACTGTATATTAAACTTAAATATATGAAAATAACATTTTACTTTAATTATTACAATGAACAAGCAAACAAGAAAATCTAGAATACACACATCAACTGCACTATTTAATTTAACCACTCTCTCTTTCTCGCCTATTAAAACATTTTAAATAAAAACCAGCCACAGCTGCAAACTCCAGAGAAACTAGAGGGCAAAAGGGGCTTACATTGACTGCTGAACATTAATGGAGATGGCAGGCAGAAACACAGTCTTGCAGCTACAAACTGAAGTTGAGGTGAAGAGCCCGCTGCCTTGTGCCTTTAAGAGTCTCTGCTGATCTGAGTCCTTAAATACACAAAATAGGCCCGTGGTCTTTCATTTTGTAATACTATGGCAAATGACGTGTCTTTTCGAGGGGGAGTAAGAGATTAATTTCCTATTCATTTCGTATGTCATTTTTTATCAGCATCGTTTTGAGAGAAAATCTTAATTGCTAATGCCTAGAGAAATCTTAGTAGCCTGAATATTAGCTCTATTTGACAGCAAAATTACCGTACAGGGAGTATTATAATTGCATGATGCATATTTCCATAGAAACTCACTGCTATACCTACAGGGAGAGTCAATCTTAATTTTTTATTTGAAAGTGAGAGTTTATAGACCGTTTGTGTGTGTGTGTGTGTGTGTGTGTGTGTGTGTGTGTGTGTGTGTGTGTGTGTGTGTGTGTGTGTGTGTGTGTGTGTGTGTGTGTGTGGCATGTCCATAATACAGAGGAGAGTCTTTTAGTCTTTTATTGAGTCATTTTATTTCCCCAGATCCAACTGTATAGTAGTTGTGGGAACAACTGAAATTGTAAAAATGTCCTTGAATGCTCTTGTTGGTGAGAGCTGGATATCCAAAAAAGGAAAAAAGAGTACAGCACCTGGCAGTGCTGCAACACATTTTTGACATCTACTACAGTATATCCACTAGATTCCTAGACTATAGACACCTTTACTATAT
The DNA here is from genome assembly GCF_963454915.1 of Gymnoscopelus microlampas. Lineage (NCBI taxonomy): Eukaryota > Metazoa > Chordata > Actinopteri > Myctophiformes > Myctophidae > Gymnoscopelus > Gymnoscopelus microlampas. The sequence continues at coordinate 23,397,355 of NC_139955.1, read as the reverse complement.
GTTGAAAACTTTCCACTTCAGGACTGTGTTTTCCACTTTGTAGAGAGGTAGGTCAGAACAGAGATAACTTTCCGACAGCTCATCATCTTTACATGAACTGAAGCAGCACAAGGCCTGCCAATTTGCCTTTGTAAGTGCTGTGTGTATAAAGACAGTCTGACAGGCATGTTGTGAAAGTGTGTCTATCAGCCGTATTTTATGGAGCACAATGTCACTGCAGAAGGGATATTGCTATAGAAACTAGAGCTGAGGGAACAAGTACAGTTACTAGGGTAAGAATAAACAGTGCAGTTTCACGAGGGCTCCGTGCTCATCTCTGCATTAGAGGACAACAACAATCCGTTTTGCAAAAAGGCAATTAAATGTTTGACTAAACTCAGAACACTATGAATAAAATTACAAATCTGAAGATTATGAATATCTATGAATTTGCGTCTGAATTTGTATAGCATTGTTTGACCTAACAAATAATTATGGACCTCTAATAAAACTCAGGCAATGGTGTGTTAAAAACTAGAAGATTATAGTCAGATTAAACTATCGCTGTGAATAAAAAAGAAAATAAATTAAAAAAACACATATTTTGGTGGTTTCCTATCTCTATTAACCACAATATTAGTCTGTGATGGCAAACGTGGCGCATCATCTTGCATCATGAGGCTATCCTAAGAGGAGCTGTCAACAGCTGTAGGAGAGATGTCTAGTAACTACAGCACAGAGAGAGAGAGGGGGAGAGAAATGGGGCCTGTGGGACAGGACTGAGTAGCCTGAACATAGAGCCTTGTTCCCAGCTTGCCATTACCTCCCAAGACCCCTGTTAGAACTAGGGAAGCTGATTTGAACATGACTAGACTCGTGGAAATAAGGCTGTACTGATGCAATGAAGAAAGTGGCAGATGTTTTAGGTTGGATAAGGAACTACAAAAGATAACCTGATGAAGGGCTAACAGACCGAAACGTTGTTTCCCATTAAAATCTTTTTAATTGCGTTTGAAGACAGTGCGCGGGAGTTCTTTCTTTTCCAGGATAAGGAACTACGGAATTACCAATACACATGCCTTATAAAGTAACTAGACCGGGCACCAGCCTATTCGGGAACGATGCAAGTCGGGAATAATGAAAGTTGGAAATGCATGCCCCACCCGGTCATACCCGGTTAATAGCCGCTGTACCCAGATTGCCTGTTGTCTGTCTGTGTCCCTTTTATGGCCATAAATGGAGGTTCCTTTATATGTCAGTCTGGGTCCATTTATGCCCATATATGGAGTTCTGTGTCAGGCATGCCCAAATATGGAGTCCAGGCCAGTCTATATGACGCCAGTGCTATGACGTCATATTAAGGATATCAGGGTACTTGTTACCCACTCATTTTCTTTACTGTTTTGAGATACTTTGTTTATTTGCTTTAGTTATGACTATATGACCTGTGAGTATGTCAAAAAGAAACTAAATTCAATAAACAGAACGTTTAAAAAAAAAAAAAAAAGGATATCAGGGTACTGTGGGAAAATATCACTTCAACAGGCCCAAGGCATTATAGACAGACTAACCCTTAGGAATCACTACCTGTACAGCCCCAGTGTCTAACATTGGCAATCACCAGCTTAAGTAGCTAAGATCTGTGTAGATAATGGCATTCAAAGAAGGATTTGAAACAAAAAAACACCACTTACTCCTTTGCCAAGTGTTTGAAAATCCCTATGGGCATGGGTAAGCACTCAACTGAGATACTAGTACTACTGTATATATCCCCAGTGGCCAAGTTCAGATTAGGTAAAACGACGCCCAGGTGACAGCTCAGAAATCATTTTGGCAACCTTGAAGCAAATTGGAACAACGATTCGGTCTGGAAATCTCCATACGCACACTAAACATAATGGTTCTAGTGCATAACTAAATCGGGGATGCCTGACAGACTGATTCTGGTGCTTAGCATTCCGCTAAGCCCTGTTGACAAACCCAGCTAAGAATCAGGGACGCCTTGCAGAAGCAGAGCGTTTGCTGTGCTACTACGAGGCTCTAATTATAGGACTCTTCTACCTGTGGAGCTGAGAGTCGGTCTGTATGAGCCTCATAAGATCACTGTACCAAACGGCATAACTAGGGCCATCCATTTGTCCCTCTCTCCATTTCTGTCCACCTGCCCATCGACACATACTCTCTCCTTCCAGCCGTTTCACTGGACATACAATTTACAATGAAGTCATTTAAAAGGCATTCTTATTCAGAGAGACAACGTACATTATAAATGTCATGAACCCTATTTCAAAATAATGTTGCACACATGGCACAACAGTGTTATGAAACATATTCTGTGAGTTTTGTAATGATTCGACAAACAATTTTAAATGTATAGTCTGTCTTGTGTTATGTCATGTCCATTTGTTGCATTTGTAGCTCCCCTACTAGTCAATGTGATTGAAACTTTCAGGGTATATTTCAGGTACGTACAGTACATAGACATATCCTGCAAGGCCCAGAGGGAGGTCATTCCACAGCTTGGTAGCCAGGAGGAGGAAGATTCTACGTTGCCTGGAGCGTTGGTCAAGTTGTCATAGGGTGGGGAGGGACAGGCGTCCTGTGTTTGCTGCTGATTGTAGTATAAAGGAAGGGGAGCAGGGCTGGATCATATCCTGCATACCGATGTCAATGTGTCTGCCTGTCCACCCTTGCCATCCCTGTCATCGTATTGCCCTCTTCACTCCATCCTCTCATAGAGTGGATACACTCTGTCTGTCAACCTGCTTGAGAATGTGCCGCGCTGCCACTTTCTCCACCCCTCACTCTGTCAATCTCTTCCCCCGCAGGCCATCTATCAATGCATCAATTATCGATACTTTCATTTCAGTTTGTTTATCTGAGGGAGTTAAAGTGTATCAGCCCCTACCAGCCTCTCTCTCCCTAAGCAGACAGTCCTGTCTGTCACCTACAGGCCAGGAAACTATTGGCTCTAATCTTGTATCTCTCACCCGTTGCCACGGTGAGTTAGTTTTCCGCCGGCAACCGACAGCTTTATCTCTGACCTGCAGAGGAATACCTGGGAGACCATATCACACACGCGCGGTCGCGCACGCGCGCACACACACACACACACACACACACACACACAACATACAGGCACCTGTAATCTCACTCTCCTAGTTAAGAATTTATGCAATCGTGCGCGCGCACACACACACACACACACTCACACTCACACTCACACACACACAGTATATACAAGCAGGTGAAGCGCTGGCCAGGTGTATACGTGCAGACTGTTACAGACACATATTGTCGCTGCCATAAGTCCAAAAGGTTCCTTTTTTATTATTATTTTAAAAACATTTTAAAATAGTGAAAATAGCAGATCTACAAGCTCCCAACGCTTCGCATGGTGAGGCATTGTGAGCTTGTAGATCTGCTATTTTCATTACTTTTGTGTGACACTCTTGTATGATGAAGTAGGGCATTAATTTACGAAAAAACGAGGTACGAGGTTTCCACCCGACAACAACAATAAGTAACCTTACCTTATCCATGCTTGCACAGAAATATAGAACACATGCCACACCTCACACTTAGTCACAAGCCCACACACACTCTCTGGCAGCTCCGGCGTGCTTTGAAGAGTAGCACAGGGTATAAGACTGAGTCAGTAAATGAATGTTCTTCATCACTCGACGGCATACTGCTTAATTTTAGGGAACATTTTTTATAGTCTGGCCTAAAAGATTTATCAGCGGGCTTTGCTACCGCACACACACCCTTCTCCAGCAAAAGCATATTTCCTAAGAAATAACTAAGCAATCTTAAAATGTTTTCAATTGAATTTAGATTCCAAAAGGCGAGTGAAAGGTAGCTAAAATAACTGCCATTTAATGTCAAACAAGATTAACTTAACGACAGCTGAAAGTAAGAACGGGTAAAAACCTGCGAGTGAAAACGGAGCTCTGTAATGCTTGGAAAAATTTACATTTAATCAATCTGAAAAGAAAAAAAAAGGTTTTAATGCGAAGTTAGTTGCATGGGAGTTCGAAGCCACGCGCACAAGCACACATGCACACATGCACGCACCAAAAACTCATCACTCCAATGACATTTCATTGCGCAATCCATCTTAATCAACTAGCCTATCAGAGACAATATATCCTCCCCTCCATCTTTCTCTCACGCATTCTCCTTCTCTGAATGTAGTGATGGAGGGGTGTAAAGAGGAGGATGTTTCAGCCCGCTGTCCGCCCCATGCTCCCCCCCTTCTTGCGAGGACGGCTCTTAAGTGCTTGTGGGTTTTTATGTTTGTAGTGTTTTATAGAAGCCAGAAGGAGCCAAGGGCTGTAAAAGTGTGGATGGGGATGGGACGGCGAGGGGTGGGGCAGGGGGAGGGGTGTGGGGGGTTACTGAGCAGAGGAGGAGGGGAAGAGTTACAGTAAATCCGATCTTTATTGAGAACGACACAGAACAACAAACTGGGCCCACCCACTCGAACCTCCTACCTCCCAACTCGCCCTTCCCACCTGATCGATCAGGGCAGACATGGGGAGAGAGAGGCAGGGAAGGAGAGAGAGAGATGAGAGTGTGAGAGAAAGGGAAGAAGCAAGAAAGAAAGAAAGAAAGAAAGAAAGAACAGATGGGAATGAGTGTTCACACCTGTTCGTTTGCACCAGCTCTTACACTTCTTGACTCAGTCTCAGAACATTTAAGTATGAAGGCCCCAGCCTCTTCCCTCTTTAGTTCTGTCTCTTGCTCTTTCTCTTGTCTCTCTCTCCACACGCACTCACACAATATTTTTGAAATACAACAGTGTGTCTCCTTCATCCAAGTTTTGTGGATTTGAGATCAGAGAAACTTTTCTCATTGTTGCAAGGTGAAGCAATCACTCGTTCTACAAAAATTCTACAAAATACATCTACAGCACATCTCTCTCACTCAGGCTGTGTGTGTGTGTGTGTGTGTGTGTGTGTGTGTGTGTGTGTGTGTGTGTGTGTGTGTGTGTGTGTGTGTGTGTGTGCGCATGTGGGTGGGTGTGCGCGTGTGGGTGTGCGTGCATGTTTTGATGTTTATTTGTAGTTGTTTTGTCGTAAATGTGTGTCTGTAATGTCTAGTACTCAATTCCTCAACACCAACCAGGCCAGGAGGCCCCCTCCCTATTTGCCCACCAGTCTGGCAGTATACCGTATAATTGGCCACAGTTGGCTTGAATTGAATGTTTGTGGCCTTGGGGTCTAAATGATGCCTCAAGGCCTTTCAGAGTAGTCAGGGTAAAAGAAGAATCTGCAATACTCCCTGACACATTTATATATATTTAAGAGGGGGAAAAAGTATCACTTTATCAGCCGTGTTGCGGCTGCCGCGTGACACCAATGCTATGCCGTTAGATCTACTAGCCACAGATTAGTGTTTGATTCAGGCAACTGAGGAATTGTCTCATCGCCTGCTGCTGTGGTTTCCTCTCGGCTTGTTTACCTGTCTTTTTCTTGATGGCATACCTCAGCCTGAAATCACTCAGAGCCTCTCAGTCAATCAAGCCAAAAGGTCAGCCAGTCAGTCAACTCAATGACCACAGACACATTCAATCAATCAGTAAGAGACAGACAGACAAACGGGTCTCACTCTGTTGCCCAGCCCCAAACCCCTAGCGGGTGCCCTGTACCTGCTTGTTGCCATGGCAATATGGCGAGGGGGGTAGTCTCAGGATGTTCCCTCCTCCTCTCTTCCTCTCCTTTTCACTTACTCTCTCCTCTGCTCCTTTAACTCTCCCCTTTGATTCCATTTTTCGTTCTGACGTGCCCTGCCTTTCTCTCTCCCTCTCAATCACGTTTCCTCTGTTGTCTTTGTGCTTCACTCTGTCTCACCTTGTCTCGTCCTCTTTCCTAAATGACACTTTACGGGCTGTTTCCTCTTGTTAATTTGGTGCCACTTTGCATAGTGGGACTCTATAAAAATCCTTGTAAAATACAAAACACCACTTAAAGATCACCTGTGCAGACAGATGCCCACAAAGACAAACAAAAACGCTTACCTATACACACACACACTGACAGACTCATAATCATTAAGTACATAAATGGAGACGCATATGCATACAAATAAAACAGCCAGCATATTTCACACAGAACACTAAATTCCCAATGTGCATCCTATAAATGAGTGTCTGTATCAACATTCACTCACTGACTGGTTCCACAACTTACACCTGCCAGCAGTCAGCTGCCAGTAAAAGCCATCATTTCTGTGCTAAAGCCTCATCATCAAGCATCATTCCTGCATGCTGGCCTGTCTTCCTCCCTTGATGCAGGCTCTGAGCCAAGGCACCGATTACATCTCCCTAAATGCCCATGGTTCACAGCAAATACAGTGTCATTTGTCGCCATCTAGTGGTCAAATGTTCAGAGGGTGAGAATGCACATAGCTTACAAGTGCAGGAAACATTTTATGCAATTAAAGTATCTGGCCTTCAGCAAAAAAAGAAAAAGTATGATTCAGACAAAGTTCTGAGCTGTATGGACTGTGTTTCTGTTGGGTTTGGTTCCTGTTGATCTGTTACCTGAGAATTATGTCAGAAGGTTCATCGTTGGTAAGGTCAGAGTTTTGGCTGGGAGCCCCGCTTTGAGTGTCACACTATGCAGTTACTCCCGTACACACAAACAGACAAATGCACATGGATTTGGGGGGGGGGGGGGGGGCTTGGGGCTTGTCTCAGTATTTTTCCACACTTTTTCAACTGGTCGATGTCACAGCCATTATGCCAGAATCAGCTTAGTAAACAGAAAGCAAATGCAGATCCATTTGGATTGTGATGTTAACTGCCAAAGGCAGGAATACGATCCAGACACAGCTGACTAGGTGCATTGATGGAGGCGTACATTCAACTCAGTAATTTCAGAGTGACTTCTCTACCACACACACACACACCACACCACACACCTGCATTGACGATGGCATCTATCTCCAGCTTAGTAATGTCACCGCTGAAGAGGGAAATTGCCTGGTCCAGCTTCTCATTCCTGGGGTAGTGAGGCTCTTCACTGCCATCTGACAATGACACACACACACAGACACACACTTAACTGTCAACAATCCAATAAATTGAACCACTTAATGGATTGAAGACTTCAGATAGAAAACATAGGCCAGAGATTCTAACGCTCCAATACTTTCTTGAATCCACTCTGATACCAGATGACCACATCAACTTTAAAAGCTTTCGACATGCGCTCTGAGCGTAACAGACCTACATTAGCCTGGAAACCAGACGAATCTGCCAGTGCAAAAACAAAAAGCCCTCAGCAGATTAGGTCTGGCACCTGCTCAGTTGTGATTGGATTTCGCTGCCCCTGAAGTTGTGGGGCAACACAACTTGTAAATGCAGGACAGGTTCCACACAGAGATTCCAGACTAATATCTACGCAGTGATATAAGTCTAGCCATGCCAGGCCAGACTAATATCTACGCAGTGATATTAGTCTGGCCATGCCAGGCTAGACCTACATGGTGAACTTCAATCTGAGTGCCAGGCTGCCTGCTTTAATTTTTACCCAAACATGTAAACTATTTAATTCTTGTAGCAGTTGCTTTTATGACCATGAAAGGGGTCATTTTCCTTCCTTTTTTAAATAATGTTTGATGTTATGGAAAATGTATGGCCCAGAGATTGTAACACTGATTATTGACTGAATCCAATTTGATACCTGATGAACACATCACACCTCAAAGGTTGGAAAAAGTTGAATAACTTGCATAACTATAGCAGATAGTGTATATACCGGTAGGCCAATAAATAAACAAAATGGAAAAATCATCAAACATTTTCAGAAATAGTGAAAACAGCTGATCTACAAGCTAACAATGGTGAACATTGTGAGCTTGTAGATTCAGAGATCATGCTCTGTCCATATTCTATCTGGATCAGTGTTGCCATGTCTGCTTATTATAAACGACTTTGGGCTTGTTTTTCTGTAAAGTTGTTTGTAAATATTGGTAGTTGTGGGTGTGGGTTTTTCTTTTCTTTTTCAGATTTTATTTTTTGGCTTTTATGCCTTTATTGATAGGACAATAGGCTGACAGGAAATGGGGAGAGAGATGGGGAGTGACATCAAAGATGGTTAATTTATGAAGATACACCATCCCGATTGGAGCCACTAAAAGCGTAAAGATTCAGAGGCTATGTTCACGTTCACTCTCCCATTGAAATGAATAGACTCCAACCTGCTTCCTGTCTCCTAAAAAGGCGACTTCACACAGATACGGGAAGTAAACCGGAGATGGTGAGTCTTGCTATTTCTGTCTTGGGTGACATGCAACAAAGGCCGTCAGGATCGGGAGTCAAACCCGCGACGCGCTGTCAGGCTGGATTACCAGCCTAGGTGCCCAGACGGTTACGCCAACTGTCCAGGTGTATTTTTTTTAGCTTGTTTTGAAAGTGCAGTTATATGGGCTTGCTTCCAATTATTTAAATTATTATTTAAACCAGTTCTCAAACACTTGCATGTCAAGGATGCCCAAATTAATGTATTTCTCCGCTGACCCCCACCTGAAATTCTTTTTCAAATATATTCCAAATATTTCACTTTTTATTTTCAAGATCTTTTTGAAAATAGCAGATTTACAAGCTACAAGCTTGGAGCTTGTAGATCAGCTATTTTCAAATAGACATTTTAGCCTAGTTGCTTCTTTTGGGCTTGTTTTCATAGACCCATGGCTGCTTCTCTCACCAACTCTGGCAACAGTGATCTGGATACAAACCTACAGTCTATGATACAAACAGAGAATCTCACCTGAGGTGGATGACGTCACCACAGGGACGCTGTCCAGTGGCACATAGTCAGGAGTCCTGTAGTATGGACGCCTCTTCTCCAGAGATAAGGACAGCAGGACGTCTGACAGGGATGGTGGGTGGATTAGAATAGTCCAAGTAATTTACAGTAATACATATTATTATATTTACCATTATACTCTGATGTGTAATGCTAAATATAAATCATTGTATTTAATTATTTACAAAAAAGGCAGTTGGTGGAGTAGCCATGGATCACACGACGGTTGTCTGTCACGACCGTCATGGATGAACTTCAACCTGGTGTTTGCATTTTCAACTATCTACATAAACGTTCAGATTTCAATATAAAGTACTTACCCCATAGCCATGGATGTTACATTTATGTACGGGCTTTCAGAAGTACCCGTATCTTCCGTATTGTTCAATAAAAAGCATTCTAATCCGACCAGTGGCCATTTTATCATAGTTATAATGTATCCAAGTGCAGTACACCTCCCAACCGATAGGGTCACGTAGGTGAAAGCATAAGGAGGAAATGGAGAAAATGGCCACCGATCGGATTAAAATGATTTTTATTGAACAATACGGAAGATACGGGTACTTCTGATTGCCCGTACATAATTGTAACATCCGTGGCCATGGGGTAAGCACTTTATATTTGAAATATGAACGTTTATGTAGATGTACGGGCTGTAAATTGAGAAAGTGAAAACACCAGATTGAAGTTCATCCATGACTGACGGTCATGTTTCAGGGCTATTGGTGGAGGAAATATAGCATACATACTAATTTACATTAAAAAGCAAATTCATTGAATGTGTTTGTTAACACATTGTGATTGTTAGATTATCAGTAAGCAAGTAGATCCCAGGTTTATGATAGCAGTGTGGATTTATTTCCCGCACTTTAACGCACTTATGGGCTACGGGTATGTGTGCATAATGTATTTAACGTATTTAAAACTATCCAACCGCGGCCTGGGGAAGAATTGTCTCACCCTTGGTCTCCTTAGCTCCGTTCCGTCAGCAACGATAGGACATCCGGTTTTTGAGCTAGCAACAATAAGGTTTCCGGTTGCCTTCAAAATAAGATCGCGAATTTGTAATGTTTTTTAAAAGACACAAATCTATTTTAAAAATACATTTATGATGTATGTCTTTTAAATGGCGCATACTAGAACACTTCTAATTGCCTTTTTTTTTAAAGACACACATTTATTGAAAAAATATATTCATGATGTATGTCTTTTAAATGGCTTACACTAGAGCAGTGGTTCTCAAACTTTTTCATGTCAAGGACCCCCAAATTGATATATATTTGTATTATATTATTGTATCGTATTATTATTTGTATTATATTTGAAAATATCTTGTGCAGGGACCCCCAGAAGAGAAGATTTGTGTTGCAAATGAAAAAGTTCAAAAGAATTTCAAGATTTTTCAAAAATGTAAAAAAAATGCAGATCTACAAGCTCGCAGCACGGCACGAAGTGACGCGCTGCGAGCTTGTAGATCTGCTATTTTTAAAATAGCGAACTTATAAATGGATAAAGTGGTTAATTACTTTTGCTGGGGACCCCCTGGAACCATCCCAAAGACCCCTGGGGGTCCCCGGACCCCACTTTGAGAACCAATGTAGGCCTACTATAGCACTTCTAAGTGAGGTTGTTCCAGATTAAATTGGCTATTGATCCCCATTAAATGTGCACAGTTTCTGATCCTGTTTTGCACTTGGATATTGTGTTCATTTGTGTGTGTTAGATATATGTATTTGCAGGAGCAAAAGAACAATGATAAAAGCAACAACAAAATATGCTACAAGTAATAATAGTAGCTGCAGAACAGGTAAGATAAATTAAAAAAAAAGTATAGGGTTTATTAAGTTGATCTCCCCTATTTAAAAAATAAAATACAATACAAATAAGAATGTAATCAGAAAAATACATTTAAAACGTATATTATTTAACGACATACATACAACATGGACACAGTATCAAAAGAAAAGATTAAAGGCATATTGGTAGATTTGTAGTATATGTGCTGTTCCATAACTGAGCGCCCCTGCACTTGATAGGAGAAAAAAATGGTGGGCCGCCCAGTGCGGCCAGAGGTCAGAAAAGTGCCACTTTCAGACAATAGTGGACACTGGACAGGAGACCGCTCAGCGAGGCAGCACATTGGACATACGCACGCGTTCAGGGAGACCTCCTCTACAATACCACACTCTCGGATAAGCCCGAGAGGTGTAAAAAAAAGGGTGGCGGACCGTCCAGTGAGGTCAGAGGTCAGAAAAGTGCCACTTTTAGACAATAGTGGGCGCTGCACAGGAGACGGCTCCGCGAGGCAACACTTTGGACATACGCACGCGTTCAGGGAGACCTCCTCTACAATACCACACTCTCCGCTAAGCGGGAGAGGTGTAAAAAAAAGTGTGGCGGGCCGTCCAGTGAGGTCAGAGGTCAGAAAAGTGCCACTTTTAGACAATAGTGGGCGCTGCACAGGAGACGGCTCCGCGAGGCAACACTTTGGACATACGCACGCGTTCAGGGAGACCTCCTCTACAATACCACACTCTCGGATAAGCCCGAGAGGTGTAAAAAAAAGTGTGGCGGACCGTCCAATGAGATCAGAGGTCAGAAAAGTGGCAAAAGGTGCCGCTTTCAGACAATAGTGGGCGCTGCACAGGAGACGGCTCCGCGAGGCAACACTTTGAACATACGCACGCGTTCAGGGAGACCTCCTCTACAATACCACACTCTCGGATAAGCCCGAGAGGTGTAAAAAAAAGTGTGGCGGGCCGTCCAGTGAGGTCAGAGGTCAGAAAAGTGCCACTTTTAGACAATAGTGGGCGCTGCACAGGAGACGGCTCCGCGAGGCAACACTTTGGACATACGCACACGTTCAGGGAGACCTCCTCTACAATACCACACTCTCCGCTAAGCGGGAGAGGTGTAAAAAAAAGTGTGGCGGACCGTCCAGTGAAGTCAGACGTCAGAAAAGTGGCAAAAAGTGCCGCTTTCAGACAATAGTGGGCGCTGCACAGGAGACGGCTCCGCGAGGCAACACTTTGGACATACGCACACGTTCAGGGAGACCTCCTCTACAATACCACACTCTCCGCTAAGCGGGAGAGGTGTAAAAAAAAGTGTGGCGGACCGTCCAGTGAGGTCAGAGGTCAGAAAAGTGGCAAAAAGTGCCGCTTTCAGACAATAGTGGGCGCTGCACAGGAGACGGCTCCGCGAGGCAACACTTTGAACATACACACGCGTTCAGGGAGACCTCCTCTACAATACCACACTCTCCGCTAAGCGGGAGAGGTGTAAAAAAAAGTGTGGCGGGCCGTCCAGTGAGGTCAGAGGTCAGAAAAGTGCCACTTTTAGACAATAGTGGGCACTGCACAGGAGACGGCTCCGCGAGGCAACACTTTGAACATACGCACGCGTTCAGGGAGACCTCCTCTACAATACCACACTCTCGGATAAGCCCGAGAGGTGTAAAAAAAAGTGTGGCGGACCGTCCAGTGAGGTCAGACGTCAGAAAAGTGGCAAAAAGTGCCGCTTTCAGACAATAGTGGGCGCTGCACAGGAGACGGCTCCGCGAGGCAACACTTTGGACATACGCACACGTTCAGGGAGACCTCCTCTACAATACCACACTCTCCGCTAAGCGGGAGAGGTGTAAAAAAAAGTGTGGCGGCCCGTCCAGTGAGGTCAGAGGTCAGAAAAGTGCCAAAAAGTGCCGCTTTCAGACAATAGTGGGCGCCGCACAGGAGATGTCTCCGCGAGGCAACACTTTGAACATACGCACGCGTTCAGGGAGACCTCCTCTACAATACCACACTCTCCGCTAAGCCGGACGGGGCTCAAACAAAAAGTGGCGGGTCGTCCGGGGAGTAGGGGGAGAGAGGCAGAGAGAGGCAGAGAGAGGCAGGGGAAGAGAGGCAAAGCTTTTGGAGCTGGGGTTAGCGATATTAGTGATATTGCCAGTGATAAGAACGACAAAGTCACAAATCGTACAGATACTAACAAGTTGAAATTATGTGGTGGCAGCAAAGGCTTTGCTGTGACAGACGAAGGTAGACAGAAACACACTGTGAATTATCTTAACATTGCTAAAGCAATACATCATGCAGTGCACAAACAACACACAGAATTCAGTGGCAGCTTCTGGAGAGATGTTGCCATAGAACTTGATTTTCCAATGAGTACACAACAAAGAGAGAGATGTTCTGTTAGAAAGCTCCAATCCATTTGGCAACAAAATAGAGGTGATGTGAAAGGCCTCCTTAATCTGTTTGACCAAAAAACTCTTGTACAAAACCACAATGTAACAACTAGTCATGTTACGAGTGCTTGTTCAGTTGATATTGGTAACAGCCTACACATACAGGATATAGCTGACAATAGTGAATGTCCAGATATTGGTGATACCTTGACCACAGAGTAGAAAAATATTAGTGCATATTCAGATAAAGCCGAGAAGAGAACTGGAGAGATTCTACAAGCTAATACATCTGCTACACCCATGAAAATGCGTGTGGGCAACAGAAATGCCAAACGTACACTAGGTGATGAGTGGGTGAGGCCAAAAAAAAGAATTAAAAAAACTGTCTATTGCATTTGTGAAAAAACAAATGACCCAGCAAAAGCTATGCTTGAATGTAATCTCTGTGGATGCTGGTATCATTTGGACTGTGTGGGAGTTTCACAGAGTCGAGACATTAAGACCCTTACTTATGCGTGTTTATCCACCACTTGCAATCATGAGGCATTGATACAGGGGATTTTATATACAGAAAAAAATAGTTGTGTTCAGGCACAGCCTAAGCCAGTTGTTGTGCACCAGGAGGAAAAGTTGGTTGTGCAAGACAGCCCTGTAGTTGAACAGCCTTTTGTGGAACGTGAAATTCACATAGAAATAGATCACCATTCCCCTGCACTTCATGACGAAGATGAAGAGCCTTTTGTGGAAATAAATAACTCTCATGCACTTCATGAGAGCCCTGTAGATGAACAGGATGACATGCAGACTCTAGATATTAGTACTGTTCAGAGTGTCATGGGACCTGGTGCAACATTAGGACCCTTCAAACACGATGCCCTTGAACCTGCTAGCTTTACTTTGCAGGCTTCTGATTGGAAAATGTTTCACTCCTACAGACCAAAAGGAAGTAGACATTTTAAGAGGTTTGAATGGCAAGGGCTATTTGCCAGAAAAGTCAAGGAATCTAATCCGTACTGTGTACTACGTTTTGTTAATCACTTCTTTTCTACTGCTGTTGTTAGACAGACAAACAAGCCATGTCTCACGGTCAATGGCAGCTGCCTGCACACTTCATGTGAGATGACTTTCCAAATACTTCTCCATTCATTCGAAGAGGGCATATTTCATATAGTTTACACTGGCAACCTATATCACACAAAGGACAGATTGAGAAGTAGATATATTAGGGGCCAAGAACGTAAGGAGTTAGGGATATCAATGATGGACAAACGGCCATTTTGTGCTTACGTCGATGCAGTAGTAAATGCAGATCCTAGGTCTTTAATAGCTGGTAATCGAAGTGGAGTGGGCATTAACTCCGGCCAATTGTAACCAAATGGAGTCCCCAAGTACTCCTTTATACACAGTGTGACTACGCCACTCCCAATTACAGGGTGGGAGACCCGAGGTACATGTTATTATATCCAGTTAACTTCCCCAAAGGTAAGCGTTCAGTTTGAGTGAACAAATAATGGTCGGTTTGGAATGCAAAATGTATATTTATTCACAATCGATAAAGTACAATGTATTGGTAGCTTTAATGATTAAAAACTCTGTCCACATGTCAACCAGTATTAAAGTGCATAGGGCTACTAAAGAGACAAAAAGCTTGGCCAAATAGCTGTACTGAAATGTAGGCCTACTCATTGAAGTCTGTACACACTAGTTAAACACTGCAAATCAGCAAGATATAAACACTCAGAGCCATGTGTAATTTGGCATTAAAGATCACTGCAAATGTACACTCAAAAAGGCCAAAAGCCATGAACAGCCCCTAACCCACAAAAAGAGACAGCAATCAATTAAGTGCCAATCTGCAGTATAACTATTAGCCAAGTATCTTATCTGTCTCAGGCCGTAGCCGAATTAAACCTGTGGTTGGTTAGACAGCTTGTTGTAACGTTTATAGCCGCAGGGGCTGTAGCATCTGACCAAACAGTGCTCAACTAATAAAAAGGTAGCAACATAAAACATAAAAACAAAAAGGTTAAAAGAACAGCGGTCAACAGTACACAGGCACAAGCTGTACTGAAAGCGGCACTTTTTGCCACTTTTCTGACCTCTGACCTCACTGGACGGTCCGCCACACTTTTTTTTACACCTCTCGGGCTTATCCGAGAGTGTGGTATTGTAGAGGAGGTCTCCCTGAACGCGTGCGTATGTCCAAAGTGTTGCCTCGCGGAGCCGTCTCCTGTGCAGCGCCCACTATTGTCTAAAAGTGGCACTTTTCTGACCTCTGACCTCACTGGACGGCCCGCCACACTTTTTTTTACACCTCTCCCGCTTAGCGGAGAGTGTGGTATTGTAGAGGAGGTCTCCCTGAACGTGTGCGTATGTCCAAAGTGTTAACTCGCGGAGCCGTCTCCTGTGCAGCGCCCACTATTGTCTAAAAGTGGCACTTTTCTGACCTCTGACCTCACTGGACGGCCCGCCACACTTTTTTTTACACCTCTCCCGCTTAGCGGAGAGTGTGGTATTGTAGAGGAGGTCTCCCTGAACGTGTGCGTATGTCCAAAGTGTTGCCTCGCGGAGCCGTCTCCTGTGCAGCGCCCACTATTGTCTGAAAGCGGCACTTTTTGCCACTTTTCTGACCTCTGACCTCACTGGACGGTCCGCCACACTTTTTTTTACACCTCTCCCGCTTAGCGGAGAGTGTGGTATTGTAGAGGAGGTCTCCCTGAACGCGTGTGTATGTTCAAAGTGTTGCCTCGCGGAGCCGTCTCCTGTGCAGCGCCCACTATTGTCTGAAAGCGGCACTTTTTGCCACTTTTCTGACCTCTGACCTCACTGGACGGTCCGCCACACTTTTTTTTACACCTCTCCCGCTTAGCGGAGAGTGTGGTATTGTAGAGGAGGTCTCCCTGAACGTGTGCGTATGTCCAAAGTGTTGCCTCGCGGAGCCGTCTCCTGTGCAGCGCCCACTATTGTCTGAAAGCGGCACTTTTTGCCACTTTTCTGACGTCTGACTTCACTGGACGGTCCGCCACACTTTTTTTTACACCTCTCCCGCTTAGCGGAGAGTGTGGTATTGTAGAGGAGGTCTCCCTGAACGTGTGCGTATGTCCAAAGTGTTGCCTCGTGGAGCCGTCTCCTGTGCAGCGCCCACTATTGTCTAAAAGTGGCACTTTTCTGACCTCTGACCTCACTGGACGGCCCGCCACACTTTTTTTTACACCTCTCCCGCTTAGCGGAGAGTGTGGTATTGTAGAGGAGGTCTCCCTGAACGCGTGCGTATGTCCAAAGTGTTGCCTCGCGGAGCCGTCTCCTGTGCAGCGCCCACTATTGTCTAAAAGTGGCACTTTTCTGACCTCTGACCTCACTGGACGGTCCGCCACACTTTTTTTTACACCTCTCGGGCTTATCCGAGAGTGTGGTATTGTAGAGGAGGTCTCCCTGAACGTGTGCGTATGTCCAAAGTGTTGCCTCGCGGAGCCGTCTCCTGTGCAGCGCCCACTATTGTCTGAAAGCGGCACTTTTTGCCACTTTTCTGACCTCTGACCTCACTGGACGGTCCGCCACACTTTTTTTTACACCTCTCCCGCTTAGCGGAGAGTGTGGTATTGTAGAGGAGGTCTCCCTGAACGTGTGCGTATGTCCAAAGTGTTGCCTCGCGGAGCCGTCTCCTGTGCAGCGCCCACTATTGTCTGAAAGCGGCACTTTTTGCCACTTTTCTGACGTCAGACTTCACTGGACGGTCCGCCACACTTTTTTTTACACCTCTCGGGCTTATCCGAGAGTGTGGTATTGTAGAGGAGGTCTCCCTGAACGCGTGCGTATGTTCAAAGTGTTGCCTCGTGGAGCCGTCTCCTGTGCAGCGCCCACTATTGTCTAAAAGTGGCACTTTTCTGACCTCTGACCTCACTGGACGGTCCGCCACACTTTTTTTTACACCTCTCGGGCTTATCCGAGAGTGTGGTATTGTAGAGGAGGTCTCCCTGAACGCGTGCGTATGTCCAAAGTGTTGCCTCGCGGAGCCGTCTCCTGTGCAGCGCCCACTATTGTCTAAAAGTGGCACTTTTCTGACCTCTGACCTCACTGGACGGCCCGCCACACTTTTTTTTACACCTCTCCCGCTTAGCGGAGAGTGTGGTATTGTAGAGGAGGTCTCCCTGAACGCGTGCGTATGTCCAAAGTGTTGCCTCGCGGAGCCGTCTCCTGTGCAGCGCCCACTATTGTCTAAAAGTGGCACTTTTCTGACCTCTGACCTCACTGGACGGTCCGCCACACTTTTTTTTACACCTCTCGGGCTTATCCGAGAGTGTGGTATTGTAGAGGAGGTCTCCCTGAACGCGTGCGTATGTCCAAAGTGTTGCCTCGCGGAGCCGTCTCCTGTCCAGTGTCCAATTTGTATAGGCTATGCATTCCTTTGAACAGCATTTATCCATTTATATAAATTATTAATGTTTTAAATCCCTTTTTGTTACACAGAAACATAATATGTGTTGTATAGAAACATAATATGTCGTTTAAATGCTTAATTTATAGTTTTAATGTGCAAATTAACCGTTTTTCAATGGCTCATTTTTGCTCCAGAGGGTACTCTTATTCTGAAGAGATCGTCCACCGGAAGTCTTATTGTTGCCACCTTATCGTTGCTGACGGAACACAGCTGGTCTCCTTCCAGTCTCCTTCAGCAGAGTTCAGATTCACCGGCCCTGCGGCCATGGTGGCCTGGGCACTGCTGTGGACAGATACAGCCGCGGCTGCAGTCACACCAAGCACGCCGATGGCAATGCGACACAACAAGCCTGTGTTCCCTCTGGGTGAGGACACTGAGGAGCCGGCCGCTTGGATCGACTTCCAAAGTGTCGCTGCAGTTGAAAACTTCCCTAATCGATTAATTGTGGTATTCTTCTGTCCGGGGAGAAGAACACTTGCCTTGTTGCACTTTGATGGTAAATTCTTCCCCAGCTCAACAACCACCGAATGCAAGGCGCGAGTTGGCAGCAGGGGACTCAAAGTGTTTTTGAATTTGACACCAACTCTCTGAAAGTCAACACGGGACAGAGGACCTGTGCATGACAGCACTCTGATGCGTGGAAAAATAGTTAATATTTGAAATGCCATGCTGTGACACCGCTGGGCAACTAATATGCTCTAATTTCAGCTCTGAGAATATGTAATTCCTAAATTTAGTTTCGCTTTTGTTTTCGAGAGAAACGCGACTGTTTACTGTTGTGGAGACAGAATTATTAAGCATGTGCCATTTTTGTTTTGAAGTGACGTACAGAGAGAATATACCACACTTACGAAGTAGGTAGATTATTTTTTTTTGCATATTAGGATATATATATATAGCGACGTGTTGTGAAACATGTGACAACTGTTGCATGAAATAAATAACTTGTACATGCGAACAGTGACCGATGGTACAGTGGAATGTACTCTCTCTCACTTCTCGACAACACCCATATCAAAAATACACCCCCCATGAAAAATGATGTGTCCTGCCTCCGTCTCCAAAGATGCATGACTGCCCCCTATTGGAGGATGAACGCTTGTCTTTTTCACCATCAGGACGTCACGTGTATGCCATTATATATTTCCAATATAAAATATTGTGATGATCAGGAATAAGTTCTATCTCTCACTCTCATAAGCCATAAATCACAAAACCTGACATGAATCATTGCTATTTTTTAATTTAGAATAGCCAATTATTGTTTGCCCCCTTTTTCTCTCGACTTTAGTTGTTATTATGAACTCCTCCCCACACACATTTCTGTGTTGTCACTGCTGTTGCATCCCACTGACTCACCTGCCAGTGAGGAGCCCCCACCGGGAGGACGCAGGGCCTTCGTCCTACTCCTCCCGGCCAAGTTACACTCCCTGCTGATGCCGGTGCCACCCCAGCCTGTAGTAGGGCACCGGAGTACATGCAATGACCAGTATCCCCCTCCTCGCCCGGCTTCCCTCCCCCAAACAATTGTGTTCGCATAGGCGCTCGACAAAGCCGGATGTACCACGATGGATTCGATCATCAATCATACCCATTATTGTAGGCCTGCACATTAGTCATTATTAACAATGACAATGACTAAACTATTTTTAGTTCATACAACCAAATGTGTTTCATCCTGTAGACTAGCCTAGGTGTATTATCTGCTCAATATCTCAAATCACTCATGCTTC
Organism: Gymnoscopelus microlampas; assembly: GCF_963454915.1. NCBI lineage: Eukaryota > Metazoa > Chordata > Actinopteri > Myctophiformes > Myctophidae > Gymnoscopelus > Gymnoscopelus microlampas. Next base: position 23,378,203 of record NC_139955.1, on the reverse strand, counting down.
CGCCTTCATCATCCTTGTCTTATATAAACTAAAGTTTTAGTCATGTAATGAAAACCACATTACAACCATTACAACATGATTCTAAATGGCTGCTCCGAGTTAATGACAGTACTGTGAATGTGTGTGTGGGGGTTTATCTTAGACCTTACAGTTTCCTCTAACACACCCTGCAACG